>NC_051067.1:139330029-139644560 GCF_004664715.2 Peromyscus leucopus
CATAGATGGGATTTATGGGCAGAGAGAGGAAGTAGGAGATGAATCGAGGCGCACAGGAGTCGCCAGCCAGCGGGTAAAAGCAGGATGGTCAGTCCAGAGAGATGAGGGATCAAGCCATGCAACTGAACGCAGATTTAAAAATATGGGTTAATTTAAGTTATAAGAACTAGTTAGGAACAAACCTAAGCTAAGGCTGAGCTTTCATAATTAAGAAATCAGTCTCCATGTCATTATTTGAGAGCTGGCTGGCGGGACAGAAAAAGACTCCTTAACAACCATCAGTACTTATAGAAGCCATTGGCAAAGAAACAAAAGAATCAAAATCTCAAAACTGAGCTGTGGAGTTTGCTCGGGTGTTGTCTGTCTTTAAGAGACTATAAGGGTGCTGTGGGCACGGCTCTGGTTTGGGAGGTTGTGTGTGAACAGCAAAGCATGTTCTCACACCGTTCCCTTGGTCCTGTGAACGAAGAAGAGGCAGAACTGGGCTCCTTTAGCAGTCTCTCTCCATCCAGCATTCAGGCTTACAGACCTGCACCTAAGTCTGCACCGAAGCAGTCCTGAGCTGCTGTGTGTGTGTGTGTGTGTGTGTGTGTGTGTGTGTGTGTGTGTGTAGAACAGGGAGGGTGCCAGCACTATTCCTGGGCCTTCTTCTGGTGGGCTTGGCTAGGAATGGCCAGAGCCGGGAAAGGAGCATCACATGACAGACCCACCGGCCCTTCAGCAGGCAGTTCTGGGAAGAGGATTACAATTCCAAAGTAGGTCCACCGGCTTCCATTACTTTCTCAATGAAATATGTGTTGCCTTCATTATAGTGTAGTGAACACTGCTGTATGATTGGGAGATCAACAGAGCAATCATTGGATTGGTTACAAATCCAAAGGAAGGGCTGGGCTGTAACGCAATGGTAGAAGCACCACTGAGGCCCTAGGTTCGATCCCAGTACTGCTCAAGAGGGGAGGGACACTGAAAATAAATGGGAAAAAGGGTGAAATAAAACGTATAGAATGTGTTAGCATATATCTGGCTAATGATGTCCATAACCCTGCCAACATTATACAGCAATGTGGCAGATCTGGCCCCCAGCTGACTTGCAAAATACTTATGGTTAGGATTATCTAATTGGATTTTTTTTTTTTTCAAGACAGAATCTCTGGCTCAGGCTGACCTTGAACTTTTGCAGCTGATGACAACCTTGAACATCTTATCATCCTGCTTCAACCTCCAGAATTCTAGGATTGTAGTCGTGCCTTATCAGCCTGATTTTTGTTTGAATTTTTTATGTTGTGCTGTTTAATGTATGAGAAGTATATATTTTAGAATAAATGAGGTTATTTCCCAGAATGGTGTAACTTTGTATAGAAACAATGTCATCTTTTTTTTTTAATCAAAACAACTGTTTCTTATTAAGAGGTTCATAACAGATTTATATAGAACTAAACTGAGACTAGAATCAAAGTTTAGAATGGAGACTCAACCTTTTTTTTCATAAACCCCTTGGAGAGTGAATGAAACTTCTAATGTCTTCAGAGGACGCAGGTTCAGAGCTTTTGGCTTGGGGCAGAGGAGAGTATTCTACCTACTCCTTTGGGCTCCTCCCTCTTCCGCCCTCTCTCACACCTCTTCCGGGCACAGCCCCCAGCCCCGGCCCCCATCCAATGGAGCCCATCATCACCTGGGGCCTCACCTTCCTTTGAGATGACCCCCCCATCATTCAGACATCTTTATCCACATCTTCAGGGACTTTCCTGCCCCTGCCTTTATCTCACTGAGTGTACCCCAAGTTTCCCAGAGCCATCCCCCACCTCTGCAGTTCCAACTGTTTGAGATAACCAACACTGAAGCTGTGCTGAGAACAGATGTTAGGAGGACCCCTCTGCATCTGTGTGGACACTAGGGGCATCCATCCCCCCAAAAGGGAAAAGCCATACAAACATTTGAAAGAACCTACCCCATGTCTTCAGTGATTTTAGTTTTATCTTCTTGGGGACATTCTGAAGATGGATTTCCATTTACAAAGTATCTCTGTACATCAGAGAAAAAGACTACTTTTGGATTACCCACCTGTGGGTAATAAACAGGAACTATGTGATGTATTGTTTCAAAGTTACCTGTAGCATACAAAGAATTAAAAGCATCCTGCTTTGAAACTAATTACTAAATTATCAAATGACATATATTAGTATCTTAAGTTATATGTTATAGAATGGAATTAAACAAACACAAATAAACCATCAATAAAATCAATAACAGTTAACATCCAAAAGAAAATACCACAGACTTTTATACAGAAAAACCACATAGCAAAATTCATAGTTAATTCTTATAGAGAAAATGGACAGGCTAGCACCAATATAAACATTAACTGACTTGAATTTTGCTTTTCTAAATTTATTTTCAAAGTAATCTTTATGGCGTGGATCAGTCACGTTGTTGGGGTTGGTTCTTACTTTCACCCCAGCAATTATCAATCTGTATCACATACAGTTTCCAGAGGGATGTCCTTCCTAGTGCGGAACGCCTTGTTTACCACTAAAGCTGACTGCTTCAATAGCCCAGCATCCAACGTGCTTAACCATTTGTCCTGAGTGCTGGAAGTAAACTCAGGGTCTTATTCTGAGTTGCCTTAAAAAATATTTATTAAATCAACATATTAATCTTCCATGTGCTATGAAAGCCAATACTTTTAAAAAGTTCAATTATTTTTGATCTTGTTGAAGTATTTGATTATATTTCCAGCTTTGATTTACATGGCTGTATTTAGGATTAATCTTAATTGTGAGAGTCTTGAAGTCAGGGACTATAATTACGTGATTTTTACTTTAAATCTGAGTATAGAGCTACACATCTAGAAGGCTTCCAAATATATAAAATATATTAAAACATGTAAAAAAAATTAGGATGTATGAAGATTGCTTCTCTTTGTGATGTCTGATTTTGACTGTCAACTTGAGTGGATTAAAAAATGGTTTGGTGGGCAGGGATGATAGGGAGATGTCTCAGTGTGTAAGAACACTTGCTCCTTGATTATGAAGACTAGAGTTTGAATCCCACACTGGGCGGCTCACAGATGCCTGTAACTCCAGGTCTCAGGGATCTACATTCTTCTGGCCTCCGTGGGCACCTGCACACATGTGTGCACGCACAAGCATTCAAATAGAAATGGCTAGAGGATTAGAGAAGCACACATCTGTGACAGTGCTTATAGAAACAACAGATGCTGAGGCCTCTGGCCTGACGAGGAGTGGATTTGTAGTCTGATGGCATTCTGAGGAGACGGTTAAAAAGGAGGAGGCAAGGCTTGACTGGAGGAACTAGTCCCTGGGGACAATGTCCTTAGTGGCTCTAACTTGCCCTGGCTCCTTTCTTTGTTTCCTTTCCTCTGCCTCCTGTCTACCAGGAAGTGAAGATCCAGCAAACACTCTTCTGCCACAAAGCTTGGCCTAAGCACATGGGCGGAGCAACCATGGGCTCAATCAACTCTCTGACATTAGGAGCGAAAATAAAGTCTTCTCCTTTATTCCTAATCACAGAAATAAGGAAGTAACTCATGTTCCTCATCATCGCTAACACCTGTTGAATTTGTTTCATT
This sequence comes from Peromyscus leucopus, assembly GCF_004664715.2. NCBI lineage: Eukaryota > Metazoa > Chordata > Mammalia > Rodentia > Cricetidae > Peromyscus > Peromyscus leucopus. Next base: position 139,333,619 of record NC_051067.1, read on the forward strand.
TGAGACAAGGTTTCATGTAGTCGAGGCTGGTCCTGAACTTCTGATATTCTTATCTTTCCTCCTAAGTGCTGTAATTACCAGCATGTACTGCCATGCCTGAATTAAAAAAAAAAAAAAAAAAAAAAAAAAAAAAACTTATTTATTTTAATTTTATGTGTGTATGTGTACCACATGCATGCCTGGAAAATAAACATGCTCTTAGCTGGTGAGCCACCTCTCCAAAGCCCCTCTGTCACACACACACATACCCAAGTTTTTTAAATAATAGCCATTCTGGCTGATATGAAGACTCAGGGTCATGACCTCTCTTCATGTACCGCCTACTTGATTATGCTGGTTGCTTTTAATGTCTCTTCAGAAATGTCCATTCGCATCCTTAACCAACTTTGAAATCAGGTTATTCATATTTCTTTGCTATTGAGTTGTAGGAGTTTCTTATTTTGGAGATTAACTTCTGCCTGATACATGGTTTAGAAGTGTTTTCTTCCATTGCATAGGTCTCACTGTTATTTCCTTTCTTGTGCAGAAGCTGCTCAGGGGCATTGGTGGCGCACGCCTTTAATCCCAGCACTTGGGAGGGAGGGCAGGCAGATCTCTGTGAGTTTGAGGCCAGCCTGGGCTACAGAGTGAGTTCCAGGACAGGCTCCAAAGCCACACAGAGAAACCCTGTCTCGTTGCTCAGTTGGATCTAGTCTGACCAAATTGTTTCTGTTTTTCTGCCCATGTCCTCAGCGTTAGAGCCATGAAGTCCCTGCCAAGATGAATTCCACGGCGCTTACCCACTCCGTTTTCTCCTAGGAGTTTTAGGGCTTCACGTCTTTACATTCCTGGTCCGCTTTAAGTCGACTGTGAGTAGGAGGTGGTTTCCTCTCTTTTGAATGTGCTATGCAGTGTTTCCAAACCTGCCGAAGCCGCTGTCCCGTCCTTCATCGTGTATTTCCACATCTGTCAAAATCAGTTCATGCAGGTTTGTGGCTCCAGCTGTGGATCTGTGTTGCCCGCTGCTCTAGGTTTCTTCTGTTGGTTTCATACTGTTCTGATTACTGAACTTTGTAATATATTTGAAATCAGAAGCTATGATGCCTTTAGCTTTCTTCTTCCTCAAGATTTATTTGGTTATTTGTGATCTTTGTGGTTCTGTATGAATTTAGAACATTTTTCTTGTTTTTGTAAAAGCTGCCATTGTGATCCTGACAGGGATTGCACTGAATCTGTAGATCACGTGGGGTTGGATGGATACTGTAACTTTTAAGTCTTTCATTTCACAAACATGGAATGGCTTTTCATTTGTGTCCTGTCTAATTTCTTTTATCATTGCTTTGCAATTTTCAGAATACAGGTGTTTCACCTTCCCAGGTGGTTTATCTTGAGTACCTGACTCTTTGGGTACTATGACCAATGGGGCAGTTTTCTAGCTCCTGTTAAATACTTTATTGTGGGCATTTTCATATAACTTTAAAGATTGCATTTGTTAATTAGTTTTGGCCACACTAATTATAAAGAGATTAATTAGGGTTCCTTTGAGAACAGTAAATAATTAATTTCAAAGATTGCAAGCTTTAAGGCACATTGCAATTTTTATTATTTCATCAAATTTCACTGAAAAAGTTAGTTCATTTAGTTGTCTGTGGATTACAAAAAACATTTGAAATCTATGAGGATGAAATGAATATTATTTTTAGGTAGGCTTAATTTGGGGGTGAAGGCTGATGTTTAATTTTATGGTACTTCACTATTAATAAGGTGCTTCAATGTGATACTGAAAGCCATAAAACGCTGGTGTGTGTGTGTGTGTGTGTGTGTGTGTGTGTGTGTGTGTGTGCGCGCGCGTGTGTGTGTGTGTGTGTGTGTGTGTGTGTGCGCGCGCGCGTGTGACAAGAGACTGAAGCTCGAGTATGTCCTACCACTGGGCTAGCATACCCACCCCTTCCTTATTTTGAGACAGGATAAGTTGCCCAGGCTGGCCTCAAACTTGAACTCTTCCTGTCCTAGCCTACTAAATATCTATGAGTACAAGTGTGCACCAGTACTACTCAGGGCTACAAGGATACAACACAGCCAGGAGGAACAGCGGAGAAATGCCTCCTGTGTGTTCTACAAGTTTTACCCATAAAAATGTGCATTGCCAGCACAGTATCCATATTGACATACTGTCAGCAAACGAAGTCCCAGTTCTCCTCAATGATTTCCAATAGTCTGCATTCAATGGCATGATACGGCGAGATCACCAGACCTCCATGCCTTTTTACCCCCACCCTCCTCACCTCAACCTTGTCCTAGAGTGACAGCCCTCCAGGCTCTCCATGTAACTGTCCCTCTTCAGTGTCCGTTCCCCCTGCCTAACCACCCGCTGGAATGCTTCTGTCCCTTGCATCCAAAGGTGCCAAGAAGGGTGAGTTGTGGAGCAAATGTTGGATTCAGACTGTGGTCGGCAGAAGAGACTTATTCCACTACAGACCCCGTGGGGTCAATTCTGGTGTGCTTCCTAATCCAGCAAGATACCTGCTACAGTACTCTTATTTACGTTTAGTTGCATTAATTAGACAAAGGTTAGTGTGTCCTTTCTAACACAGTCATAGCATATTATAATCTAAGCATTTAGGCTTTAGTGTGTGTGCATAAGTGGGCCAGCCACAGAGTGCAGGTCACATACGGTTAACTTATATTTAATTTTAATATTTAGTTTTTTCTTTTGACAGGATCTCACTCTGCTGCCTAGACTGTCTTGGAATTCACCATGTAACTCAGGCTGGCCTTAAACTTATTGTGATCCTCCTGTCTCAGCTTCCTGAGTGCTGGAGTTTGGGGTGAGAGCAACCATGTGTGTGACATGTTTTAATTTTTTATCCTACTGACAAAAAGGGATTTTTTGCACTAATGTCAACTATACAGTGACTTGGGTTTCACAACTTATAACTCGACTGTTTTATCACCAATGAAACTGATATTATCCACATGTGCTGGGATGAAACCTCAGTTTCCCCACACTCGTGCCATGACTATGTGTTCGTGGCTGGCACAGGCACAACCAGTGTGAACCTAGTGCAGGGTTTGTTCACACTGGTCACCATTTTCATCGCTGCGAACGTTCTAATAACTGCATGGACCTTTGCTGACAACTAGGCTGCTGAATATACTTCTAACGTCTAAAAGCACCACCCCCAACCCTGGGTACCACTTCCCTCTTGTCTCTCACAGACTTTAGACTGTGCCCCTGCTGGGAGTGGCCGTCTAGGGACAGGCACTTACTCAGGTAGGAGTTGCTGGGATCCTCACTTTTACTGTTCTTTTTCTTGCTGGTCTTCTTGGCATCTTTGGATGCTTTCCAGTTCATTAGGAATTGTCTTTCCATATCTTTGATTTCTTTACCATCAAGAAATTCTGGGGAAGATATGTATGTTAAAAATACAGTACAGTCAGGCAATGGTGGCACACGCCTTTAATCCCAGCACTTGGGAGGCAGAGGCAGGCGGATCTCTGTGAGTTCAAGGCTAGCCTGGTCTACAGAGCTAGCGCCAGGACATCCAGGACTACACAGAGAAACCCTGTCTTGATAAGCAAAAAAACAAAACAAAACAAAACAAAACAAAATACAGTGTGAGTGTGTGTGTGTAAATAAAAAAAGATATGTTTCTTGCTTATAACACGTTACATCATAAGCTACAATAAAGTCCTTCTTAAAGACACCTTAGACATGCTAGCTAATCCTATCATTCTGGAAGTTGAGGCAGGAAGATGACCATGAGTTTGAGACTAGCCTGGCTACTATAATGAATTCTAAGCCAGCCTGGGCTACAGAGTGAGATCTTGTCCCAAAAAACAACAAAAATAGCAGTGCCAGAAATGGGTTACATCTTGATTTGTTGCCAAAGAGGCACCATGGAAACTGCCAGATATCACAGGCTACTGGTTGCTCTTCACAAACTGATGGTGGGGCCTATTGCTGAAGACAACACTTGGATATGTCATCAAACACGGAGCAGTAGAGCTGGTACCTAACGAGAGGCTTCACCTCTACTGACTACCATTCATGGTACTGAAAGGTTCTCGGCATGCTAGCATGTTACTGACGGCAGTATCTCCCTGACCTTTAAACTTACATTTGTTGAAGTTTTTTTTTTTGTTTTGGTTTTGGTTTTGGTTTTTCGAGACAGGGTTTCTCTGTGTAGTTTTGCGCCTTTTCCTGGAACTCACTTGGTAGTCCAGGCTGGCCTTGAACTCACAGAGATCTGCCTGCCTCTGTCTCCCGAGTGCTGGGATTAAAGGCGTGTGCCACCACCGCCCGGCCGAGTTTTTATTTCTTTTTAGTTTTCTGATTAAAAAAAGAATATGCATGTAGTAGAAACAACTGAAACATGATGAAAGAACAGGAAAAGGATTTTTTATTATTCATACTCTGCCTTCTCATACTGCCAAAGATGCCCCCGGAGATAGTTTGAATTTGATCCCTTCTAAGATCACATGCAAATTATGTTGTTTTTCAAAGTAAATGTTGTCATAATACAAATAAAATCATGTTTTTATAAACTTTAACTATTGGTCTTAGGGAAAAAATAATATAAATAATATAAAAAACAGGTATAGTGATGCATGCCTTTAATCCCAGCACTCAGGAGGAAGAGGCAGGCCGACCTCTGAGCTCGAGGCCACCTTGGTCTACATAGAAATTTCAAGGACAGCCAGGGTTACACAGAAAGATGCTGTCTCAAAAAGAAGAAAGAAAGAAAAGAAAAAGTATATAAAAATGTAAGCACATCTTATTTTTATAACATGGTAAAGTGTGTACACCTCAATAGTGCTTATTATAGCTAGGCTGTAGGTTGTACAACCCCCAGAGCTGGCCTGTTGGTTCTAGGAGGTGAGAATTCAGTTGTCTTTACATTTTGCTCATTTAAAAAGAGGTTTTAAAATTCAGATCCTTCAATTACACAAGAAATTTTTGTATATGTAAGATATTTGGAAAAATATAAAATACCAAAAAATTAAAATTCATTCTGTAGTGAGAAATGATAATTTGTATACCCTGATAGATACTACTTTAGATTATTTCTTAGCAATATTTTGTTTCTATGTGTACCTATATATTTAATATGTATCTATTTCTATTTGTATTTATGTATATAGATGGGTATATTATACAAAATGGAGGTCTCTATAGATAAAACTTCACATACTATTTTAAAAATATTTTAGTTTAGCCAGGAGTGGTTGTGTACACCTTTAATCTCAGCCTTTGGGAGGCAGAGTCAGGTGGATCTCTGTGAGTTTGAGCCTGGTCTACATAGTGAGTTCCAGGACAGCCAGTCAGGGCTACCGAGAGAGACCCTGTTACAAACATAGATAAAATGCTTAATGTTATATGATATTATATTTAGTGTGTCTTTCTTTAAACACAATTCCTGATGGGTGATAATTTATTATATATGGATAATCTATAGAGTACTGAACAAGTCCCTTACTTTATTTGACCTAGATTACATTTTGTATCCCATAAATAAAGTGGTTTATGTGGCCTTTATTTAATAAAGAGACCATCTTTTCTCATAATGTATCTATGTATTTTTTAAATTGTCTTTCATCATCTGTTTGACATCTTCCACTGAGCCCAGAATGTCATAAGGAAACAGGAATTTTTTCAGTCATGTTCTTTCAGGGAACCTGAGAATACTCTAATAAAATGTTAATCCTACTGCTGAAAGTATTAATACTGCTACTTAAATACTTGCAATACTGGGTTGTACGTAAATTATAAAGTAAATTGACAGAACTGAGAACATGGAAGTCTGTTCCTCGTCCATGGGTGATGGGCTCCAGCACCTCAGGAGGTTCTAGGAAGCAGGGGAGTCCCCAGAAGCAGCCCCTCCACCTGTACAGACGCACCTATGACAATGTGTAACTCGGGCAGAGAGGAATGGCTACAACTGGACAACGGGAACACTGTGAGGTCGGCTAAGATGTAGACATGCTCTTTCTCCAAGTAGCTCACTGCAGGGTAATGTATTTTCTAACTGCGGCCGGCTGTAGAAAGAAACTAGAGCGGTAGTCTCTGAGGGTATAATCAACCGCTTTACGTTTTCTGTACCTTTCTTAAGTGAATGACAGCACTTTCCAAATGGCAGTTTAAGAAGTTGGCAAGATGTTTTGCCATCATACTTTTTTGGACTTATAACTACATTCAAGATCAGTCATTTATGCTCAGTTTCGGCAACTGCTTGTCTTTACTGATACCTTCACATATTTGCTTATATCAATAATTATGTAACTTGCTAGTATATTCTGGATATATATGTATGCTATCTTGAGTTTTCTGATTCCATGTCACTTTTAGCACATAATCTTGCATAAGGCTCTCATGGGTAGAAGTGATTTTGGAGAGAAAGGCAGGTAACTGACATGGGTAGTGACATTTATTTCATTTTAATGATTTGCCCTCAACATGGAATTTGCTTCCACGCATGTTATGTGAACCAGATATGTAGGGTTTGCTGTGTTTGTCGAGGACTGGGTAAACTGCAAAACATAAAATGGTCCCTCATAGTCTTTTGACTTTTATTGTTGTTGTTATTTTGTTTTAAATTGGGTGAAAAGAAGGTAAATAGAATAACAGACAAAATCATTTGTTATATGTGTGTATGCGCACAGACGTGGAAGGCATGCACTGTTTCAATAGTAGAGCTATGGTGAGCGTAGGAGTGATTTTTTTTCTTCTCCTGTATTTTTTCCCTGTAGTTCTAGGGATAGAATTCAGGCTTGTACATACTGAGCAAGCACTCTACCACTGAACTCCATCAGCCCTGGGTTTTTAAGTATTAATTTTGGAGTCACAGAGTGTGGTATAAGAAGGGTTATGTAAGACAAACTTTGAATGGTTTTTGCTTTCAGAAATCAGTAGACTTATCTCTATGCCTTTTATAATCGGGCATGTGGAGAAATGTTTTTTGTTTTGTTTTGCTTTTTTCCTTTTTGGTTTTTCAAGACAGGGTTTCTCTGTGTAGCCCTGGCTGTCCTGTAACTCTCTCTGTAGATCAGGCTGGCCTCAAACTCAGAGATCCGCCTGCCTCTGCCTCCTGAGTGCTGGGATTAAAGGCATATGACCCTGCCACCACGGCCTGACAAGAAATGGTTTTAAAATTGAGATTTTGTTTTTTTAACTTTTCTTCTCCCTCCCCTCTTCTTCCTTCTTGTCTGTCTGTCTGTCTGTCTCATAGAGCTGAAGATTAAACCAGTGCCTAGTGAGTACTAGGCATGTACTCTATCCCTGAATCACACTGCAGCCCATTGGATTTTTTTTTTTTCTTCTGAGTCTGGATCTCACAATACAGCTCAGGCCGTCCTGAAACTTGATGTGTAGATTAAGCTGTCCTTGGACTCACCGTTCTCTTGCCTCTGCCTCCCAAGTGTGAGGATTAAGGCAGGCACCACCACACCGGCTTCATAGTGGACTATTTTTACTCATTAAACATTAATCGTATCTCCTTTTCTCTCTGGCTGAGTAAAGCAGACTAGTGCAGTTGTGTGTGGTATCAGATAAGCGAGAGGGTGGGATTGCAGAGCAGAGGCATCTGCAGAACTTTGAAAACATAACACCATTCGTCTCTGTGTATTATTTATTCCCTACCTCTGTGGGGGGCTGTGGACAGCTCCTGCATACATATTTTGAGAAAAATGTCTTGCATTATTTGGCCTGCTTTTCCCCACACCAGAGAATCACCACACTAGCACTATGGTTGACTAGCTATGAGTTTTGAAGTCATTTTGTCGTATTTTAGTTTTTATGAATTCTTAGACCCAGGAACAGCGTGGCCCAGTGTTCTGCTCAGGAAACTCTCTCGGGCTCCTTTGTGACATGGCACTGCCTGTCACTCTGATGCCATATAACTTTGCACCACCAACCAAGTGCTTTGGCCCGTTTCCCCCAATATAGGGTAGACTTAGGAATGGCATCGTTTGTAACGAGTTTGCGGAACTCCCTGGTCGCCTTCCCATGCGTTCTTAGGGCATATCTGGCCAATGACAAGTGAGCAGGCTTTGATCAGTTTATCTGCAGGACCAAGAGCTGAGGAGGCTAAGGGCCTGCCAAGGATTTGTTCCAAGGAAAGTCAGCACATTTATGGCTAACCAGTTTTGTAGGTAGTGGCCACATTTTCTCCTAAAAGTATGCCTGGGGTTTATTTATGAATAGGAAAAAATTTCAAGTATTACTTCCTATTTTTACCTTTGCAATTATTCAAACATATGCATTTAAGTTGACCAATTTCTAGAGCCAGATGTTACATTTATGTTTCTGAAAGCTTGATGATAACTTGTAAATTAAACAAGTGCTTTTCTCTGAAAAGCTGGATTAATGTAAAACACTACTCACCCAGTGACTTGGACATCAGTATCACTTTGTCCCTGTATTTTGGTTTAAGACAAACAGGATTTCCATTTAGATCTAGTTTCCACAGCTTCAACAGTTTTTTCAGTAAAAGCTCCAAATCCTATAATCAGGGGAAGAGAGGAAGGCATGGAATTTCAGACTCATCAGTTCTGCTGCTGCCAGCTGCTTTGTGAAGGTAGTAACTGCTTCCCGTGGAGTGCCAGCTCCTCAAGTAGCACATGTGACCGCCAGCCTGTCTCTACCGCAGTGGGGTAACTGAGGAGGGGCACAACGTGAGGTGCTAGGCTGGGGATCGCAGCACTGCTCTTGATCACGTTGCCCGTAAATCGACCCAATCTATAGCTAAGAAAACACCTTTTCTCCAGAAGATACCATATTCTCAGTGGAACCCATTAAGTCAGTGGAGAGTGGTGAGTGAACACTCCGTTAGCCGCTGCTGACAGACCCTCAAAAGGGTGAACTATCTGGAGGGAGCAGGACCCGCTGAGCTGTCTAGAAGACACTCAGGCCGAGAAGCCACCTGCAAAGGACACTGCCCAGCCTGCTGATCTGCCTGCAGGCTTGCAGTGTGCTGTGGGCTCCCAGCTTTCAGGAGTGGCGCGCACACCGTGGAGGATGTTTGATGATGCCCTGCCTGAGTCATTTCTGCTCCTGTAAAGAAGCCCTTACCTAGCTAGCTTCCTTGTAAGTCACCCCAATAAAACTCACTGTTTCATCAAAACAACAGCAGAGTCTGTTAGCGTTGGAGGCAATATGCATTGTTGCCTATTTTTAAAGAAGAATGTGGGGAAAACCCTGTCAAACTGCAAAACAGAAAAGAAAATTCCTTGTCCCTTTATCACCCACAGATCACATTGGACACCTTGTTATACGCCCTGCTAATCTGCTGGGGACATGGACACTTCTCTTGAAATTATGACCTCACTGTGGTTACAGTTTTCTTTGATTTTTTTTGTTGTTGTCCCGCTGTTTGGACAGGGTCTCATTATTTAGCCCTGGCTGGCCTGGCACTCACTATGGAGTTGGACCAGGCTGGCCTTGAATTCAGAGATCCACCTGCCTCTGCCTCTGAGTGCTGGGATTAAAGGCCTGTGCCACCACATCCAGTCTTGTTCTGGCTTTTGTGATAGCCATTTGCGTGCTTTTATAGCTTACCAGAAGATGACTTGTTGATATTTCAAGAAAAACTAAGTTAATCCACCACGGTGTGCACGTCACGTGACACTGAGGCAGCTTCCGGTTGTCCGCCCTGACCTCCTCTTTCTCACTGTGGCCCTTCTTTCCCAGCCAGTAGCAAACTCCGCACCAAATCTTTATCTTTCCACTGTTCCTTTCTTGCTTTCTCCCCCTCCTCTTTAAAAGTATGCTATTTTAACTACTATTTAATGGAAAGGATATATACTTTGAATGTTTCTTATATATGCCCCAAAGACTCATTTTTTAAAAAATGAGATAAAGGACATTATTAGAAAAAATGAGATAAAGGACATTATTAGAAAAAATGAGATAAAGGACATTAATTACTCCAAAAAAGTAATGCACTTTAGTCGTCTCTGCATCTTTATTATTTTAGAAAAATGGTGCAACAAACATAAGAATGCAGACCTCTCCACAGTAGTGAGTTCTGTAGGTGTATATATCTACCTCTAGACGTTAGTCTCTGCTTGACTCTGTGGGATCAAAATAAATAACTTGTGAAGACAGGAACTGTCTTCTCAGGAGCAGCCCTCTGTCTCCCGGGCTTTAGCTCATTGTGCGCATGTCATGGTTTTTTATTATTATCATCATCATCATGATTATTATTTAGCTTTTTGAGACAAGGTTTCTCTGTGTAGCTCTGTCTTGGATCTCGCTCTATAGACCAGGCTGGCCTTGAACTCACAGAGATGCACCTGCCTTTGCCTCCTGAGTGCTGCGATCAAGTGTGTGCCATCACACCCAGCTTCCTGTTTTTATTTATAAAGTGGCTGCAATTAGAATTAATTGTCATGGCGTATAAAGTGCCCAGAACAAAACAGGTAAGTTCATAAATATGTTCGTCTTCTGCCTGCCCTGTTGTTCTTCAGCTAAGTCCCTTTCTCTTAATTTTGATTAACAGCAAAATTTAAAGATGAAACTTCTGACCCATTGACCAACAAGTAGTTACCTTCATGTAAGAAAGCAGTCTTCAAAATTATGACCTCAGCCCTCATTCTCGGCCCTTAGATTTTACTCTTTCTGAAACCTTTGTTCCATGTTTAGCACAGCCATGACTATTTTATGTCATGTTTTGCATCTCTTACTTTAAAAGCCATGAGGAAGGGACTGGGTGCTGTATGCTTTGTGCTGTAGAATATGACGCCCCTAACAAGAGAACTTTAAACTGATATGGATAAAACAATGCCTGGAGTTGTGTTAATTATTCCTCACTTGATAAATGACCCTGGACGTACTCCCTCCAGCGTATGTTGACTTAAGGCTAAACTAATCCTGCTCTGAAATACGATTACCCTTTGGATACGCTCTGCTTGCTCATTGCCTTCCTGTCCTTAATAAAATGCTTTCACTCTCCTGCCCTTCAATAAATTACTCAAGGAACCAGACACTTTTCTGGACAGTCTCTGTTTGATAAATGATCATGTCATGCTATCGCTCAGAAGAGTGCTGCAAAACTCTGAGGAGCCAATTCCCTTTCCCCTGCAGGCTGGTACCCTGCTCCCGTATGGGTGGCTGTAGCAGGCAGTGTTCTCTGCTTTAATGACGATGATGAACCTGTATTTGACCAGCACGCTCCAATCTTTATCGGAAACGTCTGGCCCAACTGTCCTTACTAAGTCTAAAGACAGCCATTTGTCATCGCTCTGACTGCCTGTCATCATCTGCCTGAGAAAATCTATAATTTTGGGCTTGTTCCTGACTAAAGTGTGGAATGAATAAATTTATCTTTGGGCCATGCTGCTTGCCAGGATCAATATTGAGCAGAGGTTGAATAAATTAGAAACTAAGAAAACATGACAGGCTATCGTGGTTTGTTCATTTGTGTATTATAAATCAAATATTTAGTTTTATGTAAGAGGCAAGCATGTCAAGTCTTTTATTTTTCCCATTTATTCTGAAGATTCTATACCTCATGATAAATGGTCATCAGAAAGCCAATGAAGCAAATCACTAATGAATCAGACTGTGAGATGAACTCAGGTCGTTTTATTGATTTGGCAAACTTTGCAGACATAAAAACTGTGACAGTGATTACGAATTTTTTGTTGCTGTTCTTTTAAGTTTTGTTTTGCTTGCATTTTTGGACATGCATTTGACTTTGTATAGCATTAGCAACTTGGATAATGTTGGTCTCGTGATGCTCATGACTTAACCTGTACCCATAAGCAACTTACATGAATATAAGGTGAACTGTAAATTATTAAAACATTTGGTGTTTTTATATATTGATACATGCCTGTCTAAAGAGGTTACAGGAAAGAAATGCAAATCAGAAAGTCATGAAATGTCATTTAAAGTAGGGCCTCACGAGTTAAAGTGGATATTATTATTATTATTATTATTATTATTATTATTGTTATTATTAGGCTTGAGACTTCCCTTTCCTCTCCTCCTCAGTAGCTGACTTCGGTCCGTACTTTCCTGGGGGAGAAGTAGGTCAGGTTTCACTAACGTTTTCTCAGTTATCTGCCTGTGATCTCACACCTCCTTTCCCTTTTCCATTTTTCTCAACAAAGGAAGAGTGCTATTTCTTTCCCCACTAATCAGCCTTTTGGTCCTGGCCGTCTCCTCGGCGGTCTTCTCTCTTACGTCTTCATTTCCAGTCTTCCTTCTCTGGCTGTTATCCTGTCTTTTATCCACCATCCCCAGACCCACTGACTAGTGCTTCTCCAAGTTTTTCGTGCACACGGATCACCAAGGGGAGCCTGTGGGATGGGTCATCAGGTAAAGTGCTTGTCATCAAGCCTGACTACCTGAGTTCAGACTTGGGGTCTCATGTGATTGAAGGAGAAAACTCTCACAAATCCTCTGTACAGCACACATGCTATACACACACACACACACACACACACACACACACACACACACACACACACACACACTAAAATAAAGAGTACAATGTAATTTTAAATTTTAAAAAAGCATCACAAGGGACCTTGTTTAAATGCAGGTGCTGAGCATCATGTCTGGTAAAGAAGTTCTTGGACTCCACAGGAAGCTATGAGGGCTCAGCCCAATCCCTTCCTTTTCCCAACCATTGGGTATGCCCACAGGCTGAAAAGGCCCTGATAACCTTGTCGGGGAATCAAATGTTAGCAGTCATGGACTTTGTAAGTCTCGGTTTTTTGGGGCATCATAATCTGTGGACCATTCACTTCTCCTGTGTGTTTCTGCATTCCAGAAAGCTACACAGAGCCTCCAGGAATCTGTGGCTCCATCAGGACCCAACCTCTGGCCACAGACATCTCAGATGTATGAATGGACTATTTTATAACAGTTGTTTCTGAGAAATGAGAGCACATCTCATAAAAGGCAATGGTGTACATGGTGAACTGTTACCTGGGTTCATTCATGACAAGAACTCACTGAGCTGAGTAATGGCCTGAAGAAAAGGGGTGTGGTGATGGTGCTATAAAACCTCCCACAGTGCACTGGGACTTCCAGAGACTGGCAGCCTCCCCTGAGAGCAGGTGATGTTAGGCCATGAGGAGCCATCAAAACTCCCTTTCTTTTCTATACTTGCCATCTGCTCCTCCAAGAACAATGCTTGTTTCACTCTCTGCCCACAGAAGAGAGCACAACCACAGAAACAAGTTCTCCTCCTCAGTCCACCACTGTGCTCACTACGTTTAAACCTCCCACGGAAAATAATTCCTCCGCCGCGTTTGCATCCATGATGGCATTTTCATTGACAACCAATACGCTCAAGAGTCCTACATTCATCTGGCCTCGAGGCTGTATGCAGCCTCACACATAGCTGTTTACTTGGTGTTTTTCTGGAATGTTTCAAAGACACTCTGACTCTGCATGACCAAAATTCACGGTCTTCTTGTTCCCCAAACCTGACTCTAGAGTTTTCCATGTCTCACTTACCTCTGCTCAATAGTCTCTACATCCAACTCAGAACCAAGTCTTGCCCACTGTTCGTCCCCTCCATTTCCACCCCCACTGTTAAGGTTTCTACTACTTCTCATTTCTTAGTTGGTCTGGACTCTTCCAATCTGTTCTTCACACCCTAGTTAAGCAGAATCTTTTCCGAATGGTAACATCTAATTACTTCACACCTCCAATGGCTCTGGGTGCCCTTAAAATAAACAAAACTCTATTATAGCCAAGACAGCCGGTCTGCAATTTTTACTTTACTTTTTCCCCTGGTAATCACGTGCTGAATGTTTTCTTTCCCTTTAGTACTAGGGGTTTCTCAAGGACCAGCCATGTCTGTCCCATGCTGGCTGCTGTCTCCACCACTGCCTGCCTAGCACTGCCGCAAAGCAGGCATTTTTAATGAACGAAAAAGGGATGAATAGAGGGGCGGAGGACGTGACTTCAGAAGCAGGACAGGAATTAAAACGGAGGGGTGCAATGGAGCAGGTTTTGAAGACGTTCTTTCTTCAAGGGGTGCACACGAAGGAAGGCGAGAAGGTGTTTGTTTCTCGTGCTTCCTCTTCTGCATCTTACCCATCTTTTTATTTATTCTTGCTTAGAAGTCCCTGACCTGGGCCAGCTTCGGAGAGGTGAGGGCAGGCTGAGAGCAACGTGGCGGAAGGATCTGGGGAGTGACGGGAGGGAATGAAGCTCCAGGTAGCAGGAGAACGCCCACAGCCCGTGCCTTCTCGGCTTCTCGTGGCTCACTCCCCTCAGCTCTGGGACCACCAGTGAGTGAGGACATGGTCATGGTCTGCGAGTGTCCGCGTTTCCTAATGACTCGATTCTTTCTTGTTTTCTTTTTCCCCCCACAGAGCTCACAGATTTCAGTAGCCTCGCAGTCTTTGTAGTACTTTTTTTTTCCTACGTGTGTTTTTAGAAAAACTCTATTAGATAGCCAGTCTTCTTTCTCATTGTTCAAGTTTCAATCTTGTTTGGAAGACTCAGTAACAATCATTCTAAGAGATCATTATTTTTCCATTTTTTAAAAAAATTATTTTTCATGCCAAAATATACTGTAAATATTATCATTTTCTACTTTATGATGCTACATAAAAATCCATGGACAAGACTAACAGGGTTTCTCATTGTACTGTGTAATCTATTATAATTATGATTATTTAATAAGATGGGTGACTGTACAGTCCATTTATAATATATTTGAATTTAAATTCTGAATTTTTTTTTGTAGAGACAATGTAAGTTCTCAGCAGAAGCACTCATTTTCATATTATACCTCCCTCTGTAATAACTACGTTCAGTTGTTCCTGTGGACTCATTGTGGAACCTGCTGGTGTCCATCCGGAAGCAGCTCCTCTCTAGCGCTGACCACCTCAGGTCATTATCGAGGTGCTCTTCGTGGTCTCTAACTACGGCTCTCTTTTCCCCATGGCTCAAAGCTGTCTGCTGCTGACAGCCTTTGGGATGGAAGTCAGTGACCTTATGCACAGCATGAGACATTTCTTCCCCAAGGCATAGAGAATGGCAGACTCCATGCCATAACGTAGAGATCTTGGATTCAGAGTACATACAAAGAAAGAAGTTACTATTCAGATGCTGGGCTCCAACGCCATCTTCCACTAAGCCTTCTGAGGAAGATTGAAATCACAAAAGCACATTCAGATGCATCCTGGCCAGGGTCTATATTCAGATTCCAATTAACTGAGCCTAGGCATTTTTTTTTTTACACATTTTTCTAATAGGTTCATATTTTGTAAGCGATTTGGCATTTCTCTTGCAGATTTCAATATTCCTTGTTCTATACTTTGACATTTTAACTGTACTACCATGTAAAAGAGTCATTTCTCTTGTCCTGTCTTTTTGGATATGCATTTATTTCCCCAGATTTGGGGAGATTTCTGCTATAATGTCATTGAATAAGTTTTTTTATGCCTTTAGTCTTTTAACTAAGATAAAGTGCTTAACATTTTATTCTTACATCCTGAAAATTCTATGGGTTCTACCTAAAAATACACCCCAACACACCCACTCCCTCATCTCCAAGCAACCACCTTCTTTTCTCACATTATCTGACTTTTGCCTGTAATAGCTTCCCAACTCATATGTTTGCCTTTATTCTTGAAATTAATTCTTCATACAACAGATAGAGAAATCCTTTTGAAAAATGCATTCCTTCCAATGACCGTCTCTGCACTTAGAATTAGGTCATAATTATGTCCTGTGAGGACCTTGTGATCTGGCTCCTATGTCTTTCTTTCTGATCTCATATTGTAGGGTTGCTTCTATTTCTGAACTTTCTGGGCACCTGCAATGCATCAGAAATAAAGGCTAGCTCTGGGATCCTGCCATAGTAACCTGACCCCTTTGTGGTTCTCTGAACATCCCTATCGTCTCAGGGAAACACATCTGTTATACCCTATGCCTGGCATGTTCACCATCTACTTTCTTTTCTTTTTGAGGCAGTCTTGCTATGTAGACCAGGCTGGCCTTGAACTTGTATCAGTCATACCACCTCTGTCTTGCAAGTTTTGGGAATTACCAGTATGTGCCACGATGCTCAGCCTGTACATTCTTGAGACCTGGACCTGAATTATTCTTTCCTCTGTAGCACAATGCCAGACAAATCCAGTCATGTTCAACACATAGTTGAATAAATGATCAATGTAATGACATGCACAATAGGACATGTACTTAGCTAGTGCAAAATAGAGTAAGTTGCTGTCTCTGGACCTTTCCACAGCATCAGGGGACAGCTAGAGTGGTGACAGTTCCTAGAAACTCATTCACTGGGGACACAGAGTTAAAAAGAAGAAACTCTGCCTCTAGAAGAAAAAGGTTGATGGACAAATAATGTCGATAGAAAAAGGCTGGGGCTGGAGAGATGGCTCAGTGGTTAAAAGTACTGACTGCACTTCAAGAGGTCCCAGGTTCAAATCCTAGCACCTACATGGCAGCTCACAACTATCTGTAACTCCAAGACCTGACACCCTCACACATACATGCAGGCAAAACCATTAATGCAAATAAAATAAAAGTTAAAAATAAAAAAAAAGAAAAAGGCATACAGCTCCTCAGAGAAATTGGCGAGATATGGAAACCTTGGGTATGGAGGAGAAAACAGGGAAGAGGACACAAATAGTTATATTTAAGAAGCAGAGATTCAAAAGATAGTTTTAGAATAAATACAGAATAGTTCTTTAGAAAGTGACATATTTTATAAATATTTCTAAGTGTATCTTAAAAGCACAATTCCATGTATAAACTTGAGGCCGACTGCGGTCTCGTTACCTTCACGTGCACCAGCTGGTTGTCAACTGCGATCAGGTGATTGAGGTTCTCCAGCGCCTCCAAGTCCTTTATGTCATCAATGTTGTTGTTGCTGACATTCAAAACAGAGAGGGATTTCTGGAAGAAAAACAGCTAAATTAGCATTAGGAATCATCTAAGCACTACATATAGGAGGCAAAAGTGTCAGTCCTTTAGAAACTTCGAGAGCATTAGTTCAGGCTGCCTTGTAGGCAAGAAACAAAAGCCATGGAGACTCTGTTTCAATGTTGTTTTTTTTTAATTTTTTTTTTATTTATTTTTGTTTGTTTGTTTTTGGTTTTTCTAGACAGGGTTTCTCTGTGCACCTTTGGAACCTGTCCTGGAACTTACTCTGTAGACCAGGCTGGCCTTGAACTCACAGAGATCCACCTGCCTCCACCTCCTGAGTGCTGGGATTAAAGGTGTGTGCCGCCGCCACCTGGCTCCAGTGTTTTTTGTTTGTTTGTTTGTTTGTTTGTTTATATGGAACCTTTAGAACCGTAGTGTGTGACACAACTGACTTTTGCCTCTGGTTCCTTCCATGAGCCCCGAGTTCCTCCTCCAGAACACAACATAAATGATAAAGTAAGGAAGCTACAAATTAAAAAGAAGAAAGCACAGCCAGTAAAAATGACAGCTCCATGTAGACAGAAGCGTTCACTGCAGGTTTAGCACATGACTGTTCTTGTGCTAAATCTCATATAGGGAAGAAGTCTCAGGACCTGACCTGAAAGAATATCTGGTTTTTATGTTTATCTCTCCCTTTTTAGTTTTCTCTTGTTCAGAATTCACTGAAATAATAAAATTTCAGTGTTAGCTAATAAAATGAGAACATAATTATACTAAATGAGCAATTTTATAATCTGAGGCTTGGGAATCTCTATCAAATCTGCCCACCAAAACAGCCACACATAGTCAACCTTCAGGAACAAACTTTTCTGACATTTTGAAGCTATGATTAGTCTCTATTATTTGTACAAAGTAGTGCATCTCATTATGACATCTCTGTACATGATAGAATGGATTTTGTTGTATTCACCCGCCCACTGGCCTTTTCAGACTCTGCCACTAATACTTTCTAAGACTTGAGATAATTGGAAAAAAATGATGCTTTAATATTTAGAATTTCAGAATCTGCTTGAATCTGTGCGAAAACTAAACTAGCAAAAAATGTTTTCAGTGGTCCTCTGTGATAAATGGAAACAGAGGATGACACTAGGCCTCTGGGAGGCGCTGGCTCGGGTTAGGAACTGCTGGAGTGTGACGAGATCACCACTCGTGTTAACAAGGTCTTCCAGGCCCTGGTACAAGCATTCCTTCTGACGGTCATCTTCCTGTGAATAAGCAGAAGACATCCATGGGGGTAGCGCACATTGACTCCTGACTGGCAGCCGCTGGACTCTCTTGCCTGACAACCTTCAGCAGGAGGAGTGCCGACCACCTACCTAGCCAGATTACCCATACGCCAGCATCAACTGCTTTCACACCAACGGACACCTTGAGAAAACTACTCAAGGATTACTGCTAATTGCTCCACTCCTAAAGGTGCGGGACTGTTCCAAATAGTTTATACCAGACATTTTGCTGACACAAACCTCTGTGAACTGTAGATGACCCTGCAACCATTTCCATATAGGCAAGAGAGGAAGCAATTTCTCCTCCTGGCCCAGCAGAGGGACCACTGCCACTGATGATAAACAGGCAAAGCAGTGATGGATGCAAACCCACATCTCCATTTACATGCAAGAGCGCAAACTCAAGCCTTCATTTGCATGCACGGTGTGCTGTGATTGGTCCCTTCTGCGGCTGAGCCGGCTGGGAAACAGGCTTTGAGTTCCTCACTGCCAGCCACACTAGGTTCCCCTTTTGTGCCCATCTGTAGTTTCCTGAGCTGAAATGGTAACGCAAGAAGGAGGCAGCAGAAACAGCAAAGCAGCACCTGCAATAGCTGAGCAACCTGCAGGTGGAGCTGCAAAAGCAGCAAGGCAGCCAGCTGCATGCTGACGAGGGGCAAGGCAGCCAGCTGCATGCTGACGAGGGGCAAGGCAGCCAGCTGCATTTTAACAACTGCAGAGGCAGCTGGGCAGTTTGAGAGTGTGGCCAGTGCAGGAACAAGGGGGAGAGAGAGTGTGGCAGATGGAGAGCTGAAGCAGAGGGCTACTGAAAAGAGGAGAGACCCAAGGACCCGGACCTGGAAGAGTGCTCAAGAACTGTCAACCCTTCAGGGACAAGGATCTCAGACATCCGGGCCCAAGGACTGTGGCGCTGGCTGCACTCAAGGGATGAGGAACCCTGATACCCAGACCTCCCCGAAAGCCGCCACATCAGTTACTTCAAGGGTTACAGAACCACAGCTTCGTAGGTTAAAGAGTTAAGGGTCCCCAAACCCAAAGCTCACCAATGTCCAAAATGGAGCCTATAACCTACATCACTCAGGAAGCAGAGGCAGAAGGATCACAAGTTCAAGACCTACCTGTGCTAGATTCGGGTCAAGGACAGCCTGGGCAAATTAGTGAGACCTTGTCTCAAAACAAAAAAATAAAGAGAGGGCTATGGATACCAGAGCAGTGGCGGAACACTTAATATGTGCCAGTCCGGGGCCCAGTGCCTACTGCTGGGATCCACTTCGCCAAGCAAGTGGATCCTTCGCCTGCCCAGGGCCACAGCTGCAGAGCTCTTCCCTGCACCCAAGCCTCCTACCCCGAAGAAAAGCCCCGTGGACTGGCTGGGGACGTGCCTGGCTGTCCCCTCGGTGGGGCTGGTCTAGCTGTCGGAGGTGAGGTTGAGCTGTGGCTGCGGACTACACAGCAGAGTCCATGGGGAGCCGGTGGCCCAGTCAGGGGCCACTTCTTTCCTTCTAACTTAAAGGACCACTTCTCAGTTGTCTAAGAAACATGGTCCTTCCATTTCTGGGTCCTTCTAGTCAAAACCGATGGAATCTGCGCAGCTCTGACCCACTTATTAATCTCCCAGCCCAGAACTGCA
Source organism: Peromyscus leucopus (assembly GCF_004664715.2). Taxonomy (NCBI): domain Eukaryota; kingdom Metazoa; phylum Chordata; class Mammalia; order Rodentia; family Cricetidae; genus Peromyscus; species Peromyscus leucopus. The sequence goes on from NC_051067.1 coordinate 139,353,372, forward strand.
GGTGGACTGTCAAAGACCCATCCTGTTTTTAGAGCTAGCAGAGAACCCCAACGATGATTCCTGCAGTTCACCTTATCGACCGGCTGTCCCGCAGCCCAGCTGGGTCCTCCAACCTGGGTCCGGGTCCACACACCCACAACCACAAGCTTTGGGAGACTGACGCCAGCCTGAGGTTGTATCTTAGAAAAACTAAACACAAAGAAGGCTTGCCCAATAACTGTCCGCTCCCTTTTCCTTAAAGTTTCCCCTAAAATTTAAAACCATGCGCCATGATAATCAGCAGCATCCACATTATGGGCCTGTATTAGAACTTCAGTTCACATAACCTGTTCGCATTGTTCTTTCAGTCCTTCTAGTTAAAGAGGTAGGTCACCGTCCTGTTTTACAGTCCTGTCACACCGAGAGACTGCATGAGAGAATCAACCTCAGCTTTTCAATGGCAGATAAACAGGAAGTTTATGTACACACTCCAAGGACACCCTCACCACCTCTGGCTCCACCTGACTCATTCATCAGTGCATCCTGTCCAAACTTTCACTGTGGCCTTACTGCTAGAGAACGAAGAGTCCTCGGGTCAAACAGAAGCTTTTCTCCCAGGGGAAGCCTCTGGCTTTCAACATGAAGCTCTCTCAATTCTTCCAATCCTTCCAAACCTTCTATGACCGCAATGTAATTGCCTCCCAGATACCTGCAAAACATAAACATGGTTCCAAACAGATTTTCTGAGAATGCTGTGGATTTTTTTTTTAAAGATTTATTTATTTATTATGTATACAGTGTTCTGCTTCTGCTTGCATATATCCCTTCAGGCCAGAAGAGGATGCCAGATCTCATTACAGATGGTTGTAAACCACCATGTGGTTGCTGGGAATTGAACTCAGGACCTCTGGAAGAACAGCCAGTGCTCTTAACCTCTGAGCCATCTCTCCAGCCCGAATGCTGTGGATTTTAAGGACGATCAGAATATAACAAGAAGGGCAGGACAGATGGCCACTGGGGAAGCAAGCCTGAGGACTGTAGTCTGAATTCCCAGGACCCACATAAAGCTGGTCTTGTTAGTGCACATCTATAGTCCCATAGCTCTTAGAGTAAGATGGGAGATGGAGGCAGAGGAATCCTCAGAAGCGCATGGCTCAGCCAGCCTGGAACATAAAAGAGACGGTGTCTCAAACAAGGTGGGAGGGTGAGGACCAACTCTGGAGGTTGTTCTCTGACCTCCACATGCTCAGACCTCATTCACACACAAGAATGTGTGCACATGTGCACATGCACACACAGATGAAGAATGATATGCACAGAATGTTGTCTTTCTATTGAACCCATGAAAGTTTCATCTAAATCACAAATTATATTGTTACACTTAATTTGGTCTAAAATACATTAGCATTGATTAATTGTACAAGCCAATGGGTTTCATTAGGATATTTCATACATGTATATAATATACATCTTCAATTTTTTGAGTAAGAGGGTTGAAATAGTCTGTACTAAACTGTCTCCTGTACCTTAGGGTATAGAAAATCACCCAGACTGTGGGTTTACAAACAGTTTCTGGATTTCACTTCCACGATCTGTTTAGATATCTATTTTTATTTATTTATTTATTTATTTATTTATTTATTTATTTATTTATTTATTTATTTATTTATTTTTGGTTTTTGAGACAGGGTTTCTCTGTGTAGCTTTGCGCCTTTCCTGGAACTTGCTTTGTAGACCAGGCTGGACTCGAACTCACAGAGATCTGCCTGCCTCTGCTTCCCAAGTGCTGGGATTAAAGACATGCGCCACCACCATCCGGGCTGTTTAGATATCTAGACTGGAACTCAGAAGTCTACATTTAGTGAGTGTTTCCCACTAAAGTGTTTCACGCCATTCTATACCCATTCTGAAGACTACAGCCCACTTTTAGAAAAATATGCTAGCTATTCAATCTGGGGAACTTGGATCTGTCAATCTTCATTGCCTAGTAATAATAATTTTAAAAAGGATTTTGGTTTCAATTTATGTATATGTGTGTATGTGTATGTGCATGTGTGCGGTGTATGTGTTCAGGTGCTCTCAGAGGCCAAAATAGGGCACCAGATTCCCTGGAGCTGGAGTTACATTGTGAGCAGCCCAACGTGGGTGCTGGGAACTGAACTTATGTTCTCTGAGAGAGCTGTGTGTGAAATTGGCCACTGAGCGATGTCTCTAATCTCCCTAGTAGTAATTATCAGCAATTTTGTAAACAATCAAATCTGTATCCATTTATGACCTTAACCTTTTGAAATCAAAGCCCCTTTGTGATTCACCTGAGCTCCACGAGAACCTTTTTGACCAATTAAACTTATGCGAGAATGCTTTATCCCTAAAAGCTCATTCGACAGTTTTATTGTCCTCACCAAAAGAAAACTACATCAAGCATTTTTGATTTTTGAGATAGGACTTCATTATGTAGCCTAGGCTAGCCTTGAACTTCTAGAAATTTTCTTACCCCAGACTTCTGATTGCTGGGATTACAAGCATGAGCCACTGTGACCACTTTATCAGGTTTAATAAGACAAATGATCATATTATATATGAATATATTACATATAATAGAATAAAATTAAAAATGAGACCTGTGCCGGGTGGTGGTGGCGCACACCTTTAATCCCAGCACTTGGGAGGCAGAGCCAGGCGGATCTCTGTAAATTCGAGGCCAGCTGGGGTACAGAATGAGTTCCAGGAAAGGCGCAAAGCTACACAGAGAAACCCTGTCTCGAAAAAACAAAAACAACAAAAAACAAACAAAAAAGCCAAAAATGAGACCTGTTCCATGAAACTTGTGAGAATCACACTTAAGCATACATTCAGTTTAGCTTTGCAACCTAATGCAAACATTGGAAATACTTGCCTGCATGGAGTATGCACACGAAAGAAAGAAGAAGAAAAGCAGGTAAGAGGATTTGCAAATAAAAGCACTTACAGCTTTTCCAGTTTCTTTAGAGACCTGAGGTTCTCTATGCAGGAAATGCAATTGTTCTGCAGGTACAGGTGGGTCAGATTGGTGGAATAATTCAAGTTAGTGACGTGGCTGATGCGATTATCGTATAAATATAAAACACTCAGGCTTTTGCAAAGAGAGAGGTCATCCTGAACAGAAAACAAAACAGGTCCTATTTATTTCCCCCGAAAGCTTAGAAGTTGGGTTTTAAGAAAAATGTTCACTTTGGCATTCTACAAATCTCCCTAAGGAGATAAAGTAACATCTCTCTGCACTTTGCACACTCAAAATAAGATTGTAATGATCACAATGTAATTTTGGGCTTTAGAACTCTGTAACTTCTCCAGGAAAATTGAGTTTCTTAAGAATTTCTTAAGCAATTTTCCTTGGAAGCAATTAGAGACTCTCCTGAAAGTTAAAACAATGGACAAATTATTGTCCAAACATTATAAAGCAAGGTTTAATCTTTCTGTTGGATTGGAAGGAAACTGTTACAACTTCTAATACTGAAAACTAGAAATCACCAAGTAGTCAAGAGTAATGGATTAAAGCCAGGTATGGTGACACACATCTCTGAATTCAGCACCAAAGAGGCTGAAGTAGGTGGATCTCTGTGAGTTCAAGACCACCTGGTCTACATGGTGAAGAGCAAGTCAGCCAGGCAAGAGAGAGACCTTGTCTCAAATAAGAGGAGGAGGATCAAAAAAACAAAAAACAAAAACAAAAACAACAACAAAATATATCTTACAGACTTCACAATGGTGAAAACAGAGGTTCATTATGACCCACTATGTGATTACACCAGTAGCTAGACGTGGTTTCGAAACACCTTTAATCCGTGGTTTCGAAACACCTTTAATCCCAGCCCTGAGGAGACAAAGGAGGCAGGTGGATTTCTGTGAGTTCAAGGACAGCCTGGTGTACACATAGAGTTTCAGGGTGGCCAAGACTACATAGAGAGACCCTGTTTCAAAAAAAGAACAAAAGAAGCCAGGCTGTGGTGGGCACAGCTTTACTCCCAGCACTGGGGACGCAGAGGCAGGTCTGCAGAGAGTTCCAGAACAGCCAGGACTACACAGAGACCTCGTCTAACACAACTGACTGAGAATAACATATAGGAACATAATCAAATTATATGCAAAACTTCACCTTTTACTGGAACTCTTATTGGAGAGAACGGGTGACTGGGCATTTAGCACAGGGCCTTGAATACACTGAGTGCACACTGCCACTGAGGCATATTGTCCCCACTGCTGAATTTTTGAATTCTTAATTTTTCCTCTCCAAGACAGGTCTCCCTGTATAGCTCAGGCTGGTTTTGAACTTGAAATCCTCCTGTCTCAGCCTACAAATGCTGGTGTTACAGGCAAGTGCCTAGCTTATTATTATTATTATTATTATTTAACATTTTGATGTTTAAAAAGTATTCGAGGGCCGGGCGGTGGTGGCGCACGCCTTTAATCCCAGCACTCGGGAGGCAGAGCCAGGCGGATCTCTGTGAGTTCGAGGCTAGCCTGAGCTACCAAGTGAGCTCCAGGAAAGGCGCAAAGCTACGCAGAGAAACCCTGTCTCGAAAAACCAAAAAAAAAAAAAAAAAAAAAAAAAAAAAAAAAAAAAAAGTATTCGAGGACTCTGGTGTGGTACAAAAGCAATAGTTTTCCAAATCCTGTTTGCCATGCAAATACAAGTACATTCCAGGGAAATAGCATCGTATGTCTAACAGATATCTGTAAAACACAATGCTATATTTTACAGACACTTACTATGCTAAGTAACCAGAGGAAATTAAAATAGAAGTATAATATAAAGCTTCTCAGTAAAAATACAGTTAACAAGTTTAATCAAAATATTGAGTATGCCCTAAACCAATGAAATTTATATTGCTAACTGTGCAAAAACAAAATAATTTAAAGTCCTTACAATGGCATCTATATTTCTGTCCGAAAAATTCACATGCGTTATTTTCTTCAGACATTGTGCGATGGTTTCTTCTTTTCGGGGTTTGAGATTGTTGCTCTTGGCAATTAAATCCAGAGTCAGTCGAACCATAGTTTCTGTGTAACCCAAGCTCTCAGCAAAAACTCTGTCCTGACACCATGTCCAGAAGCAGGTTAGGTATTACTTCCAACTTTCTAAAAATTGAAGGGAACAAGGGAGTATTGTGAAATAAGACATCTAGGAAAGGTTGAGTCGCTTTAACTTTCTCATGTACAACTGTTTGGTAAGCTAGGCTGTTGGTTATGCCTTCTGGTAATTTCTACGTTTATAGTCAATACTTTCCTTAAAACTTTTAAAACCAAGGCCAGGTGTGGTGGCACATGCCTTTAATCCCAGCACTCACGAGTCAGAGGCAGGTGGATCACTGTGAGTTAAAGACTACCAGCCTGGTCTACAGAGTATGTTCAAGGTCGTCCTAGGTTACCTAGTTAGACTCCCATCTTTTTTTGGAAAAAATGAACTATTTTAATAATAGATCACTGTTAAACTAATTATAGATGGATAAAAAAATATAAAGATGTATACAGACATAGGTAAGTTATAAACCTATCATATAAACGATCTTAAAAGTAGCTATAGCTAAGGAAGTATTTCAGAATGCTTGTAGTACTTATCTCTGAGTAGTAACAATAATTGTCTCATCCAAGATTTCATTAGAAAACAAAGAAGCAGTTTTGTGTACAATTGAATTAACCCAGGAACTTGAGCATTTTGGGTAAGAGCTCTGCCAATGAGCTGTATCTTAGCTCCATGAATGGTTAGACCCCCATCTAAAAAAAGGGAAAAAAAGAACCAACAAAACATTTAAAACATGGAAAATGAATGAAATGCACATTACTTATTTGCCTTTTATTGTTTGTTTTTTGTTTTTGTTTTGGAACAGGATCTAGCTGTGTAGCCTTGGCTGCCCTGGAACTTGCTGCCATGCCCCTGCCTCTTCTTCCTGAGTTCTGGAATTATAGACCCGAGCCAACACAAAAAGTGGTGGCAGTCTTGGCTTCCTTCTCTTCTGTATTTTTAGAGGGTCTCACTTGTGCAGCCCAGGCTAGTCTCCAATTTGGGATCTTTCTGCCTAGTCCCCAGTTCTGGCGTTAAAGGCTTAACCTACCATGCCTTACTATTTTCCTCCCCTGGAGCAGTAACCACTTGTTGTGGGAACCTCCTTTTCCTCCTCCTTCGGAGAGAATCCAGGGGTCACTGTATGCTGGGCAATCACATCACCATCAGGCTACATCCGGTACCCAGAGGTGAACAGCTTTTTTAAAAGATTATTTATCGGGGGCTGGAGAGATGGCTCAGCAGTTAAAGCACTGGCTGCTCTTCCAGGGGTCCTGAGTTCAATTCCCAGCAACCACATGGTGGCTCACAACCATCTATAGTGGGATCTGATGCTCTCTTCTGGCATGAAGTTGTACATGCAGATAGAACACTCATAAACATAAAATAAATAAGTAAATCTTAAAAAAAATAAAAAAGATTAGTTATCCTCTCTGAGTAAAAAAGGACCTCCAGGAAAACTGTCCAATGCTCTTAGTTCATAGGTGGAGAAATTAAGTCCCAGAGAGTTAATCCAGGCTTTTCAAAGTGTCGGCTGAGAAAGGAGCCAAGTGTCTCACTCCTCACAGGCACTGGTGCAGTATCTCCAAATCAGAACACATGCTGTGAATACCCTGAGTTACACACAGGATGATAAGAAACACGCATAGACATTGTATGTCATGCCAGAAAAAACGACAGACAACGTAATGCAGCATTTCCACTGCAGATGGCACAGTTCAAATATTAGCATCACTGCTCCCTGGCAAAGCAATCTCGAAGTATTTTGTAAAATAAATTTAAGGCAAGGTGAATTCATGAGGACCTACATTTGATCCTTAGCACCACAAAAAATAAATTATAAATAAAAACAAAGTCAGACCTTTGTGACACGTATGTAAGTGTGTGTGTGTGTGTGTGTGTGTGTGTGTGTGTGTGTGTGTGTGTGTGCATGGTGATATTTTATTTGTGCTGAAATGTGATTTTATTTGTATGTTAATAAATAAAGTTGCCTGGGGATCAGAGCTAAGAGCAAGCCATTAAGCAGAAGTCTGGTAGTGGTAGCACACGCCCTTAATCCGATCACATGGCAGGCAGAGTCTGTGTGTTCAAGGACATAGCCAGCATGGTGACACACACCTTTCATCCCAGTACCAACCACAGAGACCTGGAGGTCTGTACAGACAGGCAGTGACAAGGAGGTCATGTGGTTGGGTTTAGAACCAACGAGAAGGCAGAACAGAAAGGCAATAAAAAGAAGAACAAAACACATTGAGAACAGACAAAAAAGGGTAAAAAAGTAGAAGAGGGACTAGCTGAGAAAAGAAAGGGGCAAAGCGGGTCACAAGGGTGGGAGATAGGATCAAACTACCTTATGTGCATTTATGAAAATATAACGAAACACATTATTATATAGATGATATATTATGTAGATTACATTATGTATATGATGCTAAAATTTAATAAATGACTTTCACTGGTGATACTATCTATACTCTAGCTGCTTGGGAGGCTGAGGCAGGAGGATTGCTTGAGTTCTCCTGTTTAAGGCCAGACAGATAAATATGTGAAAACCTGTCTTAAAATAACTATATAAGGCCAGGTGGTGGTGGCCCATGCCTTAAATTCCAGCACTTGGGAGGCAGAGGCAGGTGGATCTTTGTGAGTTCAAGGCCAGCCTGGTCTATAGAGTGAATTCTAGGACAGCCAGGGCTACACAGAGAAACCCTGTCTCCAAACAACAAAAACAAACATGCATGCTGCATGCACTGCAGGGCAGCTATGAATGTAAGCAACACAAAACGGCAAACTTTTTAAAACAGTGTCATTTTTTTTTCTTTATTTTTTTGTAATTTAACTGTGTGGTTCACAAGTGTGAACTTTGTAGATGACAACAGCGTGTTGCAATATCAAATGGTTGGCTATGTCTGTGAGCGTTCTATGCAGTCTGTTAGAGGTCAGAAATATTTATCATCATTATGATTCTACTGCTGTTTTGTTCACGGATGGAGTTAATTTAATTTTAATCTTCAATCTTGAAAGCATCAGGACTATATTAAATGGGGGCATGGTTATCAAATAGAATATTGCTTTATATAAGACCCACAGACCCATACATAAGCTTAAAATATAAAACATTAACAATAAATTTAAGTTTAACATGATGGCTCATAAACATAGTATGTGTGAGTTGGATACAGGAGCAATCAGGGGTTCAAGGCCAGCCACAGCTATATATATGAATTTTAGGCCACTCTGGAATACACGAGACCCTGCTTCAAAAAACCAAAAAGAAAACAAATGCAGGTGTGTGTGTGTGTGTGTGTATGTGTCTCTGTGTGTGTATGTGTGTGCGTGTGTGTGTGTGTGTGTGTGTGTGTCTGTGTGAGTGTGTGTGTGCGCGCGCGCGCACGCGCGTCTGTGTGTGTCTGTGTGTGTCTGTGTGTGAGTGTGTGTGTCTCTGTGTGTGTATGTGTGTCTGTGTGTGTGTGTGTGTGTGTGTCTGTGTGTGGGTGTGTCTGTGTGTGTCTGTGTGTGTCTCTGTGTGTGTGTCTCTGTGTGTGTGTGTGTATGTGTGTGTGTGTCTGTGTGTGTGTGTGTCTCTGTGTGTGTATGTCTGTGTGTGTGTTGTAGCTCAGTGGTGTCTAGCATTCACAAGGTCCTGGATTCATCCCAGTACTAGTACTAAAACAAGCAAACCAAAAATACCCCTCTACTTTTCTCCCCCTACATTTTCTTCAATTTTTTTTTTTTTTTTGGTTTTTCGAGACAGGGTTTCCCTGTGTAGCTTTACGCCTGTCCTGGAACTCACTCTGTAGCCCAGGCTGGTCTCAAACTCACAGAGATCCGCCTGGCTCTGCCTCCCGAGTGCTGGGATTAAAGGCGTGCGCCACCACCGCCAGGCTTGGACATTGCTATTTACATATTGGTTTTTTTTTCAGATGCCCACACACCTAAAAAGCACAGGTTTTTTCCTCACAATTTTGCATGTCACCAGTATCTGTATTCTATCTCTGCTTTTTTTCCTGTTTAGACTTTTGCTTTGGAGAGCCATCTGGTTTACCACACACAGCTCTAGAGTATTGTACTTAACATATATGAGGTGAGAGAGACTGGACTGTGTATTTTTCCCAGTGGGAACTAGTTACCCAGTACACTATGCAAAATTATTTTTCCTCCCCTTCATTTATGCCTCTGTTGGCATGGCAACACTGTTTTCTAAGTTCAGACCAATAACATCTCTTCACTTTGGTTATTCCTGGTCATTAATTCTTTTATATGAATATTTAACATTACTTTCTTAGGTTTCATGAAAGAACCCTTTCAGGATTCAGTTAGGAACTGCACTGGATTTTTAATGAGTTGTGAGTCTTCATAATGAAGACTCAGGACACTGATACGCTGGACTGGAAAAGGACCAGCAGGTTGTGAAACTGAAAGGTTAGGGTGTGGGTAAAAGGAGCTGACCAAAGTGAAGGGTCAGTATAAAAACGGTGGGGTGCTCGTTCTGTTTTTATAGATTTCACTGTCCTTGATGATAAAATGATTCTTTTCCTTCTTGAACGGGAAAGGGGCTTTTCACATGGGAAGCAGGATGGCAGGTAGGCCCTCAGGCAGCCACTGATCTTATACCTGCCCTGATTTCAAGTGTTTTTAATCTACACTAGTCAGTGTGCCAGAGCAGCAGCAAATTCCAGAGTGGTGGCATTTTCTTTTTCTTTCTTTCTTTCTTTTTTTTTTTTTTTTTTTGTTTTTTGTTTTTTGTTTTTTTTGAGACAGGGTTTCTCTGTGTAGTTTTGGAGCCTGTCCTGGATCTCGCTCTGTAGCCCAGGCTGGCCTTGAACTCACAAAGATCCACCTGCCTCTGCCTCCCGAGTGCTGGGATTAAAGGTGTGTGCCGCTACCTCCCGGCCAGAGTGGCACATTCTTAATTCTTTCACCACAAGTGAATTCTGGGTCTAAAAGTTGGTGCTTCTGAAAATCAATCAGGTTTGAAAAGAGGCAGGGAGCAGATGGCACACACTTATAATCTCAGAATTTAAGAGGTTGAGGAAGGAAGTTCAAGGGCAGCTCTGGCTACGAGTGAATGTTAGGATAGCCTGGGCTACATAAAACTTTTTGGAAAAGAAGACACAAACTTAAAATATTTTTTTAAGTCAAGAGAAGGTCAATGGATGTAATCAATAAACTATAGGAAAATTAATTTTCCAGGGCTCGAATATGGAAAGGGAGAGCCTCACATCAACCCACAACATAAAATAATAATGAACTGCATGGTAGCAGTTCATGAAAATTGTTTTGTCAGAACACCACCGCTCATTTTATTAGGACAGCACCAACTCAAACTTTACCAGATTTGTAGTTTCGTTAGTTTAGAGAAATAACAAGCCCTAGGGGCCTAAACTGCACTCAGTAGTTGAATTTGTATACATTTTAGAACATTATAATAAAAATGATGTAACACTTTCGTGGGGTGTCCTTGATTTTCTCTGAAAAGAAATCGTTTCCCATAATATCCCTCATTGGATACCTCTTATTTCAGCTCAATTGCTAGGACACATCTTCCCAGGAGCCAGAGGGAATTGCTTAGAGCTGTTTTAGGGCGCTCTGGGATCCTGTGGGATGGATCCTTTCATCCCCCGGGCTCCTGCAGGCCAGCTAGGAAGGGCAGTTCTGGAGTTTGGTTTCTACCTACATTCTCTCTTAGGAAGCCGCTGCGCTCAGCGGCTTCCCGATGCTCTAAACCGCAGGCTTCAGCCCTTAAAACTTCTCAAAGCCTGGGGCCTGCTCTCTCACCCCCTCACTCTGCCTCTGGCCTCTGGAACGCTTCTAGCCTTGCCTGCTGATCCAAACTAGTCTTCCAGACTGTGTCTGGGGTTCTGGATGTTTAGGGACAGGGCCCAGGAACCTGCATTTTAACCAGTAATAAAGTCTGCGTGCAGAAACGTCTCACCACTCCCGGGTCCAATCCGGTCAGTAACTGGTTTGGTCAGTGTCCTTGTGCCAGTCTCCTCCAAGGCCAGCGGACGGTTGCCAGGCGACCAGATGCTCCAAAACGCGCCCCCGCAGGGCAAGTCTCGCGACGTCCGGGAAGCGGGCAGCGCCTGCCTGGTGGCCAGCAGGGGACTGGCGCTTTGTGACACCAGACAGAAGAGTTGATGCTGTGGTCCCCAGACAAGGCCAGTTAGCTTGGACAGGACAAGATTTGCAGGCCATCATTTCCCTATCCATCATCTTTGATTATTTCAGTGTCCAGTAACTACACCTGCCCCAGAATAGACCCAAAAAGGAATTGCCTGAAGGTACAGTCAGTACTCCATCTTTCTAGGATAAAACCCAAATTTACGGTAATAGTCATAACTCTCTTCGCAGCTTGCCACTGCCGTCCTCAGGTCAGGATTCTCAGGCATGCTCTGTTTAAGCATCTCCGTTGGGCCAGGCGCACGCCTTTAATGCCAGCCTTCGGGAGGCAGAAACAAGTGGATCTCTGTTGGTTCGAGGTCAGTCTGATCTACAGAGCTAGTTCCAGGACAGATAGGGATACACAAAGAAACTGTCTCGAAAAACCAAACCAACCAAATAAAAATCCCCCTTGGGTAGGCGCGGTGGCACACACCTTTAATCTTAGCACTTGAGAGGCAGGTGGATTTCTGTGAATTCCAGGCCAGCTTGGTCAACATGGAGAGTTCCTCCTTAGTTAGCCAGGGATACATAAGATCTTGTCTCAAAAATGAAAAAAAAAAAAAAAGCAAGAAGAAAAATTTCCCAATTTCCCTGCCATCCTCCAGCCTTTGGGGCAGAAAGCACGCACACGTTTTCTTCCCTCTTAAGTCGGTATTCCGTTTATTCCCCCTTTAGATCACTTTAGATCAGCGCATCCTTCCAGAAAATCTTAACAGTGTATCTTGTTAGTTTCTGTTTTCCCCAACAACTAGTAAGAAGCTCTTTAGTGTAGTAACAAGACTCTGCTGTTATGCATGTCTCAAAAAAAAAAAAGAAAAAAAAAAAAGATAAACCGAGGACAAGCATTCTTTTACCTACCATTGTCAACGGGTATGAAAGTGCAATGTACACTAGTACCCACCTGATAAACGTTTGTAAAGTGAATAACATAAATGAAAGACAAGAAGAAGGAAGAGAACGCAGGAACCATCATTTACGGCGGAAAGGGCTCACTGGCCATGTAGTGGATTAGCAGACTGGATATAAAGAACAGTGCATGCTGGGAAATGGCCCGTGCCAGCTGTGGACCTGGCTGGAGGGAAGGTTGTCCTTGCCGGGTTTTTTTTTTTTTTTTTTTTTTTTTTAGCAGGAAGCTTAGAGCCCTTAGGACAGTTCAGGCATCATTTTTGCAGATAAGAAACCTGTTCTAGAAAGAGGAAAGAAGCCTGTAGAGGCTGTACTAAGGGTAGCGGGCACATGGAACGTACTTTTGGGATCCTGACTTCAAGGCCAGGTGTCCTTCCATCATATCTCATGACCCTTACCATCAGACTAGCCCAGGAAGAGAGGGCTGGGGCAGAGGAACCTTAACTTCCTTCACCATGTTGTTGTTTTATTCAAGTCCATTTGCTTAAGCAGTCTTGACCCAGTTCAGTTGAAGATAAATTAAGTGGAAATACATGAACTTGCAAGACATCTTTAAACAAGATTTTTGCATTCACTTACTTTTTAAAAAAAGATTTATTTACTATGTATACAATGCTCTGTCTGCATATTTGCATGCAGGCCAGAAGAGGGCACCAGATCTCATTATAAACGATTGTGAGCCACCATGTGGTTACTGAGCATTGAACTCAGGACCTCGGGAAAAGCAGCACATGCTCCTAACCTCTGAGCCACCTCTTCAGCCTTGCATTCACTTATTTCGTGTGTATGTGTGTATGCACACGGATGCATTATGTATGCACACGGAGGTCAGAGGACGACCTGAGGAAGCTGGTTCTTCCTTTCCACTCTGTGGGTTGGGGTGGTGATCAAACTCAGGTCATAAGGCTTGGTGGCAAGCACCTGTACCCACTGATCATTTAATAGAGGTCCGTCAGGATAAAGGGAGGGGAGAAGTTGGAGACAATCCCTAAGTGTTAGGATAAAGCTTTAACACCAGAGAGAGAATGTGGAATGTGGGGAGCTGGGAATGTCTGGTTTGGACCCTAGGTGTGAGGTGAGATATGTTTTAATAGAATACCCCATATAAAAACATTTTTGGCCTGGCGGTGGTGGCACACGCCTTTAATCCCAGCACTCAGGAAGCAGAGGCAGGCAGATCTCTGTGAGTTTGAGGCCAGCCTGGTCTACAGAGTGAGTAACAGGACAGGCTCCAAAGCTACACAGAGAAACCCTGTCTCGAAAAACCAAAACCAAAACCAAAAGAAACAAAAAAAAAAAAAAAAAATTGAACCAGTTATGGTGAGAGCAGAAGGACAAGAAGGGGTGAACGGAGGTGTAGAGTCCTCAGCAGAAAGAGAAAAAGCACAATGGCTCAGTGTCCAAAGCCTGACATTCAGTCACACTGGAGAAAGCGCGTGTGTAAGGGTGGCCACACAGGAAAAAAAGCTGTGTCAGGAAGGGCAGGAAGTGAAAGGATAATTCAAACACCAGGGCACACAGCAGACACCCATCTTGTGTGTGTTATGAGTCATCCCGTTGGGGACAAGAGCTTTAACAAGGTGTCCGGGGCTGACTTCGTGCTCTGTATAGCATTTAGCTACTGCTCACCCTGGAAGAGGCCTTGTTTAGCTCGTCATCAAGAGTCAACTTGCTCTGGAAGTTTGGTTTTAGAAATCGTTCATAAATCATGGAAAGGAATATGCTCTCATTTGTGATAACAGATACACTTTTATTGATTTTTTATTTTTGATATAGTTTCTTACTATGCAGCTCGGACTTTTCTCAAACCTCACGGGCTCACATGATCCTTCCTCCTCTGACTCCTGGATATTTATGTTCAGGCCACCACATTTGGCTATATACACCTTTAAATATGCAAAATGATATGTAGGTACAGACATGGACATATTTAATAGTGGCCATTTTTTGGTGGCAAGATTATGACGAAGGTTTTCCCTCTATTTTTAGTAACCAGGTTTATGAAGAAAATGATAAAATTACATTTTGAAACCATTTTGGATCCTCTTCATGAGGTTGAAAGTCACTTTGTGATTATTTATGCTTAAGGTGGTTGAATTACTAATTAATATGGGTGTGTGGGGAGTTGAGTATGTACGTGTTCACATGGGTGGGGATGTGTGTGCATAAGTGTGGGCACATGCATGTGTGTGTGTGAGAGAGAGTGTAGACAGCAGAGATCAACATTGGGTGTCTTCTATTGGTTTACCTCTTTAAAAAATATTTTCGTGTGTGTGTGTGTGTGTGTGTGTGTGTGTATGTGTGTGTGTGTGTGTGTGTGTATGTGTGTGTGTGTGTGCCTGTGCCTGAAGAAGCCAGAAGAGGGCATCTGACTCCCTTGAGCTGCAGTTAGAAGCAGTTTTAAACAGCTGCTGCCTGTAGGGATTGGAGCTCAGGAAGAGCAGGAAGTGCTCTTAACTGCTGAACCATCTCTGCAGCTCTCCACATAGTATTATTATTATTATTATTATTATTATTATTATTATTATTACTATTATTATTATTATTATTGAGACAGGGTTTCTTTGTGTAGCCTTGGCTGTCCTGGAACTCACTCTGTAGACCAGGCTGCCCTCAAACTCAGAGATCCACCTGCCTCTGCCTCCCAAGGGTTGGGATTAAAGGTATGCGCCACCAGCGCCTGGCTATGTCTTATTTTCTGGGACAGGTTCTCCCCCTGAATCTGGAGTTAGGCTGGCTAGTCAATCAATAAGGACGTTCACTGCAACACCCACCTCTTTGCCCGGGTGTGGGGATCTGAACCCAGGCCCTCATTTGCACAGCGGGTACTTTGCCAACCAGGTCATCACTCCAGACCTGCTAGTTAATTTTTTTGATGCAATTAGTTAGCTTAAGAGAACATATTCTCTTGTTAAGCTGTGAAATATAACTCCTGCCTAGTGGCACAGTGTGAAACAGTCATCTGTGTATTTTCCAGTGAGGCAGAAATTTGGCAGGCTACAAGAAATTCTTGTCTTCTGTATCACACGTGTAAGATTTTCACTCGACCGATGTAGGGGAAATTCATATTTGCTAAAAGAAGTAAGTCTCGCGAGAATCATTTTGGAAGCGTGAGCCTAAAATCACACTTTTAAAAGCCTCAACTGGAGTTTCCAAGTAGCTCTAGACAGAAACAGGCTTTATCTTTTCTACATACTGTTTGATCTTTGTCAGTCAGCATTTCCTGAGTTCATACCGCACAGAACTGTGGGAGGCACTAAGCAGATGCTGATGATTAAGTTACCTTCACCAAGAAATTAAAAGGCCCAGAAAAGTCCATCGTTATCATCTAACTCCACATAGAAAAAAGCACATTGGTCAGGCTTACCACTCCCTCCTGTTTTCACTTGGTAAGACTGATAAATATTAGTGATCTGCAGGCAGGCATCTAACAGTAGCCTCAGTGGTCTCACTTCTTGGTATCCATGCCCTGGAGTGATCTTCTTACTGGAGTGTGGGTTGGACCTAGGGACTTGGTCTAGCCAACAGCATAAAGGAAAACGTGTGCATGTCATTCCCATGATTAGGATACAAAAGATGGTGGCTAATGTTTTGCTGATTCCTCATAGCATGTGTGAGTTGCACTCTTGGATAAAGCAAGCTATAGTTCAGGGAAACCCACTTGACAAAGAAGGACCCGAGGAAAGACTCCAGTGAGGGAAAACTTGAGACTTTTGGTCCAATGAGAAAAAGCAACAACCCCTGTTTGAGCTATAAAGTTAATCCTTCCCCAGAACCTCACCTCTGGCAAACACTTGATTGTAAACTTGTGAGAGACCCTGAAGCCAAGGACCACCATTTCTAGTTCATGAAATCTTTACAGTGAAAAGTATGTTGATTTAATCCAGTGGGTTTGGGGGTGATTTGGAAATAATGGAAAATCCTTTCCGGAGTGAAAGTTTAATCAGGGAGTTGGGTCTTGATTCCCATTTCCCAGGAGACTGTGCATGCATGTTTAGAGACGAGAAATGCAACTGTCCACAGGAGGGAGGGGCTGGCTCACCTGGAACAACCGATTTCCCATAGACGCCTGAAGCTACAGAGTTCCTTCTGGTTACGGAGGATACAGTTTCTATTTCTGATTTCTGTAATCCAGAGGTGATCATGTATTGGAGAGTCTCTGCCGAGGACCAGGCACCTTCTATAGGCACCATGTGCAAGGTCTGGACCCTAGTAACAGCTGGTTTATAAAGAACTTGACTTTGTAACTGATTTACAACCAATGTCATTATTATACTGTGTAACCTATAAACAATAAAAATATAGGTCAATACATACAATTACCCACAGTATTTCTACTGTGCTTCAGACCTATGCATCCAATTGACTTCTAAACTGTCAACCCACCTGGGTATGCATGTTGCAGAGGCATTGACACTCCAGCTGGTCAAAAGTGGAGCTCTTCCTTCCTGCACAAATGTGTTATGCTTCTTCAAGTCTCTGTTTTGCCCACAGCCCACCCTACTACACCAAGAAAAGCCTAGCAGCTTTCCAGCGTGTTTACAGTTTAGTACCTCCATCAGATTCAGTCACCAAATTATGTCTACTTTACCTCAGAATGGCTTTGTCATGTTTTGCCTTTTGTTTGCTTTTGTTTTTGTTTTCTAAGGCAGGGTTTCTCTGTATAGCCTTGGCTGTCCTAAAACTCACTCTGTAGAGCAGGCTGACCTCAAATTCACAGAGATCCACCTGCCTCTGCCTCCAGAGTGTTGGGATTAAAGGCGAGTGTCACTGCCACCTGACCATGTTCTGCTTTTTTTTTTTTAAAGTTCTGTTCATTTGAGTTCATAAATTTCTTTCTGAATGCCCTTTATGTTTACTATACAAGATTCTTTTCTAGGCTGGATCCCTCCCACCCTGCACTAGAGGTCAAGCCATAACAGACATGTTTATTTAATAGCATGAGATGTGGGGTCATAAACTGTTTCACCTCAAAATCAGTGTCATTGATAAAAGACGCATGTGTGGGTTTTACAGGAAAGAAAAGGGACTTATAACTGTAGAAAGGTTTAGGTTTTAAAAATAAGACTAGTGTTAGGTTGGTTTCCAGAGCAGACTTCTGCTTGTATTTAAAGAACTAAAAACAGAAGTCCTTTGCAACAGAAACGGAGACTCTCTGCCTTTCAGTAGATGCAAAGCATTGCTTGAGTCTCTCAAGCCAATAATAAGTTCAGCAAAAGTTTACGTGGTTGGTGATGGATGGAAGCTAAGCCTGAAACTCAGCAACATAATGTGCTTTATCCTTACCTCTCTCAAAAAGACTTCCCTGAAGTGAGAATATGTATCTGTGCACTGCTATTTTATTGCTGTGTTTCTGTCTTTTTTTGGTCTGTTTTCTTGAAAAGCGTTATATCCTGTCAAGCTTGATTTTGAAAATCATTGGAGTTTTTTTATGAGTCTGAAGCCTTTTATAATAGTAATATTGAAATTAATATTAAAGCATATTTAACAGTAATCTTTCATTAAAAGTTATTTTCACTCCTATAAAGCTTTGGGAGAAGACATCATTTTATAACAATTTTACAGTCTGACAAAAGTCATATTTCCACAAAAGGAATAAATATACTTACTTTCAACCTAAAAACACTTTATACTTTTGATGTTTCTTTAATACCAATTGAAAATGTCTAGTGAATTTGTTTTCTCATTGGACAAATATTCAAGTGCCTACTATGTGAATACTATTCGAGGGCAGAGGATACAGCACTGAGGTAGGTCAAATCCGTTCCTCATGGACATTACGTTCTGTTACGGAAGGGAGTGAATCAGTAAACAAACCAGTGACCAAGACAATTTCAGACTGAGGCAATCGTGGGGTGTGTGTGTGTGTGTGTGTGTGTGGTGTGTGTGGTGTGTGTGTGTGTGTGTGTGTGTGGTGTGTGTGGTATGTGGTGTGGTGTGTGTGTGTGTGTGTGTGTGTGTATGTGTGTATGACATGTGACCTGTAGGGTACAATGAGTGTGTTACTGCAGAGTAGTAGGGGAGGAAGGAGAGAAGAGAATTTGTCTCTTTACCATGAGGGGTCTGGGGGGAAGAGGGCCAGAAGAGAGGGCAGGGAGACAGGGGAGCTGATGTGGGACTGAGAAGGCAGTAGAATGATATATATGTATGAAAGTATCTTTTTGAAACACTTCTTCGAATGCCAACTAGAAATTAATAATGATAAAAATGACAAGGAGACAGGTGTCTGAGCAAAGACTTGGAGAAACAGGGAGTCAAGCCTGTGGAGCCCTCAGAGACTTTTCTGGGCCCCAGAAACAACCAGCATGAGGGGAGCGGGGAAGAGCTGGGTAAATGGAAAGACTCCAAGACAGGATTGTGGGAACAGCATCAAGTGAAACAGGACCCAGGTCTTGAGGACCCGTGGGCCTCAATGAACAATCTGACTTTTATGATTTATTTGGTTCTGGGATAAACCTAGGCCCGTACGCACATTAGGCAAGGGTTCTACCACTGAGTGATGTTCTGAGCCCTTGAAATTTTAAAAGAAAATCTTGAGTCAGGCCTTGATAATGTGAGGCTAGCCTCAAACTCTTGGTCCTCCTGCCTCAGCCTTCTGAACAACTAACTGGCCTTAGAACTGTGGTCCAGGCCCAGACAGAAAGTCAGTTCTGCTCTATAGCAGCCTTTACCACATAAAGGAGCACATAAGCTTCCCTTCTGTTAAGAGGGAATGTACAAGCTGGGTCGGAGGACATGACAAGGAACCCACGGAGACAGCTGACCTTAGCTTGTGGGAGCTCACGGACTCTGGACCAATAGTCTGGGAGCCTCTATGGGACGGACCTAGGCCCTCTGCATGTGTGTGTGACAGTTGTGTAGCTTCGTCTCTTCGTAAGGCTCCTAGCAGTGAGATCAGGACCTGTCCCCGGCACTCAGCTGGATATGGGAACCTGTTCCCCAGGCTGGGTTACTCTGCCCAGCCTTGATGTAGGGGGAGGAGCTTGGTCCCGCCTCCACTTGATGAGCCATGCTTTGTTCAAGCCCATGGGAGGCCTGCCCCTTTCTGAATGGAGATGGAGGAGGTGTGGGTGGGGAGGGGCAGGAGAAGCAGGGGTGGGGGGTGCGGTGGGGGAGACTTGGAGGAGAAAAGGGAGGGGAAATTGCAGTCAGCATGTAAAATAAATGAAAAAAAATTATTTAAATAAAAAAAGAGGAAAACCAAAATAGCATTTAAAGTCAAGAGAAAGAGAGAGAGAAAGAAAGAGATTGAGATATTGAGATTGCCAATTTATTGTAAATTGAAATTCAGAGTCCTGATAGATGATGTTTTTGCAGTGTAGTGTTTATGTAAATGAATAGTTATTGATGTCCTCAGCAATCTGACGATGCCCCCGAGAATTAAAAAACTATCATTTTAACTTTTATTCTAAATTCTTATATTGAATGCAGCTTTTCTCGTTAGTGAAATAGGCTAGGCACATATTAGTTTTAGATTTTGAGACAACTGGGAGTGTTGATATTCACAGTGTTGACGAATTTCCATGTCTGTAGTTCTTAGTTTTAAGTTCTGTGGTGTCGAATTTTCATTTTTTTTTTTTTTTTTTTTTTTTGGTTTTTCGAGACAGGGTTTCTCTGTGTAGCTTTGCGCCTTTCCTGGAACTCACTTGGTAGCCCAGGCTGGCCTCGAACTCACAGAGATCCACCTGCCTCTGCCTCCCGAGTGCTGGGATTAAAGGCGTGCGCCACCACCGCCCGGCGAATTTTCATTTTTTTAATACAGGGTCTCACCTACCCTGGCTGGTCACAAGCTCCCCACCTAGTTAAGGATGACCTTGAACTTCTGCCCCCCCTGTTGGGATTACAGGTATGTATGGCGTTGGTCTGCAGCAGCCCATAGCCTTGTGTGCACCCCACCAACGAGGCCACACCCCATGCCCTTTTGTTGTTGTGTGTCCCACTCCCACCTTGGGGGGGTGTGTCTCGTTCACCACGTAGCCATGCTGGTTCTGAACTCCTAATCTCCTGCCTCCGTCTCCTAAGTGTTGGGATGGTAGCCTTGCGCTACTATACTTGGTTGACCTTGAAAACTGAGGTTATTTAGCTCCCTTAGAAAGTGGAGCTCGGTGGGCGGAAGAGATGGCTCAGAAATTAAACACCCGTGCTGCCGCCGCCGCCGGGAACACGGGTTCTGTTCCCTGCGCTTACATGGTGGCCCAAAACTGTAGCTCAGGGTGCAGGGGAGCTAATGCCATCTTCTGTCCTCTGTGGGCACCTGACACACACAAGATGCAATACACACAAACAGTCGGACATAAAATGAAAGTAAATATGTTGGGGTTGGGGATTTAGCTCAGTGGTAGAGCACTTGCCTAGCAAGCTCAAGGCCCTGGGTTTGGTCCTCAGCTCCAGAAAAAAGTAAGTATTTTTAAAGAAGTAGTGTTCACTATAGTTCCAACATCATTTGCTTATCAAGTTAACTTCCCTGAAGCTACAGAACATTTCAGATGGTTGTAGTTACATTAAATAGTCTGTCCTCATAATAAACTCATAAAGTAATTAATTTTCTAGTCAATTTTATGTTGCTCTAAGTCCAGAAACCTAATTACTTTAACTGTGCTAAAAAAGTCATGCAAGAAATGATAGATGAATTTCATAAAAGGTGAAGTAAAAAAATAAAGATAACATCTATCTGCTTAAAGGACACATTTGGTACCTTAATACAAATAACAAATTAAACTGAGTATGAGCAGGAATATAAAGTAGTAAGTCACACAGGCAAAAGTGAATCAGAAATTAAACATTTACTTGGAGATGATTTTATGTCAACTAGTTAATATACAGATGCACTATCAATAGCAAACATATTCAGAGTTTTATGACAGACATTTGCAACCCTCTAAAATCCAACATCAAGGCCAACTACAACTCTGTCCTAGACAATATGCTTCTTTATGCATATGCCTCTTAGATTTTGAAAGTACAACTGTAGTTCATCAAAATGTGCCCCAAGGCACAATACCATTTTGCTCAGTCATTAGAAAGTATAGCATAATTGCTTAGTGAACTCCAAAGAAAATATGAGCACTGACATCAGGGACTCTCCAATTTGTAGACAATTGTTCCACAGTTTTTGGCACCAGGATAATCCACATGTTGAAAAAGCAATTAATCACTGGTGTTAGTTATCAGGCTAGGATTTTAACTGTTTCCTCCCAAATTTGACCTGAATGACAGGGTTCCTGATTTTATTTTTTTAATAATCTGATTTCTGAGATCAAAAGTTTAAACACACCAGTCTGGTAAAAGTTGACCCGAATTTCATATTTGTTTTCTAAAATAAGACCATAACTCTATATTTACAAAGATGAATGGTGTATCTGCTGTTAATATTTGGATGAAGGTTAGGAAACTTTAGGGACTTCCCAAATGATTTTCTCAGAAGTTACCCGAAGTCCTTAAACTAGTACTGTGATCCAGAAAAAGGCACATCTATTTGCTGTTAGAATTTACACTGAAAACAGGCAAAATGAGAGAATACCTAACTGTATTTCCAATTTCCTAGCTATTATTTTGTAAACACAATACATAGACATACCAATTATTGAACAGTTGATGACAGTTACTTCATCATATTTGAATGATTATCTGTTACTTAGAGCTTAAAGGTAAGCAAAAATAAGAGCCATCATTCTGTGTAGTATATTTTCCTTTATTCAAAATCAAAATGAACAACCATATTTCTCACCAATTCGTGTCTTAGGTTATAATGAAAACATTCCAGAAATACAGAAGAGACCTTGCAAACTCAAACTCAACAGCCCGTGTTCAGTTGTTTATTCAGCTACACATGGATACAGTGCAGACTTAGGAATATAGATGAACTCTTCTCTGAATTCCTGCCTTGTGCATCTGTACCTCATCACTCACAGAACCATTCTGGAAACTTTGAGCCCCAGTGACATGCAGCACTTCAACTTCTAAACAGTTTCTTTGATTCACAAAGTTACTTATATGCTTTGTTTATTTTTCAGCGGCTGCTCCTCTGGGCAGTTTGTTATTCTATTGTACCATGCGGTCCGAGTACCAGCTAGTCACACTAATCTGCGCCAACAGTGTTCGGACTGGATCTCTCAGAAGCCGCAATGGACATTTGGCCCCAGGGCTTCTTTTTTAAGTTCAGAAAGAATGGAGCACACACAGCTTCTCTCTTCCTGGCTCGACTGTCCCTGTTGGTTCTGCTTGTGTGCTGTGCTGGTGATCGGGTTTCCGAAGAAAACATCAATATCCAAGTCCAGGGTCACATGAAAACGATTCTAGGTGCCTAAACTCTTAGATACACATATATACACACAAGCCACTGTGTGTGCGTCTCTGCGTGTGCGTGCGTGCGTGCGTGCGTGCGTGCGTGCGTGCGTGTGTGTGTGTGTGTGTGTGTGTGTGTGTGTGCGCGCGCGCGCGCGCGCGCGCGCGCACGCGCATGAGCACACGTTCATGTTCTTGTTTGGAAGGCTGGACCTTGAACCTGGAAGACTAGCTGGAAACCTGAAACACCCCTGATTCCGAGAGCTCGCTGGGCTCCTCACTGGCTCCGGTCCCTACTCCCTACCCACTGCTTCTCTCCCCAGCTCTGCTCCTGTTCTGTTCTGGCTCATTTTCCCTCTTGGACATCGGGATTAAATTTTTGTGTGAAGATTGACATTTCCTGTATATTATCACTGAGGAGTTAGAGAAATTGTCTCTGAAAACTGTGACACTGTACAAGAACCAGACTCCACTTAGGAAAAATGGCCTGCGCAGCTCCTGAACAGTTCATGGCTGTAAGACAATACTTTTCAGGAAACAGCAAAACTCCCATCTCATGGCTTAGTTTATGAACAACGCTTGCAAACTGAGCCTGGATTTCTGAAAGCTGTCAGAAATTGGAACACTTACGTAAGAAATGTAATCATGAAAACACATTAAAACTTACATATAAGAAAAAAATTAAACCTCACACATATGGACATGATGACACATTTTGGTAATTCCAGCACTTCCATGACTGGGTCAAGAGTTAGTGTGAGAATAGCCTGGGCTACATACCAAGAGGCTATCTCAGAAATCAAAGACAAGCAGGGCAGTGGGCGCACGCCTTTAACCCTAGCACTTGGCAGGTAGAGGCAGGCAGATCTCGAGTTAGAGGCCAGTTTGGTTTACAGAGAGAGTTCCAGACCAGCCTGGGCTACACAGAGAAACTTTATCTCAGAAAAACCAGCAACAACAAAGCAAAAACCAAAACAAAAACAGAACAAAAACCAGTTCACCCCACAGATATAAAACAGAAATACGGCTTCAAAATATGGCTAATTGAGGGGACAACGGCTATCTCTGTGGCATCCACCATGTGGCATCCACCACGTAAAATCATCCAGTTTTGCTTACTGACCCCTCCCAGGTTTGGGGGTAACCAGTTGTACATAGTTCTAGGTATGGGGTCATGTCCCAGGCTATGCCAATCAGAGTGAAGTCAACAACTTATTCGGACCCTGACGACTGGCTCCCCACCCCTCCAGTGTACCATAGGTAGTTTGGGGAAATGAGTTGAGGTCAACAGTGGAGGACAGAGCTGAGAACCCTGCCTGCACGTCTAATGCAGCGCTGTCTAAACCAAATGCTCTCCACTCTGTGCTCTGGAGTTTGCTTATTTGTTTTCTTTTCATTGCTAGCGAAGGTATAGTTTTTGCTACACTGAGACTTCTCAAAAGAAAACCAATTCCAGTGAGGTTTTGATGGAAAGTCTTCTTTTCTTGGCAATACTTTTTAAGCACAGACATTTTCTTTTTCTTTTTTTGGTTTTTCGAGACAAGGTTTCTGACTGTCCTGGAACTTGCTCTGTGGATCAGGCTGGCCTCAAACTCAAAGAGATGTGCCTGCCTCTGCCTACTGAGTGCTGGAATTAAAGGTGTGCACTGCCAATGCCCAGAGACTTTTTCTGCCTCCTAGGTAGCCTCATTGACTAGGTTACCAATATAAAGCTAAATGTGAAAACTGGATTTAAGTCTTGGCATGCAAGTGGTTTTAAAAAGTATCTTGTTAGGGGGCTGGAGAGACGGCTCAGCGGTTAAGAGCACTGACTGCTCTTCCAGAGTTCAATTCCCAGCAACCACATGGCACTCACAACTGTCTGTAACTCCAGTTTCAGGGGACACAACACTCTCATACAGACATACATGCAGGCAAAATACCAATGCAACGAAAAAAAAAAAGGTATCTTGTTAATATATATTTGTTGTACATGAGAAGTTTAAATCCCTCATTAGTGAGTAATGCAACCGATGTAATAAGTCAATCAAGCTAAATTAATAAATCAGGTTTAATCTGAGCAGAGCTAAAGCACCTCCTGGGTGGCCCTTGGGAAGGGAGGGGAGAGGATGCACAGGGCACGCTTGGCAACTGGGCTTAAACAGCCATTGTCTTGAGCAGTCCTGGGGAGGGGCTGACTCTCGGCAGGCTTTCTGAGGGGCGGGGTCTGGAAAGGGCTGCTCTGGGAGAGAGATTCCCACAGTACAGTGAAGGATTTCACGGAGTGGATCACACCCTTTGCCTATGCTCACTCCTTCCCTCTTCCAAATAGTCCCTCTTAACTTTCCTGCCATCATTGCCCAGGAATGGGGCCTCTCCTTCCGCCATGAGTGGTCCTGGGGCTCAAACCCAGCTCAGAAAGCTTGACAGGGAAGAGGCAGGTGGATCTCTGTGAGGCTAGCCTGGCCCACAGAGTGAGTTTTAGGACAGCCAGGCCTAAACAGGGGAAAAACTGTCTCAGAACACCAAGAAAGTCAACAAATAAATAAATACAAATTAAATAAAAATCTCATGGTGTGAGCCATGAAATTCCATCTACTTAAAGGCATCACTAAAAAAACAAACTGAACAAACAAGGAGGTGTGGGGTACCGATTGTTTTGGATCCTGGTTTAGTTAACCAAACACTGCTTCACTGCTAAGGGCACCAGAAAACTTCTGCCTTGTTTCCCCGGATCTCCAGCAGCATACACAGTCAGTTTTACATTTTATAGCGTTGTTATTTCGTGGATGTGGACGTGGAAGAACACAAGAGCCACACACACAGCACATGTGAAGTCTCCGGCGGTTTGAATGAGACTGGCCCCCGTGGGCTCTTAGGGTTGAGTTCTTGGTCCCATTTGGGAAGGGTAAGGAGTTGTGGTCTTGTTGGAGGAGGTGTGGCATGGGGGGCTGGCAGCTTTGAGGTTTCCAAAGACTGGACCATTCCCAGTGTCTTTCTCCCTCTCTGCCTCCTACCTGCCGATCAAGATAAGAGCTCTCTCTAATCTGTAGAACCCCAGAGATTAGGTACTAGTAAGGGACTAGAGGGTGCAGATGGATCTCATTAGGGAAGGGAAATAGAATAGATAACTGTGGATTTGGGGGGCTGGAACAGCAGGATTAAGCAGAGGGAGAAGGTTGAGGGAGGGAATATGGGGAGAGACATAAAATCAATGGACATTTGAGGGGTAGTTTGGAAACTTAATACAGTGGACATTTCCTAAAATATATACACATATGAAGGCAATCTGAATGAAATGCCAAATAATGGGGCACCAACTAGCCATCTCTTGTCACCAAAGCTTCCAGCACCAGCCCTGAGTTAGATCCGATTGAGTTGTTGGCCAAAGGGGTCCTATGGGAATCCCAAACATCCCAGGCTGTTTCCAAGACAACAGGTTGCTGTCCACAAACCGACAGCAAGGCTCCATTGCTGAAGACAACGTCCACACAACTCATTGAACATATCGACGTGGAGATGGTGACTACATAGAGCCTACACCCACACACTCTAGTGTCTTTGGTACAGGAAGATACTCTGCATGCTACCAAAAGAGAAACGGAATACCAAGCCAGGCACTGACCCTTTGCTCTACAATGGAGTCCTGCCTGAAAGGCAACGCTAGGGCAATGGTGGTATAAAACTTGCGGGAGAAACCAACCAATATCTGATTTGACTTAAGGCCCGTTCCACAAGATGGAACCCATACCCAATACTGCTTGGGTGACCACGAACCAGAGATAAAAGTTAAATACTGAAAGGACCTGTGTCGGCACAGGACATACCAAGATCAAGTTCTTGCACCAAGGAGATTTATTTGCCCTAGGGACAAAGGACTGCCTTTGGATAGAGGAGACAGATGTGGCCCATAGGCAAATAGCAGCTCATAAAGAGAAAGGGGGAACCCTCTGTTAAGATGAGCTGGTTTGTTTCAATTGGGCAAGTTAATTAGGTGAGCCAAATCGGGCTTCTGATTGCTGGACTTCAATACTTCAATAGCTGGACCTTGGTGGTCAGCCTCAGGAGGAGGAAGTGGCCAAATAAGGGAACACTTCAGTGGCTAGTTTTAGGGATGTAATTTAACAGTTTACCCAGGCAGAGGGGGTGGGGGAAGGACAAGGCCTGCCAGAGCCATGTTCACTATGCTTGGGCCTATTAGAGCCTTTCAAATACTATGGTCTTTAAAAAGAAATGTAGTGATAAAATGACTCCTAACGATATATATTTTCATTTCCATCAAACCCTCCACTCAGAGCTCAGGGAACCCCAAGGAAGAGCAGGTGGAAGGAGTATGGGAACCAGAGGGGATGGAAGACACCAGAACAGGCCTTGTAAATCAACTGAGCAAGGCTCATTTGAGCTCACAGACTGAAGCAGTAAGCACAGGGCCTCCATAAGTCTGCATCAGGTCCTCTGAGTGTATATCACGGCTTCCAGTTTAAGTTTAGTGTTTTTACGGGTAAATGTGGTCTCTGACTCCTGTGCCTTCTCTTGGATTCTTTTCCTTCTATAGGTTTGTCTTGTCCAACTTTGTGATGGTTCTCATTTTATCTTTTATTTTGTTATATTTGGTTGTTATCTCTTAGAAGCCTGTTCTTTTCTAATGAGAGACAGAAAGGGAGTGGACCTGGATGGGAGAGGAGGTGAGGAGTAGAGGGAGGGGAAACAGTAATCAGGATATGCCAGAAAAGAATATATTTTTGAGACAGGGTTTTACTGTGTAACCCTGGGTATCTTGGATCTCGCTCTGTAGACCAGGTTGGCCTCAAACTCACGGAGATCCACCTGCCTCTGCCTCCTAAGTGCTGGATTAAAGGCGTGCGCCGCCACTGCCTGGCAGGAATGTATTTTTAATGAAAGGTGAAAAAAAAAAAGATGAGAGCTCTCAGTCACTCCTGCTGCTGTCATGGACCCCAACTCTCTTACGCCAGAAGCCCAATGCTTTCTCTTCTAAGTTGCCTTGGTCATGGTGTTTTGTCGAAACAGTAGAAAAGTAAGACAAGATCAGAGGACAACTTTGTGAAGTTGTCTCTTCCTCGTTACCTTTATGAGTTCCAGTGACCTAACTCAGGTCGCCAGACCTTGGTCTCGGGAGCCTTTCAGCCACCGAGCTATCTCACTGGCCTCTGAAGTCACTCTAGAAGGTTTGCTTTTAATCCTTGTGTGCCTGCAACCTCATCCCCTCGCCTGTTAAAAACACATGGTTCTGCTCACTTCACTCACTTCTCACGCGGCCTTTACCCACTGCTACAGTGCACTTAGAAAAACCAATGCAGTACAAGTCCACTGCCCAGACTTCTCGGTGCCGTTAGGACCCACGCCACAGAGCCCCGCAGGCGCTACCCTTGTCCTACCCCGTCACTCTCCAAGTGCAACTGGACTCTAACGTCTAACAGAATCACACTGCCTCGCTTCCCGCTCCACCTTTCACACTGTCGCACCTCTGCTGTAACAGCGACCACCTCTACAGTCCCTCTTTTCCAGTTAGACCTTCAGCAACCCACCTTACTCACCCCTCTGGAACAAACATCTCTCCTGAGTTCCCCATCAAACCATCTCTCTCCACAACAGCTTGGTGTGAGTTTTCACTAAGCTCTGAAAGGACAGCGGCGGGTCTAGCTTGCTAATCGAGCTCTAGAAAGTGCTCCTGTCCTTGGTCCAGGAAAGGCACTTGGTAAATATCTGAATTACTACACACCAAGTGCTTGGCTGTCTCTAATAAGACACGACAGGTCTTGGCGTTACGTCACAGGAATACAGAAATGTTAGCTCAGGGGTGGTGCTGTGCGCCTGTAATCCCTGCATTTGCCCGAGCCAAGAGGACGGCTGCGAGGCTGAGGCCAATCTGGGCTACATATCGAGACTCAGTCAGTCAGGGCTCTGCAATGAGACCCTTTCTGTTTGCTTGTTTTAAAATTACAGTTTTATCGACAGAGAAGGTGTAAGAAAACCTGAGAAGTTTCTGACCGTCGTGTGATGAAACAATGAGAGTCTCTGGTTACTTTGAGAGCCAGGACTCTGAAACGCAGCAAAGATCTAGTCAGTTTTTCCTCCCATAAGCCAGAGCACCGAAAGCAACCCGGCCCACAAAACCACACAAGGATGGTTTCATGTGATAGAGTTTTATTACAGTGCTAATACTCAAGACACGCACAGCACCTTAGTCTTCTAGTCTGAGTTTTGGTAACTGATTTAAAAGTGTTACTGCAGCTGCTGTTCCTTCCACACGTCAGCTTTCAAGAAAAAGTCCTCAGTGGTAACTAAGCGACGTTAATTTGATTGAACAGCTTGTCCTTAATAACCTGAGACATCAATCCGTGGATGGCTTCTATGGTAGTTTTACAGCTGGAAAGAAGAAACACATAATGTAGTGAACTGAAAGCCACTTCAAACGTCCCACTTGTCCCCTCATGCTCACCCTCGAATGCCCAAGGATGATTCAATTTGAGTCACATTCTTCAAACCATGCCAATTTTTGCCTTGTGACTTTTAAAAAAATTTTCTACTCTGCCTGCTAAGTGTTTCACTGCTGACTAGACCCTTCATAAAAGAGTAACTATTTAAACTTTGATATAATTCATGACAGTTAATTTTGCTACTCAGTGGCTTTGGGAAAAATTCTGTTATTGCAGGCAACTAGAACTGTACAGTCATTATGTATCTACAAGGTAATATTCTATAACTATACACTGATTATAGTGTTGTATTAAAATATATCATTCCTGCGGTTGCAAGATGGCTGGCTCATCTGGAGAAGGTTCTTGTTACTAAGCCTGACCACTTGAGCTAGAGCCTCAGAATCCCAAGTGGTGGAAGGGAGAACAGATCCCATCACCTGCCCTCTGCACTCCACACACATGCCTGGGAAGTGAACACACGACACACACACCACACACACACACACACACACACACACACACACACACCACTCAATGTAAAAGAATTTTTAAAATCTGTTTTTCCTCAGAATAATTAAAAAAAATAATTTTAAAGAATTCTGTTTCTCGAAATAACTATAAACATCCTCTAGAGAGTTGAAAGTCAGGCCAGTGGATGAAGGATTTAAGATTTTAGAAATAATAAAACAAAAACAGAAACAAAAAAGGAAAACCAAAGACCAAACCCCACCAGTCTTCGGAAGAGATAACTTGTTGTTAAAGTAACTCCCAGAGGGAGTTTCCTGCTTTTTATTACTACCCTTGACCTTCCTATTTCGTTGTCGCTGTTACAAAAGTGAAGAATTCCAACGAATAGACAGACCCCCTCGAGCCCCCGAAGTAACAAACAGACGGAGGAAAAGACTCCTGTAAGGGAACTGTTACTTCATAAGGAACTGGCGGGGATGTGGCTCAATGGTGGAGGAGGAGGAGCAAGGCCACAGAGCCGTGCCCAGCACTGAAAACACAGATGCAGATACAATTGTGACTTCTACACAGAGAAAGCCAAACCCAGGGTCCGGCCACTCTACCTTCTGAAAGCCCATGGAGAAGAAGGCAGGTTTCTTGTTTTGGTTTGTGGTGCTAGGGATGGACCCAGAGCCCTGTGAGAACAGGAAAGCGCTGCCCCACTGAGTACTTCTCTACGATAGTGAGCAGAACGAGGCACTTCTAACATCAGACCACTCCAGGATAAACGTCATCTTCCCTCCTCCCTTCCTCCTACAGAACCATCTTTTCTGTTTGTTTGATGCTCGAAGATGATTTTATAACAGTGAAAGAGAAAAACAATGCAAAGGTGGGAATCCTGGCAGGAAGCAGGAGAGATGGAGGAAAGTTTTGCCTTTGCAGGTTGGCAAGGAATGGAAACAACTTAGGAGAAAAGCAGAGAAGTCACCCCAAGAGTGGAAGTGGACTGTGAGCTGACATAAGAGCCCCCAAGTCCTACAGCACAATGTCAAAATAGACACCAATCACTCAGCTTACAGCTGCCCAAATGTCCTCTCTTCCTTCTGCCTGTATCGCATGCAGACTCAAGTTTCTGTAGCAGTAACTGTCAGTCTTTTCAGCCCCATTCAGTGTGTGCATCAGAGAGCCACATTCTTATCTCTTACATTATCAGAGATCACAGCCCGAGGAAATAATTAGGAAGTAAAACATGGGATACTACAATATTGCAGAAAGAATAATTTTAGCACAAAGACTTAAGAGAGAGACTCTTTTCCATGATATTCTGGAATCTGAAATCTGGCAAATTTAAGAAATCTTAATTCTTCAGAAAATATTTAGTTGAGGAAAAGGGTAAACATGTCTTTGTAAGCCTTCCCCCCAAAAAAGATCCAGTCAGGGGCCAGCTTTCCTTGTCCACTGTGTGGCTAGCCCTATAAAAGGTGACTTGGCATTCCCTATGATACTCCTAGGTCTTTGAGCTGAGCTATTTTGTCTAATGTCCCCTAAAATTTCAAAGTGTGAATTTAAAATTTTCACAAGACTTTTTAAAGGTCCAAGCAGATAATACTCGGGCACCATCCTCAGTTGTAGCTAACTGAACCACAGGAATCAGGATTACCGTCTGCAGAGCTGAGAGAAGAGTCGGGGCAGGACCCCGCACTCAGATGCTTACCTGTCTCGAGTAGCTTTGGCAAGTTTGTCTTCCGACTTCCGGTCATGGGTTTCTAAACCCAACATGAAACTCCCTCGTCCCAGCTGGGCTTCTGACTGCTCTAATTTTTCAGACAAATCAAATACCTGGCCAGTGGTATAGTCTGCATTCTGTGGAGAAAATGGCATCATGTCATTGTACAACACAAGGTCACCATGAAAAATAATTGTTTTTTCCCAGGGCTAAGACTGCCTTCAGGGATCATGTACATACAAAGCAAGCAAGCATCCTACTACAGAGTTAACTCACAGCCTTTGTACTTGTTTTGAGGTAGGGTCTTGCTGTCTGTTGAGTAGCTGTAACTACAGGAAGACCACCCATTCTGTCCAGCTCCTCACCCCTGCTGCCCACCTACCCACCCCCACACACCTTTTTTTTTTTTTGAGACAGAGTCTCACTGTGTAGCTCTGTCTGGCCCGGAACTTGCTATATAAACCATGCTGGCCTTGAACTCACAGAGATCTGCCTGCTTCTGCTTCCCAGTGTTGGGAATAAAGGTGTGTACCACCATACCTGGCTATGGGCCGCAGGAATACATTATAAGAACTCAGCTGGTTATGGCAAAGCCATTACCTGAAGGAATCAAGGAATTCCTTCAGAGGAAGCCAAATTCTAAGGAGCTTTTGGTGTTATTTGGCTTGTTATAGATCAGCCAGCCGTCTTCTGTTATGAAAATCATGTGAGCCCTCATAGTTTTCCCAGTTGATTTTTCCCTAAGAATTGCTAACAGTGTGGACTGATCACTCTTTAGACATATATGTTCGAGGTATTTGGAGCTTCTAGAAAGGCTTCCTTCCCGCTAGCCCATACGTTTCTCCCCTTTCAGCACTGGAATCAGGTATCTCTTAGCCATTTTCAAGGACTAACAGAAACAACAGTCCAGACCACCACATGCTAGTCTCCTGATTTAAGGTAAATTCCACAAGGAGACACTGCCTAGGTCAGGTGGACTTTAAGTAGGAGCTTTACACTATTTAGCTTGGATCCCCCTTTCTTACAACCTTACTAACTTTATAGACCCCTAACTTCTTTCCTAACCACTTCTAGTAATGTAGACTGAGCACACAGTTTCCTTTTGGATATACTAACCGGTCATTAGCTCTCAGTTGACCTCCTCCTTTGCCATTCCCATACTGGGTTATAATAGAAAGCCTGACGGCCACTGCCTGAGGAAAATTCTTAGCTGCCTTTATGACCCTGTAAGAATTCAAGCCTGGTGACCTTGCTCAGGCAGAGGATTGCTATGGCTTGGGTTTATAACTGAATACCCTAGAGAACGGGGAGAGTGGGAGAACTGAGAGGGAGAAGGAGGATTCTGACTAGAGAACTTGAGGACAAGACAGAGAAAAGAGAACAGTAGATGGGTAAGAACTGGAGAGGAACGAACTAGATGGGAAGAACTAGATTAAAGGCCTAGAAGAGAGAACTAGAGGAATGAGATGGAAGATGAGGAAGAGCCAGATGGGGAAGAACAAGATGAGAGAGAAGGAGATGGGAGAGGAGCTAAGATGGGAAGGAACTAGATGGATGGGAACCTAGATGGAGCAGAACTAAGACGAGAGAATTAAGTTAGAACTTAGAGGGGACAGCAGATAAATGTAGAGAGAAATCAGGCAAGAAAGGATCTAGGCATGAGAACAGAATAGAAGCTGTGTAGAGAGAGAACTCACTCACAATAATAAAGTGTATGGACTAAGGAGTTTTGTGTACATAGATTCATTTCTTATCCTCAAAGATTAAATTATCAGCTGGTTGTAGATTCTTCCCGGACCCTGGGAGGGGACTGTTGAGGGGCTGGACCCCCTTAGTCCCTGATAAAAACTCAATGATTTTTTTTTCCAAGATAGGGTTTCTCTGGGTAGTCCTGGCTGTTCTACAACTTGCTCTGTAGACCAGGCTGGCCTCCAACTCAGAGATAAATTAATTTAACATTTTCTTTATAAATAATATAAAGATAGAAAGGATAGATAGTGAAGAAGTTAGTTCACAGCTGTAAAAACTGCTCCTAAAATCCATCAATCTGATTTTAGATTTTTAAAAAATCATTTCAAGACTGAATGTGTAGTTTTCTCCTTTGCTTAAATCAAGTTTTGTTATTATGAAAGCTTTGAGGAATGCCTTTGTGAGTTGAAGTTCTGACCCTGGTGCAGGTTGGCAGGGATGCCTGAATCCACACCTCCTGGATCTCTTGAAAAATGGAAGAGCGTGGCAATGATTTCTACCTAAAACTGTTAGGACTGTCAAGGGCACCTACGAAAGGCTTAATAATTATTAGCTAGTTTTGTGATTGTTTTTATTAGAGTATTGTTATATGCCCTTGTTCATACCTACATTTGAGAAATCTATTACACATACCATTTTTCTTTAATACTACATATAGTGTGTATTTCATAAATTGAAAAATATTGAGTTACATACACACATTTAAGTGATATATATATCACTATCTACTGTATGTACTATCTACTTCTATCTGTGTCATGTCTGATGCTGGGGATTGAGTCCCAGGTCTATACAAGCTAGGCAAGCACCTACTACACCACACCGCGTCCCCAGGCTCAATTGTAACACTCTCATTTTATTTGTTTTGAGACAGGGTATCAAATAGCTCAGGCTCGATTACAGGTGTAAACCACCATGCCTTGCTAACTGTAATTTTGTAAAAAGGTTGCCATATCTTTCTTTGGAGTTTTAGTCTAGAAGCGGCAACTGTAAATGTAATCAAGGCAGTACTGACTGCAGTGTGACTAGCTCCAGGCTGGTCAACGCTACACATACGGCAGAGCTTTGTGTCAGGCTTGTGAGCAGCTCAGTGGTTAAGGCACTTTGTAATGTACGCTTGGCCCAACGCTGGAGGACAGGGACAGGCCTTTACTTCTGTGGTCTTAGTGTTTTCCTCCCGTCACCAGGTGTCACGTGTGCCTTAAGTACACTTGTCTCTAAGGAAACAACGGACATAGGACACTTAGCAGCGCACAGGAGGCATAACATTTGCTATTGTGACTGCTTTCCTCCTTGATTTTTGTTTAAAACAAGATGGTCCCAAGTGGCCTAGGCTGGCCTCAAGCTTACAGTGAGTGTGGTAAGGAAGACCCGGAACTCCTGGTCCTCTTGACCCAAACTCTCAAGTCCCAAAGACTGGCATTAAACACACGTGCCACTGTGCCCAGCTTGCTCTCTTTTTAATTCTGCTACTTCTAGTAAGAACACAAACCTTGTCAAAATTATGTTTAAAATATTAACAAATAGGCTCAAGTGAGTCTTTCCAAGAATATAATGCACCAAGCAGAACACTAGCAATCATTTATCAAGACTTCATTGCTAACTGCTTTATGTCAAGTCCCTTAGTGTACTTAGTGACACTGTGCCAATGCCACTGCCACATTGTACAGCAAGGCTCGGCCACGACAACTGGATGGGATGCACATGCCTACATCCCAGTACTCAGAGGTGGGACATATCAACTGTGAGGTAATCTAGACCACAGGAAACAAAGCTGCGCCTAAGTTCTAAATCTATACCTATTAGATATCTACCCATCTACCCACAGTAGATTTCAATGACGTATCGGGAAAGACTGGGTGAATGTTTTTCTCTGCCTGGTATTTGTAATGATCTTCAGATTTCTCTCTGGGACCTATTTCCCATCTTAATGTCCATGCTCCTCCAACAGCTGTTTTCACTCCCGCCCGGCAGTGCGCCCTTGCCTCGGCCCACTCATCAAATTCACTGCTCTGGCCCACGGCATGTCTGAAGGACGAGCATGTAAGCAAAGCTGAGCAAACACAGGAGACATTGCAGAGTATTCGGCGACGCGTACGCTGGTTTCTGCCTTCTGAACACTAAGCACCAAGGCCATGAGCTCAGAAGTAAAGCTGCCATCTGTTTTAAAATGAGGCCTGAATACGAACCTTGCAGAGCTGAAAGCTGTGACTGCGCAACGTCACTTGAGTGAGAACCTAACTGTGCCCAGGACAGCTCTACTCCGAGCTCACTCACTCACGGGGCGTCCTTCCTTTATTCGCTATCCTGTCACTTCTAACTCTATCAGCGCTTCTCAACCTTCCTAATGCGGGGCCTTTAATGCGGCTCCTGTGGGGTTGCGACCTACAGGCTGACACTGAACTAGAGTGTTATGTGTCAGAGATATACTTGCTATATGAGTCAACAAAAACAGTCTTTTTGTTTTTTCCTCTACTAATCTCTTTAAGGCACAAGTAGATCTCACCCCAACTGGGCATTCTATTTGACACTTACGTTTGGTCTCTGGTAGTTTGAAGGTAACTGGCCCCCGTAATCTCATAGGGAGTGGCACTATTAGGAGGTGTGGCTTTGTTGGAGTGGGTGTGGCCTTGTTGGAGGAAGTGTGTCCCTGTGGGAGTGGGCTTTGAGGCTTATGCTCAGAATACCACTTCCTGCTGCCTTCTGGTCAAGATGTAGCCAGCACCATGTCTGCTCGCATGCTGCCATGCTCCCTGCCATGATGACAATGGGCTGACCCTCTGAAACGTAAACTGCCACCCCAATTAAATGTTTTCCTTTGTAAGAGTTGCCATGGTCACGGTGTCTCTTCAGGCAATAAAACCCCTCACTCAGACAGTCTCTCTGTCCATGACACCCACTTGGATTGCCTGGTATCCACATCCAGCTGGGTCAGAAACCAGTTCTAGCCTGGACGGTGTGCCTTTCTGTGAAATGGGTTTCAAGTCTTAAACAGCTTTTGTAGCTTGGTTAAAATTCAGGTTAGTCAAGTGGACTAGCACTTGCCCATGATCCCAACAATTAAGCACCTGAAGCCAGGGGCCAGTGACATGGCTCAGTGTGGAAAGGTGCTTGCAGCCGGGCCCTAATGACCCGACTTTGATCCCTGGGACCCGCATACAAGGATAGAACTGACACTTCCGGGTTGTCCTCTGACCTTCAAGTGTTTAAGTCCAGCTTGGGCTTCCGAGTAAGACCATCTCAAAAACAAAACAAAACAAAAACACAACACCCAAATTTCAAATGAAACAAGGACAGTACTTACAGTAAGCAAGCTAGAGGAACTCAGGGTATTCACCCAGTATTTATTCCACAAAAGCTCAAGTAGTTTACGATCCAAAGAGGATTTGAAATATGAGACTTCTAAGGCATAATATCTACAAAACAAAAGTACACATTGGCAAACAAAAAAATACACTGTTACATTTCATAGAAGTCTTGGTTATACTTAAACAAATTATATTTTATATTTGAATAATCGTATAGTTGAACAACATGTTCCTTTGTCTTCAGGTAGTGCGGCTCTAAATCTGTCCACAAACCTTTCTTGTGTGTGTGTGTGTGTGTGTGTGTATGTATATATTTAAAGACACTATATTTACATATTTACATACAACATATACGTATTTCCTTTTGTAGTGCCCCCGAATTTCCAAGCTAGTAACAATCAGAATTCCTCAATAACGTGTAGATTTGTGGTATCAAGTTCACCAATTCTGTATAACAACAGGCTGAGCTCAATGAGCTCTAGGGTCAGCTGTAAGTTTTTCAACCTTTGTAAAAATACTAGAAACGACACACAGAACTCCTATGTCTTCCTTTCTTTAGTCAGGCCCGCATGCTTTTTGAAAAGTGTACCTTAAAGTAGGTCCTAAGATGCTTAGAAGAATTTCTATTGCTTTGAAAGGTGATTCATTTATAATCATAAAGTACCAAGGGAAATCTAGGTAAATGTCTGAAAAACACATTGTTACTATTATTGAAAGACAAGGTCTTGATATATAGTCCCAGCTGGCCTGGTATTCACTATGCAAACCAGGCTGGCCTTGAATATACAGAGATCCCCCTACCTCTGCCTCCTAAGTGCTGGGACTAAAGGTGTGTGTGATCATGACTGACTGATTTTTAAAGTAATAGATACTTACATCTTTTACCAGGTTCTGTAAACCAATGGATATAAGGAAGCACAAGAAGCTTCCTCATTTGGAGAAACTCATCATACAAATGAAAGTTAAATATGATAAAATATACTCACCAAGAGTGACTGCTGCTACAATGTACATATAAAACAGCCACCTACCACACTAGAGATACAAGTTCTCTCAAGAGTAGAACTCTGTCAGGAGGTGGTGGAGTCACACATCTTTAATCCCAGCACTTGGGAGGCAGAGGCAGGTGGATCTCTGTGAGTTCGAGACTAGCCTGGTCTACATAGTGAGTTCCAGGACAGCCAGAGCTGTTACATACAGAAATCCTGTCTCAAAAGACCAAACCAAACCAAACCAACCAACCAAACAAAAACAACTACAACAACAAAAAAATGCAACTTCAGAAAAGAACTCAATTGGTCATTTGGAGCAGAACTGCCTGAGAAGCCCAAGGTAATGCTTCTGAAAGTCTTTAGTGGGCTGGTGAGACGGCTCATCCAGTAACAGCATTTGCTATGCAAGCCTGGAGCCCTGAGTTTGATCCCTGGGACCCAAATAAAGACATAAAGGTAGAAAGAGAGAAAAGACTCCACAGAAGTTGTCCTGTGATCTCTCCACACCTGTACCATGGCATGCACACAGCTATAAAATAAAAGTACACTGGTTTGGCTGGACAATTAGCAAGAGCAGAATTATGTGTGAGAAACCCAGAAAGCTATGTTGGGGTCTTATCTGTTCCTGTCTCTCATTGAATATTTAAACAGTTTGTTTATAATATTAATAAAATATAGGCTAGTTAAAAATTCCCGAGGAGCTGGGCATGGTTGCATACCTCTTTAACCTTAACAGTCAGAAGGCAGAAGCAAGCAAGATCTCTGTGAGTTCAAGGTCAGCTTGGTCTACATAGTGAATTTCATGACAGTCAGGGCTATGTATTGACCTTGTAAACCAAAAATCAAACTAAACCAAATCAACTAACCAAACAGAACTCCTGAGGGCTGGGGAGTAGCTTAGTGACAGAGTGCTACACAAGTACAAAGTCCTGGTTTCTGTGCCTAGCACTTCAAGGACAAACCAAACCAATCATCTGCATCTATTTCCATCAAGGTTTTATAAGTTAAAACCTTCATCAAAGCTCCCACTGATGAAGACATCACACTCTGGTCACAGGATGCAGCAGCTGGAATGAGAATGGCCCACACAGGCTCATATATTTGAATGCTTGGTACCTAGTGGCTGGACCTGTTTGGAAAGGATTAGGAGGTGTGGCCTTGTTGGAGGAGGTGTGTCACTGGGGTGGGCTGTGAGATTTCAAAAACCCATGCCATTCCCCGTTCTCTCCCTCTTTTCCTCTGCCTCTCACTTGTGGATCTGACATAATCTCTCAGCGACTGCTCCAGTTCCATGCCTGCCTGCTGCCATGCTCCCTACAATGATCACCATGGACTAATTCTCTGGAACCAAGAGCCACAAATTAAATGCTTTATTTTATAAGTTGACTGTGTTATGGTGTTTTGTCATGACAACAGAAAAGTAGCTAAGACACAGGACACAGAGAAATCAAGCAGAAACTGGGTACAGATGCTTCTTGCTGGCTAGCCCTCATAATGCTGTAAGATGTTAGATAGGCTGCTGGGGAAGAACTGTCATCAATAGTTTTTTTCCCCCCTCCAAGACAGGGTTTCTCTGTATAGTTTTGGTGTCTGTCCTAGATCTCGTTCTGTAGACCAGGCTAGCCTCGAACTCACAGAGATCCACATGCCTCTGTCTCCCAAGTGTTGGGATTAAAGGCATGCACTACTGTCGGGCTGTTTTTTTTTTTTTTTTTTTTTTTTTGGTTTTTCGAGACAGGGTTTCTCTGTGTAGCTTGGCGCCTTTCCTGGGACTCACTTGGTAGCCCAGGCTGGCCTTGAACTCACAGAGATCCGCCTGCCTCTGCCTCCCGAGTGCTGGGATTAAAGGCGTGCGCCACCACCGCCTGGCTGTCATCAAGAGTTTTACTTCTGGACGAGTTGGGAAGAGGAAAAGGGATCGACAGGAGTGAGAGGGTGAGAAAGGGTAATGGGAATGACTATGATGATCAAATACATCATATGCACATACAAATTTCAAATTGAAACTTAGTAATATAATTTGTACACTGTAATAAAATAAACCAACATCTAGACAAGCTATAAGGGTATCTAGAGTCTTTTTACTTTGTTGAGTCTATATAGGTATATATTAAACACCTTATCTAGTATGTGCTTAAATATTTAGCCTATCAGATTCTACATTTTAAACAGATTTGGGGAGGTTGGGGTGGAGCTCAGTGGTAGAGAACCTGGTAGCACACATGAGGCTCTGAAGCTGATCCCTATCAGAGAAAACAGAAAGGGGACTGCCCTTAGATTTGGTAGTGCATGATGAACAGTAGCAGCACATGGCAGTCAAGATGTTCCTTCAAGGCAGGCTAAGAGATACAGAGAAAAAGGGCTTTAGATAACCACTCATTTATTTAAGCAACATTTAAAAAGTGCCCACCTTCCTATGTGCTATGCCCGACTTTAAATGCAAGGACATAGCAGTGAGTGATTCTGTTCAATAGCAAGGAACAAAAACCATCCCATGGTGACAGTGCTAAGTGCCAGGAGGTGCTGTCTGAGACGTGACCAAGAGCATTTCTGTTACAGTGATCTGGAAACAGATCCTCATGCGCAGCAGTTCATGAGCCACATGAAAACGAGGGCCCAT
This sequence comes from Peromyscus leucopus, assembly GCF_004664715.2. Taxonomy (NCBI): domain Eukaryota; kingdom Metazoa; phylum Chordata; class Mammalia; order Rodentia; family Cricetidae; genus Peromyscus; species Peromyscus leucopus. The sequence continues at coordinate 139,393,005 of NC_051067.1, forward strand.
GTCAGCAGCTCATCCGACAAATGGCGAGGATAGCCCAGCCGGGCTAAACTTCAATGGTGAGAGATGATCAGGGACCAGCTGACAGGGCTGTGCAGTCTGTGAAGCTTAGGGATTGTGGTAAGAATCTTAGGATTCTTGGTAAGCTGGAATATCCTTCTGAGGGGAAGACATGCTCTGACATACATTTTAACAGAACCAGTCCAGCTGATTCATCTTTAAGGGGTGAAGGGCAGACATGGGCAGACTAGTTGTGTACTGAGTGCTAGGCTTGGGCTTCAGATGGCAGTAGCTTGGGTGAATGTGGCAGTAGAAAAGGTGGTGAGGTACATTTACAAAGTATGACAAACTGCCCTCACTGGCTTTTTAACTTGGAGAAAAGTCTTTGCCAAGTGAAAAACAGGCATTCAAAAAATCACACTTATTTATTGTGTGTGTGCATAAGTGTGGATGAATGTACCATGTGGAAGTCAGAGGACAATTGGCAGGAATAAATCCTCGCTTTCCACTGTAAGGGTCCTGGGGATTGAACTCAGGTGGTCAGCCTTGGCGTCAAGGCCCTTTATTCGCTGAGCCATCCAACTTGCCATCCCCAATAGGTGTATTTTAAGGGCAGCAAACATGTGACTGTCAAGCTGTACCTGGTATATGTCTCCATTGTTAATTTTGTTATGGACTGAGTATCTTATACAATAAAAAAAGTTCATGATTATTTGCAAGACAATGAGCTAGATTAAAAATAATTATTGAAGAATAAACATAAATAAAATGAATTATTAAACTTTGAGCATTATCCTAAATTCCTATCTTTTTATTAGTATTTTAAAGGCACTATATAGTATGAAGTGCATTTTGTCTGAGACTTTCTCATGTGTGAAATAAAAGTCTTCAACTGAATGATTTCTGAGTTTTGGTGCTGGGTTGAACTCAGGGCCTTGGGACTGACAGGCCCGCTCTCTGCTCTTGTGTCATATCCGTAGGCCCCACAACCGTGAATTACTCACTGTTTGCAGTGCACGCCGAAGTCTTCTATTTTATTAAGTGGGATAGTCTGGTACTCAGAAGGGCCTTCATCAGGAGGCTTATAGCCCTGCACAAAACAGCAAACAGAAAAGCCCCTTACTTTCACTCTGCAGCTTCTTATGTATGGGACCATGCAGCAAGCTTTGTCACTGGCCGCCTGCTCACAAGTAACAACATGGAAACTTATTATTAATTATGAAAACTTGGTCTTTTAACTTAGGCTTGTCTCAGCTAGCTCTTATAACTTAAATTAACACATTTATACTAATCTACATTCTGCCATGTGGCGTTACCTCTCTTCCATCCTGCACCCCCTGTTTCCTCTGTCTCTTGCTGGCAAATCCATGCGCTTAGATTCCTCCTCCCAGTTTCTTTCTCTCTGCCCAGAAGTCCCGCCTATTCTCTCCTACCTAGCTATTGGCCATTTAACTCTTTATTAAACCAATCAGAAGGCACCCTAGGCAGAGATACATCTTTATAGTGTAAACGAATATTCCAACAGGACCAAATTCTGGAGAGCCAAATAGTAAGCATCAATACTTTAGTAACAGCTGGGCCCGGTGGCTCACGTGTGCTAACTTCAGTCCTCGGGAGGCAGACACAAAAGGCCTGCTGCCATTGTGAGGCCGGCAGTCCATGGAGCCAGCTCCAGGTGAGCCTGGGCTATAGAGTACGATCCTGTCTTAAAACCCAAACCAAACCCAGCAACAGATCTTAGAAAGCACCGCTTCTCCTCGACCCCAACACCGTTCGTTAGCTGCTCCAGGGCGGCTGGGCTTACAGCGTTGTTCCTCTTGTTCGTAGGTGCTGTGCACCTGTGCTAGTCTAGTCTTTTGCTGATTACGGGCTCCCTTCAGGGAGGGAAATGGATTTAGCAGGTTTCTCTAGTACTTGTCAAAGTGCTATAGGTACACAAATGTTTCTTAATAAATAAAACCCTTTGGCAAAATTAATATGTAACATAAATGTGTTATCTTTTGATATGGACTATAGTAGTATGCAATTTTATATTTGAAAATTCTTCTACACACAAAAAGAGATACTACACAGGCTGCATGTATAGCTCAGGGGTAGAGTGCTTGCCCAATACCCTATCACTGAAAAAACAAGCTGGCTGATTAAAGAAGCTAAGTTTAGAGCCCAGAACCCACACAGAGCTGGGCTTGTTAGTGCACATCTGCATCTCCTAGCTATCTATGCTCAGGTGGAGGTGGAGACCAACTCCACAGAAGCTAGCTGCCTAGCTAGCCATGCACAGGGAAAAGTAAAAGACCCTGTCTCAGACGGGGAAGGAGAGGACTGACATCCATGTTGTCTTCTGACCTCTGTGGTGGCTACATACGTAATCCTAGTACTTCAGAGGTAGAGCTTCAGAGTAAGTTCAAGGCTGGCCTAGACTACATCATACTGCCCCCTCACAGCCCCTCCATCAGATTACCTTTGGATATGTCCTAAAGGCGCCAAGATTCACTTTTCCTGCAGATATTGTTCTGGTTGGGTCAATCTACAAGAGATATATGCTTAATATTGGTCAACATAAACCATACACTCCACTGAGTCAACACCAGAAACCCCAGAACAAACAGGTAAAATAGCACTACATACATGAACACTAAAACTAGCAAACAACCTGAAAAGAGTAACCAAAATTAGAAAAGTTCAACGAAATAGGAACACTTCAGTTCATTTAGAGACTAGAATCAAGTTATCATATCACCAAAGAATATTTGTTTAGTATTATTTAAGCTGTGCATGCTACTTGGCAAGACCATGTCTTTAAAACCAACCCAACTACTGAGTAGGGGTGTGTGTGTGTATGTGTGTGTGTGTGTGTGTGTGTGTGTGTGTGTGTGTTGATGGTGGTGGTGGAGGTGGTGGTGGTGGAGGTGGTGGTGGTGGAGGTGGTGGTGGTGGAGGTGGTGGTGGTGGAGGTGGTGGTGGTGGTGGAGGTGGTGGTGGTGGCGTCGTCGGCGTCGGCGTCGTTGTCGCATGCCTTTGATCCCCAGCACTTGGGAGGCAGAGGCAGGTGGGTTCAAAGCCAGCCTGATCTACAGAGTGAGTTCCAGGACAGCCAGAGCTACATAGACAAACTCCATCTTGAAAAACCAAAACCAAACAAGACAAAACAAACAAACAAAAAAACCCAATAAATAAACAAATAAATAAAGTAATGAATTAACTGAGGAACTACCTGCCCCCTTTAATAGATGAACAACTGTTAGTTTCCTCCTAAAACCTAGATTGCATCTACACACTCTGGACATAAAAAAATGACAGGTTCTGGCCATTTCTGTTTCTCCAGTAAACCCTCATTATAGGCCTAGGAGCTGAGAAGCTGACCAAGGTTCTGTGAATTACCTCATCTACAGGGGTGCAGTGTGAGATGCAGGGGGGTTAAGAACAGCCTAGGTAGACTGACACCAGAGCATCATCCTTACCATACTGTTTTAATTTTCCAGTATGCTTTCTTTAGCAAATCCTGAGGAACTTAATAAAAATTGTTTTTGTGAAAAAACAAAAACCAAAACAAGCTGGGTGCAGGTACACCTTTAATCTCAGCACTCAGGATGCAGAGACAGGTGGATTCCTGGGAGTTTCAGGTCAGACTGGTTTACATACCCAGTTCCAGGACAGTCAAAGCTACTTAATAGAGACCCTATAGCAATAACAACAACAACAACAACAACAACAACAACAACAACAACAGCAATCAAATAAACTCAAATCCAAAACCGAACTTTTAAGGGCTGGAGAGACAGCTCAGCAGTTAGGGGTACTTGCTGCTCCAGCAGAGGGACCAGGCTTGGTTCTCAGCACTCATATGGTGGCTTCCAACCACCTCTAACTCCAGGAGTTCTAGGGGATCCAACGCCTTCTGTGGCCTCCACAGGCACCAGGCACGTGTGTGGTGCACATAGACCCGTGTAAACACTCAAAAATAAAATTAAATCTTAAATTTTAAACTACACCTTGTTTACTTCATGTGGAGGTCAGAGAGGATATAGCTTAGTGGTAGACAGAGAGCTCTTACCCAGCATCTGCAAGGCTCTAGAATGACCCCAGGCACCATAAAAACAACAGCAGCAGCAGCAGCAGCAGCAACAACAACAACAACAAAATGGAGCCACTAAGATCGTTCTGTGGGTAAAAGTGCTTGCTGCCAAGCCTGAGGACCCAAGTTTGATCCCCAAGACCCACATGGCGGAAGGAGAGACCCGACTCCCCAAGTTCTCTTCTGACCTCCACACACGGCATAGCAATGTGTCTATCTCTCCCCCAGCTCCGGATACAAACATACAAAACCAAAACCACACAGAGAATAAATCTAAACTGAAATAAAAGAAGTCCTGAAAAGGAGATGTGGTGGTCTACATTTCTAATCCTAGCACTTAGAACACAGAGGCGGGAGAATCAGGAGTTCAACTTAGTTAAACAAGGAAGTAAAGGACAGCTTGGAATACACGAGTCCCTGTATCTGTTCTTAGACTCATTTATTTTTATGCTATGTATTACTGCCTGAACGTATGTATGTGAACCACATGCTTGCCTCCTGTCCTTTGAGGTCAGAGGAGGGCATCAGATACCCTGGAACTGGAGTTACAGATGGTTGTGAGCCTCCATGTGGGTGATGGGAATCAAACCAGGGTCCTATGTAAAAGCAGAGATCCTACTTCTTAAAAAAAAAAAGTACTTACCACTACTGCTACAAATGGTTCCTGGAACTGCTGGTTAAGCATCTGTGTACTAACGTCAATCCCCGAGAGCCAGCAGCCATAACCAGGGTGGCTATGATACCAGCCAATTGCATTTTCAAGGCGGCCAACCTAATACATGAAACAAAAAAGCTTGCTTGAGGTGTGGTTTAATCTCACATTGTCATTTACAGGCTTTATGTAGCACTGTGGTCTGATAACAGTGTGCAACACATGCTGCTTTGAAGTTAAGAAATTTTTAAATAGATGATACATGTGTACAGTAAAAAATTACCAAGGTACAAGAACAAAGGGTATTTAGTCTCCTGCTCATATCTTTTCCCTCATCTGTTTCTCAGCCTAGATATTATCCCTCTAGCATCTTATATACCCTTACAGATATTCTACAGATTAACAAACACATCTGTACATAGATGAATTATCTCTCTCTCTCTCTTTTTTTTTTGGTTTTTAGAGACAGGGTTTCTCCTGTAGTTTTGGTGCCTGTTCTGGATCTCATTCTGTAGACCAGGCTGGTCTCGAACTCAAAGAAATCTGTCTGGCTCTGCCTCCCGAGTGCTGGGATTAAAGGCATGAGCTACCACCGCCTGGCTATCTATGTATCTTTTAAACTCAACAAACAATTCTGGAATTGTTCCATGTAAGTAAATACACAGATGGCCTTTTTAAAAGTTAATTTATTTTATTTTATGTACATTGGTGTTTCGCTTGCATGTATATCTGGGTGCTGGGAATTGAAACTGGGTCCTCTGAAAGAGCAGTTAGTGCTCTTAGCCACTCTCCGGTCCTGATAGCTTTTTTAATTTTTTTATTTTTGAGACAGGGTTTCTCTGTTTATCACTGGTTGTCCTAGAACTTGCTCTGTAGATCAGGTTGGCCTTGACTCACAGAGATCTGCCTCCCTCTGCCTCCCAAGTGCTGGGATTAAAGGCATACGTAACCACTGCCTGGCTAGCTTTTTTTTTTTTTTAAACGCCTGCCTACACAGTCCATTAATAGATGCATTGCCATTTATTTAGCTGGACTTCTACTTAGGAATAGTTAATTCCTAAATTTCTTCTTCTCCTTTTTATTTTGGAGGGGGACTGGAGATACTGAACTCAGGGCTTATGAATGCTAAGCATGAGCTACCACCAGTTACACCTCTAGCCTACAATTTTTTGTTTAAACACAACTGACAGAGACTGAAAATTGATTTGGGAAGCACACCCCCTATTTTATAAATTTTATAAATCTCACCAGACTTTTAATATTCTGCATAAAAACTGTTCAATTTAAAATGTGAAATTTAATGTGAAAAGGACAGTTTTAATAAGTCATCTTGAGACTCTTAGAGTTCTAAAATCTAAGAAACAATACTTTTACCTGTTTGGCATTTTCTATGTATGCAGCCATGTACTCATATGCAGCAGCTTGAGCGTTCACTCGGGTTTCAGTGCCCTCTACAGGCAAAGCGAAACTGTCCATGATGATCATGGTCTCTCCATCCACTTTCCCGAGCATCAAGCCCATCACTTCCAGGTTGCCTCCTGATCTGGCATGCATCACCATTTTCAGCAGAGCCAAGGCCGAGATTTTGCAGTATTTAAAGTAATGGTGACTACAAAACAAGATCACAGTGTGATTAGGTTCCTACTGAGTGTACAATCTCAAGACGGCTTCTGTGAAAACAGTGAGTACTGAAGGGATTTACAGTGATGGGAGTGTGGAATGTGGGAGGGAAAAGGAATCAGTCAGCACAGGTGCTTGGAAATAACACGTCACAGGCTGTTAGCCCGCTCCCCACCCCCTCCCTGGGGAAAGTGAAGAGTCTGAGATGAATTTTAAATTTACGATGGAAAGGAGGGAATGTCATCAATTCCATAGTTTTTTTTTCTCCATTAACATGGAATCATCATCTCTCTGATTACTTTCTCTGGCCTAAATTTCTGACTTAAATTTATTTATTTAATTATTGTGTGTGGTACATGGATTGGTGTGCCACCAGATGGCACATGGAGATGACAGGGTGTTGGGTGTCTTCCTCTATCTTTTTTTGTTTGAGACAGGGTTTCTCTGCATAGCCCTGGCTATCCTGGAACTCATTCTGTAGACCATGCAGGCCTTGGAGCTTTGAGTGCTGGGATTAAAGGCATGTGTTACTACGCCCACTCATTTTTCTTTATTTTATTCCATTTTATCTCCTTGAGACAGAGTGTCTCACTGGAAGCTTATTGTTTTGGCAATGCTGACTTACAGATCTTCCTGTCTCTGCTCCCCTTCCATGAAACACTGACACACACATCCATGCATGGATTTTTACATAGGTGTTGGGGATTTGAATTCAGAACGCAAGCTTATAGCAAGCACTTTTACTGATCTGGAGGACCTAAATTTTACAAATGTGGCCTCTGAAATCAATGTTTAGGTTTAAATCTTGGCTACTTAATGTCTGTATAAATAGGTATTTCTGTAAATAGGTATTTCACAGTTAGTATGAAAAGTACATGAAGTGCTTAGCTCAGTCCCAGAAGCACTCAAATCTAAGGTGCTGTTATTACCCTTATTACCCCACCTCTTAAGATCTTCTCAGTGTGTTGAAGCATGTGGCTTCCTTCTGATATCATCTGAAAGTAGATCTAATACCCCCACTTCCCCTGTGACTCCTATTTTGAGGCTGTCACCATTGTATGTGATTAAACTCTTGAACAACATGCACATTTAAAAATCACTGATGTAGCTTACATGTTGGAATGAACATAATCAGAGCCAAAGATGGCGAGGAAAGTTGGAAATTTACATCCATTTAAAATGTGCAGTTTTAGGAACGACCAGGCAGTCTATGCAGGTCAGCCAGTGTCTGCAAGGCTTTTTGGATGCCTGCCTAAAGAAAGCAACCGAGTGTAATTTCCAGCTCTTGCTAGATTTCAACCACAAGCTGAAAGATACTGAGACCTGATCTTGGAAATCAAGACATAAGTTAAAAATTTGCTCATCTGTTACTGGGGAAAAAGAGAAAGACAACCATTACTGTGTTGTTATTACATATGGTTCACCCAGAACTTAATAAATTATGACATAACATCACCAACAGCTAGGTTTACTTTTATCTTAAAGATAAGTTTAGATATTTTAGTTTCCTAAGGGCAGCCAACGGTTTAAGTGACAGTTATGAGACTTGATTTTCAGTCTGTCGCTCCTGAGTTCATTGCTATAGTATGTTGTGAGGTGAATTTCTGAATGTACTTGCTTGTTTTCTTATTTACTGAGAAGGAATGAAAGTACAGGACTGGGTTGTCATGATTATTAAATGACAGGAAAAATTTCTGGCCAGTGCCAGGCCCACTGTAAGTACTCAATACATACCGTGAAAATAGAATACTGACAGTTAATGCCAGCTTTGCTAACAAAAGAAAAACCCTGAAAACGGTGATTGGTTTAGATAGCACCTTTTTTTGTGATATTTTTTTTTCACTCTCCTGAACGCAATCTGCTCTAAAGAATTTTTTGACTTGCCACCAGTCCCAGAAATACATGGATTTGGCAGGGGGGCAAACAGCCATTTCATAATTTCTGGCTTACAGGAATCGTTGTAGTAGTATTTTAGAGAACTGGTAAAGGAGTTGGTATGTTTCTAAAAATGGTTACAGGGAAAAAAAAAGTGCTAAAAAAATCTCTTAAAGAGCTCATTTATTTTTTATTTTTTTTTTAAAAAGATCAATGGCCTGCTAATTTGATTTCTGAAAACAGTCTCGATCTTCAGCTTAGGATCCACTGAAGGCTGCAACAAGGTGCATGTAGTCACCAGGTTCATGACAGAGCGTATGAGATTTATGAAAATAATCATGTTGAGAGAGTGACATCCTAAATCAGCCCTTTACACCCCCCGGAGGCAAGCCGGTTAAAGAAACTTTCTGAGAGGGGAATGGAAGCGGGCCCCAAAGGAGGGGTTAGGCAGACTAAAACCACTGTGGCGGGATTCCGTCTGTCGCGGCCCGCAGAAAACCAAGCTGTCCACCCGCCTCCACTCCGCCCCTCTTGGGTCTCCTAACTCCCGCCATCGCTTCCCTCCCCTGCGTCTCGCCAGGGACCTCCTCACTCCTTAGTCCAGGGTTTCGCCGCCAGGATTTCTTGCTGTTGTTTCTTGTCGTATTTGTAGATTTCATCGATACTCTGCGCTTCCTGCATGTTGTTGGCCAACTCCCAGGTTTTCTGGGCCATGCCACTCCCGGAAGCCGCCATGGCCGAGGGACCGAAGCTGTCGCCTCCACAGCCGAGATGCAACTGGACTTGGTTGGGCCTCGCGTGCGGGCCGGGCGCCTTCCCACCACCGGTGCACACTCCCTAGATTCTCGGGGCGGCCATGACACTGCGGACCGGAGGTGACGTCGGTCCAGACCACTCGGGGGGCCGGGGATCGGCGGCGGCGCGACGCTGGAGAAGACCCTGAGAGGCCGGCGAGCTAGGAAGAGGTTGGCGGAGGAGACGAGGACATGCCGCCTCGGAAAACCGTAGGTGCGAGTTGCGAGGGGCGGAAAGCGCCGGGGTGGGAATGGTTCAGCCTTCCGCGCCGGAAGAAGGGCTGGTTGACGTGCCCGAAGGGAATCGGCCGTCGCGGTCCGCACTGCGCAGACTCAGCCTCCGCCATAGTGCGTGGGGGTGGAGCCTTGGGCTGGGGACTGTTTTGAGTGCAGATACTTTAAACGAAATAAATTGTTTTGAATGCCAAATGTTTCTAGAAAAACCGGGGTGTAAGCAGCTCTGGAGATTGATTTTGGAGGGGAAGTTAAGCGTGACAATCTCTTTTAAGGCAGTTCTTCGCGGAGTGGAAAACCTCCCATGTTTGGGGTTGGGATTTCGCTTTTGTGTTTTCGCTACTGTTGCGAGGAGGGAAGCGAAACTCCCGCGTTGCCAAGGTTAACTTTTTGACGTGTTTATAAGGTAACATTTATACAAGTGTCAGGAGCTGTGACTGCCTTAGTACTCTTTTTCAAATTTGTCTCCACTGCCGTGAGCGTCTTTTGTTTCAGTGCAGAATTAATCTCAGCTCTTTCTTCCCGCAGTTAAAGTGAAACGTGTTCCAGGCGTCAGTGTTTTCAGGTTTTCTTCCTTCCCATTTCCGTCCCCAAATACTCATTAGATTGTAAGTCAAAGGTGTGTACATTGAATTTGTGTTTGTCTTCTTTAATACTAATAATTTTTTTTTTGCTTAGAAAAATATCGTAACTCTTCGTAACACAGTTCCTACAGACTTCTCCCAGCTTCATCTTCTAGCTTCCCCCACCTAGCTTTTCATTCTATTAGTACTTTTCCCTTGGCTTAGTAATATAATTCGTTGTTAAGCGTTGCTTGAAACGCACTTCCTGACATTTCTGCTTTAGATCACACAGTACTCTTTAAAAATTACCGCTCACTTTAATCCCAGCACTTGGAAGGCAGGCGGATCTCTGTGAGTTCGAGGCCAGCCTGGGCTACAGAGTGAGCTCCAGGACAGGCTCCAAAGCTACATAGAGAAACCCTGTCTGGAAAAACCAAACCAAACCAAAACAAAATTACAGCTTACAGCTAAAAACAAAACCAGAATTGTTAATCTCCCCCACAGCTGTCGGTTTTGGCATTGTCTTCAGAAGTTGGAGAAAATGGCTTTTAACTACCTTATAAAGCCGAGCACGGCTGATCCTGCCCGTAGTCCCAGCAGTTGGGAAGTGGAGGCAGGAGGATGAGTTCAAGGAAAACCCCTCATACATAGCAATTAGAGGTTAGCCTTGGCTACAGGAGACCTGTCTCAAAAAGTCAAGGGGGAGAGGACCAAACAAACCAGGTGGGACGCTGTTCCAGTCTTGTAAATCGGAGGCGGAGGCTGGAAGATCAAGAGTTCGACACCCCCCACCCCGCTCCGAACTACTTGACACCCTGTGTCAAAATAACAAAACCGCAAATAAGATAGCACCTTACAGTATAACTCAGGACACACCGGGGATGTTAGAATACATCAGTATCCTTAGTCCCGTTCCCCTGAGGAGCTAGACATTCAGTGGTAGCAAGAACGTGCACAGAATAACACGTGGGAGTGGTAATGAGAGCCCTGGACAGAGCTGAGCAGACTGCTGTCCCCTCACGGCCGCCCCGTCCCTGACAACCCTGGAGACAGACCCTGCAGTGCCCGGGTGGCCGCGTGACACGGCGCCGTGCGGCCTCCAGGGCTGCAGGGGGCGCCCTCGGCCGCGCGGCCCCGGCCAGCGGCACGCTCGCGGGGGCGGGGCGGCGCCTGGCGGTTGGCGGAGGGCGGGCGGGGGCGGGGCCTGGGGGGCGGAGCCAGGGCGGGCGACCGGTTATCTGGTCGGCGCCTGGGGTCGCCGACGTCGCCTGTGGAGCCGGGCCGGGCTTCCCTCCGCGTCGGTGGGAGTAAGTCCGTGGGCGGTGGGGTGGGGGGCGGCGGGGTGGGGCTCGGGGCCGCCGCGCCGGGGCCGGGGCTCGAGCCTGCCGGGCGGGCCGGGGAGCTTCGTGGCGTCGCGGGGCCGGTGCGGAGGTGCAGGGTACAGGTCGCGGTCGGTCGGTCGGTCGGTCGGGAGGCGCGGGTCGCGAGGCGGGGGCCCGGGCCCGGTCCCCGGTGCGGGTCTCGGCTGCCAGGCCGGGGGCGGTGCCCTGCACACGCGCCGCCGCCGACTCCCGGGTGGCCGCGGCCGCCTGGGTGGTTGGGAGCCGGTTGCCTGACAACGCGTGGACGCTCTCCGAGGCACCCGCTACCCGCGACGCCCCGGGGACAGCTGGCTCCTGGGCCTTCCCGCAGGCAGGCGCGCCGCGGCTGCGCTGAGTGCTCGCACCTCGGGACTGGTTCATGTTTTCACACTTTGCAAGTCAGACTTAATCTTCTTCTCCATATCTCTATGAAATCTGTGTTGTTTTCTAAGTGTGATTGCTTGATGAGGGGCTGTGTGTGTGTGTGTGTGTGTGTGTGTGTGTGCGCGCGCGCGCGTACTCTGTCTCCACAGGCTTCTCGGATTTGACTGTGTGTGTGTGTGTGTGTGTGTGTGTGTGTGTGATGGGGGCCGGAGCGCAGGCCACGACGTGCATGTGGAGGTCAGAGGACAAAACTTTTAGTTAGTCCTCTCTCCTTTCACAGTGTAAGGCTTTATAGAAAGCCAGTTATCCCGAGAAGCTGAATGTTATGTGGAAGATGTCTTCTCATGTTGATAAGCAAAAATGATCCCCTGTCTTTTTTTTTTTTTTGTCTTTTTTTTTGTAAACTTTCTGCTAACATGCTCCCATTCAGAAGATCTTTTGAATCTCCTACCGCAGGATGATCTGGGAAGGGGGCAGATAGGTTTAGATAAGGCAAACATGCAAGGATGCTTCCCCCCAAATGTGGTTTCAGAAAAGCTTGGCTTAACTATTACAGACTTAAGCAGATTCCACACTGTCATTTGGTTGTGAGCCTAACCTTTATTGGCTGAGTCCTCTTGACAGCTCTCCACACCTTTAAACATCCTTCCGAATGTACTGTGATGTGCCTCCTGAGTAGTAGACAGAAGTGTTGGAGCACGTGTAGTAACAATTCCGCATAGCCAAAGCTCCTCCATGCATGCCTGCCGTCACTGTTCCTGGTGTATTTGTAAGAATAAATCCTGCTTTCCTGGATTTATTCACTCCCAAGTTTGTGTCCTGTTCCCCCAAGCAACATAGCATATGCTTTTTAGCAAAATTTGGAGTGATTTGTCAAACTATGGATGTACCTATAGTCAGTTCATGTGACTACCATCTGGTAAGGAGAAAAAGACTGTGAGACCCTTTTGGGTGGATTAAGGGAAACTTCATCTTTCCCTTTGTGTACTACAGCTCGTACACAGGTGCCGCTCTTGCCCCCGGCTATATCTTATTTCTTCCTGTGGGTCTGTCTCTAGTCCTTTTCTCTTGCTGGAGTCATTTTCTGCAGGCTGCGGCCTCCTATACTTTTAATATTTTTTGGGTATGATATTTTTGAGATAGGGTCTCACAGTGTAGCCTACGCTGTTGACACTTCACCCTCCCAAATACTGGGATTCTAAGTATGAGCTGCCATACCAAACAAAATCAGCCCCCACCAGCTGTTGGAGATGGAATCTAGTGTCTCACACCTAGACAGTGATCTCCTAACTAAGCTACAACCCCAGCTCAGTAACAAGTAGACATACATACCAAAACCCAGTGTCAACAACAATAATAATGCTATTTTTTTTGGACAGTGTTTTGCCATATAATATGATCAGGCTATCCTGGAACTCACTATATAGTTAATGAAAGTTCCAGACATATTTAAATTGTTGGTATCTTTACTGAATCCTTTAAAACTATCTCATATTTGCTCCCCAAATCCTAGACTGACTAAACTCATTGTGGCAGGGGATATGATCCCTGGGGATGAACACAAATATTTAGCAGGTGGTCTGATAACATGTCCACTTAGCATAATAACAATAGTATGTTCCCTCCGAGGGCCTGTGACCTTCCTTAGCCATGGCCTTTTGACCAGCTTTACAGTTCTGGTCATGGATTCACTCCTGTGGAACAGGCCTCAGATCTAAGCAGAAGTAATTGATTATCCGTTTATAACAGTCATACTACTAACTGCTGTGGTGGGCACACCATGCCTATCAGGGTCTAGCTGGGTAGGACCATCTGTGGTACCCTGCCCCCAGTGGTCTGCATAACATCTTCTAAGCTAAGTACAAAATGAAGTTTTTTAAAAAAGGAGTTTGGATGGGAGGAACCTTGAATGGGTGGGCTGTGCTGTTCTCAGAAGACATGATTATTAAATGAAAATCTCAGTGCTCAGCATCGTAGCCCTATGAGTTAGTGGTCAGGGAGGTTCTGGAGGTTTTCCAGACAGCACAGGTTATTGTCTTTGTCCTTGGTTGCCAGTCACAACTGGATGGTAACACTCCACTGCTTGCGTTTCAGGGCATAGAAGAACTCGTCTTGAACTGACTAGGAAACATACTCTCTGCTGTCTAGCTTTTATATGACCCATTTCTGTGAAACTTCGGGTTAGACAGAATTATGGAGGTAGATAGGAGATGATTAGTTAGTTTCTGGGTTCGGGGAGGCGTGACGGCAGAGGGGCTGGAAAAACTTGTTGTTATTGACCCTGTGCTTCTTAGTGTGTCTGTCAGGAGACCTAGTGTCTCACAGCAAGGCTTGCCCTTGATGTTGAGCGCAAGCGAGGCAGCATGTGGGGGAAACTCTTAACCTGAAATAAGAGACGGAGCTCCAGAACATCTGCAGGGACCTGCCCTTCTTGATCTCTTCACACTCCGGAGTTTGAGTTAGGTTGTCCACAGGCTCTCCTGCATCATGGTTCTTTTGGTCTTTTTTGTTGTTGCTGTTTTTTTGGGGTGAGGTGGGGGTTGGGGCAAGCCTCACCTTGCCAGCCCTGGCTGGCCTGAAACTGACTGAAGGGCCGGCTGTCTGGTTGAACGAGCAGAGACACACTTGCCTCTGCTCCCCAAGTGCTAGGGTTCAAAGGCTGGCGTGCACTACCAGCTTCCTCATGCTTGCCTTTTCCAGCAGCATCTTGTTGCCATGGTAAGTCTGCCTGGGACGTGTGGTTTGTACTGTTTGAATAAGGCAAATGTTATTGTATGGCTATTTTACGCATGTATGTGCCCTTATTATCTGGGAAATCATTGGGCAAGCTAAGCTAGTCAGGTTTAGGGTATCAAATAAAGGTTATAGTGTTCTTTATTAATATATTAACTATACATAGTACTGTTTTAAATAGGACATTTTTGTAGATATATGTAGTTTTAAAATTTATATTTTGAGCCAAGGTCTCAGCATGCAGCCTTGGCTGTCCTGGAACTTGGTGTATGCCTCTGCCTCCTAGTACTGGGATTGAAGGCACGCGTCACCATGCCCAACAATGTATTTTGGTCACAGTCACTCCCCCATGACCTTCTCTTCGTCCCCCTCTCACTGACCCTATTCCTTTTTTCAAGTAGTTCCCTTTCCACGTTCATGTCTTTTTTTAAATGACCCAGTGAGTTCAGTTAAATTTTCTTACAGGAGCATGAGTAACTTACCAGTGGCTGCATGTTGACGTCTCCCTCTCCCCCAGCAACCACTAGCTGCCTATAGATCCTCATGGCGGAGTGGGACCCCAAGTGCCCTTCCTCTTCCACGACAGAACACTGTCGGGCCAGATCTGGGGCAGATTTTATGAGTTCATGGGTGTGAGGGCCAGTTCATGGCCAGAATACAGTGTTCACAAGACTGCCCCGTTCTCTGGCTCTTAGACTCATTCTACGTCCTCTTCTGTGATGTTCCCTGAGATTTGTTGGGGGTGATGGAGATGTTCCATTCATTACGACTGAGCAGTCAGGTGTTTCATTTTCTCAATACCCTGACTAGTTTTTACAGTAACCATTGCTCGCTGTGAGAAAAGTTTCTCTGCTAAAGCTAACATCAGCGCAAATCTGTGGATGCAAACACACATTTAGAAGGCAATTTGATGGGCACACTAGGTTTAACAGAAGAACAGCCATAGCCTTTCCACTTGTGCCTGTGACGGTTCTAGCCACAGGCTTTTGATCAGATTCACACTGCCATTCTTGAATTCACTCTTGTGGAGGGGGCCTGAGAACCACATAGAGAGCAGTTGTTGTCCCATAATACCATGCCACTATTTATTGTACCAGTGCCCTACAGGTCAGTGTTATAGCATGGAGGGTTTGGTGCTGGAAAGACCATTGAGGTTTTCTCTCTGATACAGTGAAAGCAGCCAACGAGGAGGAAGCTTCCAGCTTAGTTCCATCTGGATTTCTCTGTCCTGTGATCAAAACATGCTGTGTCTTCAGTGATGAAGTCTTACTTCCTTCATTCTTGTGGGCAACCAATAGCTGTGGCAGTAGCCTGGATTGTTTGGGGGTTGAGGGCCTTGGCTGACCAACAACTTAAAGGGAGGTAGCCCACCCCCAGCAAGGGATTTTCATTGAATTTTTAGTTTACTATTCTAATGTTCCTTGTGCTGGATTATTATTTGTTTAATGATTTTGTTTTCTCTCAGATTTTACCTTTTTTTTTGGTTTTTTGAGACAGGGTTTCTCTGTGTAGCTTTGTTCCTTTCCTGGAACTCACTTGGTAGCCCAGGCTGGCCTCGAACTCACAGAGATCCGCCTGCCTCTGCCTCCCGAGTGCTGGGATTAAAGGTATGTGCCCCCACTGCCCGGCTTCAGATTTTACTTTTACTATATCCTCTTTCCCTGTATATTTGTTAACTTCATAGTCTTTGATGACTGATGGGATTTTCTTACCTGCTCCATTTACATGGCAAATACCTCTGGGATTTGTTGACCTTGTCCAGAAACATGCACTACCTGTCACATTGAGGTGATGGAAGCATTGTAAATTGCAATTGTAGTGATAACTGAACAGCCATGATTTCATTACAACTCACTAGTACTGGTGAATAAAGTGGTTGAGTTTTATGGTGTATGAGTTATTTCTCAGTTAAAACTACAGCTTGTGAATTTAAAATAAGAATCTTGTTAATAAAGGAGTTTGAGATTCTGTCTTGATGACAAGCTGATAAGTAAATGTAGGAATTTTGCTTGCAATAGGTTAAGTGTTGACTGGTAAATAAATGTGTAGTCAGTGGTAGAATTAGAGGCATTTTGTAGTCTCTAACTTGGAGATTTAATCAATTAAAAACGTAAGGGGAAGATTTAGATCAAGAATAAGATATTTACTTAGTCTATAAAGAGTTCTATGAAGACTGCTTGTTGTTAACGAGGGAAAAGTAGTAGAGAAATTGACCAGGTGATAAAATGGCCTCACTAGTAAGGGGCAAGTAGTAATCCATGTGTCTCTACCAATGACACCTTGACAAAGACATATCTTGTTAGTAATATTCCTGCTGAGAATGGAAACTCAATTTATTCATAGAGAAATTCAGACAAACTTCAGGTGGGAAATGATCTATTAAAAAAAAAAGGATAATAGGTTTGTATTGAAAAATGTTAAAGCTTGAGGTAGAACAGTGGAATGTGGCAATAGCCTGTGTTGTTTTGGGTGGTGGGCAGTTGAGGGCCTTTGCTGACCTACAACTAATAGGTAGCCCACGCTGGGCAGTGGGATTTTCAATTAATTTTAAAAGTATTTTTCTAATGTTCCTTGTACTTGACTAATAATTTATTTAATGATTTTGTTTTTTCCTCAGATTTTGGTTTTCTTATGTTCAATTTCCCAGTATATTTGTTAACCTTGTAGTGTTTCTTTGAAGATTGATAAGATTTTCTTTTCCTCCCTCCCTCCCTCCCTCCCTCTTTTTTGAGAAAGGGTTTCTCTGTGTAATAGCCCTGCTGTTCTGGAACTCGCTCTGTAGATCAGGCTGTGATGTGCTTTTCTTACTTGCCCCATCTCCTGGGAGGAGAGGTTGACCAGGCTCTGAATTAATACTGGAAGAACTGAAGTGGGGAACCTGCGGATTCAAGGCAGCTGAGAACTTGAGCAGTTTGCATGGGCTCAATTTTATTATTACATCTCCTTGATAACAGAGTTATGAGTTTGCAGTTCAGCAGAGAAGCCCGCTTCACAGGCAGCATGTTCAAGGTTATATAAAGCACATCAATGTTACTTGTTTTAAGAAAAATGTCTTGAGATATGGAACATTATTTGCCCTAATTATTCTCTAGAAATTGAGACAGATAGAAGGCATTCCTATGCTTCTTCTTGCATTCGTTAGCATTTCAAATTCCCTTCTTAAGAAATAGCAACATCAGATATTCTTTTTTTTTAAAATATTTATTTATTTATTTATTATGAATACAGAAGAGGGAGCCAGATCTCATTACAGATGGTTGTAAGCCACCATGTAGGTGCTGGGAATTGAACTCAGGACCTTTGGAAGAGCAGTCAGTGCTCTTAACCTCTGAGCCATCTCTCCAGCCCCAGATGTTCTTATTCTATGTCACAAGTACGTTATATCCTCACATAACTTTCAGTTGAGCCCCAGTAGTCTGAGTTTGAATATTAAGGAGAAAAAAAGGCTGCAAAGACTAATAGTGGTTTATTTGAAAGACGGGATAGAACTGTGGTAGAGTTCTTTGCCTAGCATGTAGTGAAGCCAGATTCAATTTCCAGTACTGGGGAAAAAATCAGTGTATGCTTAGTTGTTAATTATTTGATATTATGTTAAAGTCATTGAAGAAAGTACCCCCCCCCCCTTCTTCACCTGTGTTAGGGATTGAATCCAGAGCTTTATGTGTACTAGGCAGACATTGAGCTGCATACATCTCTGGCTCAAGCTAGTTCTCAAGGAATACATCTTGGAGAGTTGTGTGACAAAGGACAATGTATGTAATTCACTCTGCATAATTTTAGAAAAAGTTCGATTTGTATGTGTATTCAGAGAGTAGCGTTTTGTAGACGAGCAGAGGATTAAGCAAGAAGGGCAAAATCTTAACAGTAAGGGTTGGTAAAAGGGTTGGTAAAACAGTAAGGGTTGGTTAACAAGGTTCTTGGTATTAGCTTAGTAACTCTGAGTTCAAAATTAATTTCCTCCTCTTGGTTTTTTGAAACATGGTTTCTCTGTGTAGCCCTGGCTTTCCTGGGACTCACTATGTAGACCAGGCTGCCCTGGAACCCTGAGATCCACCTGCTTCTGCCTCCGGAGTGCTGGGATTAAAGATATGCCCTGCCGTGGCCCAGCTAAAAATTAATTTCCAATAACAGTTTTTCAGAGAAAAGTGTTTTAAAGATTTGTTTTTTGTCTATTTCCTTTTTGTTTTTTGGTTGTGTGAATATGGATTATGCTAATGACTTGATTTCATTTGTTAAATTTTTAGTTACATAATTGTATAGAATGTTTTTCATTGTGAAGTTTTCATGCCTGGGGATAAACTCCTTTGACTGCATTTCTTTTTCTGTGCTGTAACCTGCATTGTAGGCTTTATGGGAAGGTCGAAGAGACAGACTATTTATGTTCATGCTTGAGTTCGAGGTTCTCAATGTGATTGAGATTCAGTACTAAATGTGGACGAAGACGTTGTCTTAATACTTTAGCTTAAAACACTGCAATATAGTTGTACTCATTGAAGACTTTTCTCTTTTTTTCAGAAACTACAAAATGACAGATAGCTTGGATGAATTTATTGAAGAGCAGAAAGCAAAACTGGCCAGAGACAAAGCAGAACTGGAAAGTGATCCACCTTACATGGAAATGAAGGCAAGATTAGTAATTGTCTGGCAACAGTTTGTTCCATCAACTTGGATGTGGGTGGTACATTTCTTTAATCCCAGCATTTAGGAGGCAGAGGCAGGTGGATTGCTGTGAGTTCAAGGCTAGCCTGATCTATACAACAGGAATTCCAGGCTAGTCAGAGCTGCATAGTGAGACCCTACCTTACAAACAAAGAAACAAACAAACATAGAAATAACCCCCCCTCCGACCCCCCAGCAGTGAAAACAGCAGCCAGGCGCGTTGCACTGACACACCTCGGAGGCCCCGCCAGTGGGACCTCCCGTCTTGTGCTTGATTTGATGAGCACACCCTTGTTCTCATTTGGAGAGCTGACTGGACGGGAATTGGGAGATTCTGAGTTCAGTTTTGGTGCGATTTTATATCTCACAATATTCTCTTTAGTTAGAGTTTTAATATGGTTTACCAAGATGAATAGGAGTCAGAAGGACCAGGAGTTAAGATGTAAAAGCAAGTTCTCAGTTTTTTGTGTGAAAAAGAGTATTTAATGAGTAAATACATTTTTATATAGTATTAGTAAATTTTTTGGAGTAATTTATTTTGTACTATGTAACAAATCTTTTCTGTCCCTCCAGCTAGCACCCAAATAATGACACAGAGGCTTCTTATTAATTATGAGAGCTTGGCCTGTAGCTTAGGTTTGTTCCTAACTAGCTCTTATAACTTAACTTATTTCTATTAATCTACGTTCTATCATGTGGCATTACCTCTCTTCCATCTTGTACCTTCTGTTTCCTCTCCATGTCTCCTGGTGTCCCCTGTGCACCTAGATTCTCCTCCTCTCTCTTTCTCTCCCTGGAAATTCTTCCTATACTTTCTGCCTAGCTATTGGCCATTCAGCTTTTTATTATACCAAATTACGTCTTCACACAGTGTACAAATATCCCACAACAGTACTCTTTGTTTTCTAGAACAAGTATGTTAATAGTTGTTTCTGAAAAGCAGTGCTGGAAAGTTCTCTTAAATTGTTTTTCATTTTGACATGAGTGACGGATTCGTTTAGCTAATACTGAGATTGTGCTAGGAGCCATCTTGGGCTCTGGGAACTGCTCTGACGCAGACGGGGGTCATCCCTCACGGACTCAGTGTGTGGTAACAAGACACCGTCTGTACCATATGTCTGTATAGAATGGCTCGCCCAAGTCATCTCTGCCTTACCTTTTTCCCAGTGTCTCATCTGGGTTAGCATCTGTCCCACACAGAGATAACCAAATTATCATCAGATAATTTTTTTATATATAAATTTTATCTATAAGTTATCTATATAAATTTTATTTATATAGGTTAACATATGAGTGGTAAATATGGATATGGCATAGCCTTAAAAGGTTATATTTCAATGTTCTATTTCTTAATTATAATTTTCTAGGTAGGTGAACTGAGGCATTGGGAAGTTAATGAGATGAGATGCTGGAGTTGGTAGACAGTAAGTGCTCGTTCTTTTAAGCACTGCCTGTGGCTGTCTTCCTTCCAGAGAGTCTGCCGTGTGCAAGGGGTTACATTAGTAGCTGTGTGTAGCATTTCATGTGTATAGCATTTCATTTAGTCATAACATCTTTATCAAGTAGAGGCATTTTGTTTTGTTTTAGAGATGAAGAAAATGAGGCTAAAAGGAGTTAGTTTGTTCAGGTAGACACAGGTGGATTCAGGTTGGTGCCCTCACCCAGTGGCAGGGCACACTCATAGTTATTTGATATACGAGGATGAGTTTGCATGTTTGAGTGTGTTACTTTACAGCTTTATTAAATGACCTTTATGTACTAGTTTAAGTCTCACTGCGTGTTGGGGCCTTGCAGGCTTTCCCTCAGTGTGTCTGGGCCTTTCAATCTTGATCTGTCTTTTGTCTTCAAGGACCCTCCCTGTCGGGAGAGGGAGAGAGGAGAGGGAGAGAGGAGAGGGAGAGAGGAGAGGGAGAGAGGAGAGGGAGAGAGGAGAGGGGGCAGGAGAGGGGGAGAGGGGAGGGAGGGAGAGGGAAAGAGGGAGAGAAGGAGAGGGAGAGAGGGGAGGGAGGGAGGGAGAGGGGAAGAGGGAGAGAAGGAGAGGGAGAGAGGGGACAGAGAGAGGGAGAGAGGAGAGGGAGGGAGGGAGACGAGAGAGGTATATGTTCATGTGGGTATCCACAAGTGCATTTGGAAGGAAGCCTGATGTCCACAGTAGGTGTCTTCCTCTATTACTACCACCTTCTGTTTTTGAGATGGGGACCTCTCACTCAGCCTGGAGTTTATAGAATTAGCTCTGCTGCCTGGCTGATGAACTTCAAGATCTATGTGTCTCTGATTCCCCTGAGTTCAGGTTACAGACACATCTGTTGGGCCTGGCTTTTACTTGGATGTTGGGAATCCAAGCTCTGGTCCTCCAGCTTGCAGAGAGTGCACTTGACTGACTGAACCGTCTCCTCATGCCCACTCTTTGAACATCATGCAGTCTAACTAACTATTATGTTTCTTTTCTGCCCCCCCCCCCCCCCCAGCAGTGTATAAACTCTATAACAGAAGCTTTCCGCTTTACTCTTACATTTCTAGTGTCAGGCACAGTGCCTGGCATTTCATAGAGATTCACTTCTTTGTAAGAGAATGAGTTAGGTACCAGAACAGGTGTTACAGTATGTAAGTAATTTCTGTTACTTTCTCAAACTTTACTTCAATCCCTGTGCTGTGTAATTTTTTTCTAAGTTATTTAGTATGTTGAATAAGTTTTGAGATGAATTGTACATTTTGTGGCATTCCCCTTTGATTTGTAAATATCTTGTCTTTTCCAGGGAAAGGCACCAGAGAAACTCTCTGAAAGCAGCAAAATACTAATCTCTATGGCTAAGGAGAACATACCACCGAACAGCCAGCAGCCCAAGGGATCCTTAGGTATGGTACTGCATTTGTAGAACTGATTTTAAGATTGACTTAGCAGGACATTGTGAAAGAGGTTTGTTTCTCCAGGAAAAAGAGATTTCTTTGGAACTTTACTTTGGAATCTTACATATGGCAATACAGACTGCATATGAAATATAACGTGGAGAACTTTCTGGTGTGATTGATGGAAATAATATTAGAAACTGTGTGACATACTAAAAATTAGTAACAAAATTTAAGAAAGTTTTGAGTGTGTGTTTTTCATGAGAGAGCCGTTTTGGTGATTAAAAATGATAGACTTGCTTCGTTTAGAATTCAGAGGGCCTGGCAAGATGGCTCAGCTGGTCAGGATGCTCGCCACCAAGTCTGAGGACCTGAGTCTCATCCCTAGCACCCACACAGTGGTGTGCATATACGTATACAAATCCATCATTTTAATAAGAGAGAGTCAAGCAAGTATAGAGTATGTGAAACGTTATTCGGGACCATGTTTTGTGTGGATGTGCGTGTGTAGTTGTCACATGGAGACCAGAGGCCATCCTTGGGTGTAATTCCACAGCAGAGATAAAGTAATTGGAGATAGGCTCACCGACCGGGAGCTGAGCTTGCCAGTTGGACTGTGCTTGTTGGCCGCACTGCAGAGCGTGGGTTCCACTTGTTTCCTCCTGATTCCAAGCCTGCACCACACCCAGTTTTCTATGTAGGTGCTAGGGATTGAACTCAGGGCCTCATGGCAAGCTCTTCACCCATTAAGTTCCCCAGCCCAAGGACCATCTTTCTATTGTTGATGACCAGATTGGAACTATAAAATTAATACTACACCCATACTGATTTTTAAAATTATGTCTTAGTATGAAGTATTTGGAAACTTTTTAAAAACTAAATATTAGCATACATGCAGGCAGAACATTGTATGCACAATAAATAAATAAATACATACATAAATAAATAATATAAATAAATACAACTCAAAGTGATTGTCCTAGTATTGGTATCAGATATATAGGTAGCTCAAGTTTGATTCTTACAAAATATTAGCTGATACGCAACTTTGGGGAAATGAGCTATTATATTTTAGTAAATTTTCTTTTTTGTTTTGGTTTTCTAGACAGGGTTTCTCTGTGTAGTTTTGGTGCCTGTCCTGAATCTTGCTCTGTAGACAAGGCTGGCCTCAAACTCACAGAGATCCGCTTGGCTCTGCCTCCCGAGTGCTGGGATTAAAGGTGTGCACCACCACCGCCCGGCTAGTAAATTTTCTTAATCTCTAAACTCATTAGTTTCATTAACTATAAAGTAAGATGGATAATACTCGGGGCTGGAGAGATGGCTCAGTGGTTTGGAGCACTGGCTTGTAGATGACTCAGGCTCAATTCCCAGCACCCATATAGTGGCTTATAGATAGATGCCTGCCTGTAACTCCTACTTCAGGGATCTCATGCCCTCTTCTGACATCCACTGGGACCAGGCACTCAGTGAAAAGACATACATGCAGGCAAAACATTCATAACAATAAAATTAAAGATATAAATATAAAATAAAATAAGTTGGATTATTTTCTTATTTGAAATTTGTATGAATTAAAATTCTAAGGGATAATTAAAAGATTTAATAGATTATTTTAGATACTAAGTCATTAAGTTCAGGCAAAATCACTGAAATTCTGGGGTTACAGTTTGACTTGATTGGCTTGACATGCCTTTGTGATGTGGCATGTTTATTTTTTTTTTTATAGTATGGACAGTGTCTCCCAAGGTTGTTATGAACAGTAATTGAATATGTATGAAAAGATAATTGACATGTAGTTGGGCCACGAATAATAATGTTTCCTGTGTTTTATGTCTTCTGCAAGGGAGTTATTTTCTGTCCCTTATATACAAGTATTATTCTAAAATATAATATGCAGCAGCCTTTGTCTGTTCTTCAATGGGAGTGACTTAAGAGTTCTGACCTTTGCTTCATAACTCCCCAAGTGACTGCATCCACTCACAGGACGTTGTTTTTTCCAAACAGTATAAATCTGATTGGAAAATCTGTACTCAAATCTCAGTTTCTTCTGAATCTTATTTCCACCCCAATTTCTTTTATGAACTTCTTACTTCCTACTGACTGGATGCTTCTGCGTGGCTATCATGGCCTCTCAGGTTTTCTGATGCTTGCCTTCTTAGAGAGCTGCTTCCTCATTCCTGACTCCCCTTTTCCTTTGCTTGTCACATCGGATGATTAGGAGGGGCAGTGGACTGAATAGAACAGAATTCCTACTGTCGAGTTAGTTCATGTTTCTCTAATCCCCCTGATATTCTTGTCTTCAGGTTTCCATTCTCTAGTGCTTTGATGACCTCCTGGTGTTCTTTTTGTGCAGCCCTGTTACGTCTCTGCGTGCTGTTTGGCGTCTTTTCTGGAAACGAGTCTGATATATTACAGTGGCTTCTCCTCCTGTCTAGTTTTGGCTTTCACTGTTGGGTGGGGTGCGCATTTCTGCTGGGGCATGATCTCTGCAGGCTGGCACAGGGCTTGGCACTTACTTGCTTATAAAAGGTATTTTGAATGAATGAGAGAGTGTTCTCATTCTAGAAATAAAGTCAGTTCTCTTGGGAATATGGAGTTTAATTTTCATGGGACCTTTTAAAAATCCTCAACTAAAATAGCTAGATTTGATTTACATTGAATATTACTAAAGAATGCTCTACAACTTTGTCCTGCTTTCGGTTACTGTTGCAATTATAAAATACAGTGACCCAAAGCGCTTGGGGAGGAAAGGGTTAATTTGGCTTACATATCTTGAATCACACAGTCCATTGAGGGAAGTCAAGGCAGGAACTGAAACAGATCAGGAACATGAGGCAGGAGCTGCTGCAGAGGCCATGGAGGGCTGCTGCTTACTGGCTTGTTCCTTTTGGCTTGCTCAGCCTCCTTTCTTGTAGGACTCAGGACCACTAGCCTTGGGGTGGCCCTACCCACAATGGGCTGTGCCCTCCCCATTAATTAAGAAAATGCTCTACAGGCTTGCCTGTAGCCTGATCTTATGGAGGCATTTTTTCCCCCATTGAGGTTCCCTCCTCTCAGATGACTTTAGCTTGAGTCAAAATGACATGAAATCAGCCAGCACAAATTTATCTTGTTTTGTAGTTTCAAACTGGATTACTTGTATCATTAAAACTATGCCAGTGTGGGTTGGGGAGCTGGCTCAGTGGGTAGAGTGCTTGCCATGCAAGTGTGAGGCCCTGGAGTGGGTTTGAAGAACCCAGGTGAAGTTGGCACATCTGTGACGTCAGTGCTCCTAGGGCGAGATAGGAGGCAGAAACAGAATTCTTGGAAGCTTGCTGGCCACTCGCCTGGAATACATATGTAGTGAACAGTAAAGAGAACCTGCCTCAAACGGTGTCTCCCCTGTGTAGGGTGATCTTAAATTCTCATCTAATACAGGTCAATTTGGAAATGATGTATCATCTTAAAGTCTGTGACATCATAGTTAAATACAGTAGTAATAATCAGTAATATATGAACCCCAAATACTCATTTTGTCAGTGAAAGCTTTCGATGGCTTAATGTCTAAATACCAAGTAACACAAAATTTTACGATTTTGCAAATTCATTTCTTTAAGATAATGATGATATACTTCTAAAAAGATTTAAGGTAGATTATAATGTCTTCTGAAACCAAGTACCTAGATTTGGACTAGATAAACTTCAGTGTTTAAGAGGCAAATTTGCCACAAGAGTATCCTACACAAAGGCCTGGAGATGTTGCTCAGTGGTGAGGTGTTTGTCACACGTTTACGAAGACCTGAGTTCCAACCCTAGTAACATTCTCTCTCTCTCTCTCTCTCTCTCTCACACACACACACACACACACACACACGCACACGCACACGCACACGCACACGCACACGCACACGCACACGCACACACACACACACACACACACACACACGCACACGCACGTTCTCTCCTCCATCCACCCCCTTCCTTCTCTTCCTTCCCTGCTTTTCCTCTCATTCCCACTCCCCAAACCAAACAGTAGAGCTTGGCTGGTATGGTGGTATATACCTGCTTGGGAGGCTGAGGCAGGAGATTTGAGAGTTTGAAGCCAGCCCTGACTTTGGACATCAGGATTAAGTCCAGAAGTCCACAGACTACTTTCATTTCTTCCCAGCTGGCCATACTGGGGATGTTCAGCCTTAAGCTGAACGTCTTTTAAAGAATACATTATATTTATTTATTATTTGGGGGTGGCAATCTTCTAGAGGTCAGAGAACAACTTGTGGAAATCACTTCTCTCCTTTGATTGTATGGAATTGAATGGAGGCTGTCAGGCCTGGGATCCATCTCCCTGGCCCCTAAACACATCTTCTTGTTTTTAACTGTATTTATTACTGTGTATGTGTATGAAATGTGGACATGAGAATCTGGGCATCTGTGTGAAGATCAGGGACTGTTTTCAGGAGATGGAATTCTCCCTCTCCATGGGATCCAGGAATTGAAGTTAGGTTATCAGGCTTTCTGGATAAGGGTTTTTCACTTGCTGAACCATCTCACTGGTCCAATAAGTTGTTCTTATTGCTTCTTTAGAGAATTCCCTTTTCAGTTTACTAGCCCGTCTAGAGACTGGATGGGTTGCCCTTTGGCGAGTTTGCGTTTTCACAGTTGTTTCTCTACCCGGGATAGGAATCCTGTGATGTGTCATTGGCAGAGGTCTGTGCCCTTCTCTAGGCTCCCTCTCCACTCCGATTGCTTCCTTTCCTGTGCAGCAGCTTCGTGATTCAGTGTCATCCCATCTGTCACTGGTTGGATTACTTCTGAGTTATTGGGGTAGTCCTGCGCAGGAAATTCTTGCCTATCCTATGTCTTGAAGTGTTTTTGCAATGCTTTCCTTTAGACTTGCAGAGTTTCGGGTCATATAGTAAGGTCTCTGATCCATTTTAAATTGATTTTTGTGCAGGATGAGAGAAATAGATTTGGTTTTATTAGTCTACATGTGGAAATCTGATTTTACCAGCACCAATCGTTAAAGAGGCTGCCCTTTCTCCAGTGTGTGTGTGTGTGTGTGTGTGTGTGTGTGTGTGTGTGTGTGTGTATGTGTGTGTGTGTATGTGTGTGTTTACAGCTTTTGTCAAAATTCAGTAGTTGCAGCTATGTGGATTTATTTCTGGGTCTTCTGTGTTCCATTGGGGTTGTGCTGTGCCCCTATCCCTGTGGTGGGTTTATGTGTGTGCCTGTGCATGCGTACATGTATGCAACTGTTACAATGTATTATTCTTTATCTTTTTTTTATCTCTTTTTGGAAGACAGGCTCTCACTGTATAGCCCACAGTCATGCACTATCACACCTAGCAAATAATCTCACAAAATTTGGTTTTTAAGTTTTATGTGTCTATGGATGCTGTGAGTGCAGATGCCTGTGGAGCTGTGGAGGCCAGAAGATTGGGTCAGTTCCCCTCAAGCTGAAACTATCGGCAGTTGTGAGCTGTTGATGTGGGTGCTGGGAACTAAATTTGGGTCCTCTGGAAGAGCAGCAAGTACTCTTGACTACTGATCCATCTCTCTGTTCCTCTTTATCATATTTTTATTTAGATGGGGACTCTCACTGAATGGAGCTTGCTGATTTGGCTAGTGGCTGGGTAGCAAGACTGGGGGATTCTTCTTTTTTCCTTAAGATTTATTTATTTACTATGTATACAATGTTCGGCCTGCATGTATGCCTGCAGGCCAGAAGAGGGCACCAGATCTCATTATGGATGGTTGTGAGCCACCACGTGGTTGCTGGGAATTGAACTCAGGACTGCTGGAAGAGCAGCCAGTGCTCTTAACCTCTGAACCATCTCTCCAGCCTGGATTCTTCTTTCTCTGTCTTGTTTGAGTTGGTTATCAGTCTTGCTTGTGTTGGGTATCAGGAGCTCACTGCTATGCCCCACCTTTTTTCCCCCTTATTCTGGCAAGGCAGGTGCTTTATTGTTGAGCTATTTCCTCAGCTCCTGGATGTCTGTTTTTGTGCCTGTACCATGGCATTGTATTTTAAAGATTTATGTATTTATTATGCATACAGTGTTCTGTCTGCATGTGTCCTTGTATGCCAGAAGAGGGCACCAGATTTCATTACAGGTGGTTTTGAGCCACCATGTGGTTGCTGGGAATTGAACTCAGGACCTCTCTCTGGAAGAGCAGTCAGTGCTTTTAACCACTAAGCCATCTCTCCAGCCCTGGCATTTTTGTTATTATGGCTCAGTAAAATATTTTTTTTTGGGGTGGGGCAGGGTTTCTCTGTGTATCTTTGGCTCCAGGAACTTGCTCTGTAGACTAGGCTGGCCTTGAACTCACAGAGATCCACCTGCTTCTGCCTCTGGGAATAAAGGTGTGCACCACCACTGCCAGGTTCAGTAATATATTTTAGGATCAGGTTTTATGCTCTTCCAGCATGGCACTTTCCACTAAGGGATTGCTTTAGCTATTCGAGACCTTTTCCTTTCAACATGAATTCTAACGTTTTTTTCTTTCTGTGACAATGTTGTTAGGATCGGTATGGATTGCATTGTATCTGTAGATAGTTTTGGTAATATAGCATTTTCCACAATAGAGTATGAGCTCTCTTTTCATTTTCTTTATTCAGTGTCTTAAAGTTTTATTGTGTTGAAACCTGTTCTTTCTATTTCTAATTTCTTCAGGACTTTTTTTTAATCAAGGGATGTTGAACTTTGTAAAAAAGCCCTTTTTACATTGATTGAGGTGGTTATGTAATTTCCGTTCATAAGTCAACTAATATAATGAATTATACTTATGGATTTGTATATGTTGAACCAATCTGGCATCCTTGAAATGATTGCTTTCTGGTACTATGTTAAGACAACCTGGGGAGGAAAGGGATTTTTAAGTCTACAGCTTATAGTTCACCCTGAAGGCAAGTCAGAGCAGGCACCAGAGGCAGAAACTGAAGCAGAACCCTGAAGGAGTAATATGTCCTGGTGTCATCCTCTTGATAGCTTTTCAGCTTGGTTTCTTAACCCAGGACTGTAGCAGGACTTTCTTTGGACTGCCAGCTCCCAAATAATGACACGGAGACTTAATATTAATTGTGCTTGACCTTAACTTAGGTTTGTTCCCAACTAGCTCTTACAACTTAAATTAACATGTTTATATTAATCTACCTTCAGCCACGTGGCTTGTTACCTCTGTTCAGTACTGTGCATCCCACTTCCTCCATGTCTGACTGGCAAATTCCCCATGTCAAATTCTAGCCCAGAGTTCCTATCTTTGCCCTGAAATCCTGACTATCTTCTCCTGCCTAACTACTGGCCATTCAGCTCTTTATTAAACCAATCAGAAGGTGTCTTGGCAGAGACACATCTTCACAGTGTACAAAAAGATTATCCCATAACACAGGATCACTTTCCAGGGATGGCACCTCCCACAGTGGGCTGGGCCCTTCCCACATCAAACATTAATCAAGTAAATACCCTAGACTTAAAAGCTAGTCTGATGGATACATTTTCTCAATTTAGGTGCCCTCTTCACAGATGACTCCAGCTTATGTCAAGTTGATGAAAAACTAGCCAGCCCAGTCATGGTGTGTATGATCTTATGTGTTCTTGAGTTTAATTTGCAAGAATGTTTGTATCCATGTTCATCAGGGAAATTGATCTATAGTTTTCTTTTGTGTTCTAAAATGGTTTTGGCATCAGGGTGATGTTGCCTTCAAAGAATGAGTTTCATACTGTTCTTCTCTTTCTATTTTATGGGACAATTTGAGGGACACTGGTATCAGCTCGGTTTGGTAGTGGCATTATTTGGTGGTAGACTCTTCTTCGTTGGGAATGTCTTTGATTATTATGGATCTAATTAAGTTGTATCTTGATTTAGGTTTGGCAGGTCATCTGTGTGTTGGAATTTATACACTTTTTACAGATTTTTCAGCATTTTGTGAAAATTCTTTCAAAATACACCCTAGTGACTCTATTTTATTGGAATCCATAATAACCTCTACTTTATCATTTTTAATTTTATTAATTTGATTCTTTTTTTTCCCACTTTCTTTGGGTTAATTTGGTTAGGGATTTGTCAGTTTTATTTTCTTTTAAAGAACCAAGTCTTTTCTTGCTTGGGTTTGTTTGTTTTTTTAGTCATTATTTCACTAATTTACACCAGGATCTTTATTATTTATTGTATCTGTTTTCCAGTTTATATTGTTCCCATTTTTCTAAGACCTTGAGGTATATCAGTTGATCATTTGAGCCAGTGGTGGTGGCACATGACTTTAATCCCAGCCCGGTGGATCTCTGTGAGTTCAAGGTCAGCTGGTCTACAGAGTGAGATCCAGGACACCAAAACTACACAGAGAAACCAAACTCCCCCCCCAAAAATCATTTGAGATCTCTTTTTATTTGAAAAATAATTATTTGTATACGTGTTTGTCTGTGTGGGCATAAATTAACCAGAAAGACGAAAGACTGCAATATCTGTAAAACGTCATGACCTTACTCAGTAGCGTAAAATTCCACTGCTAGGGAAATAGAGGTCATAGTGCTTTACCACAGCACTAAGAAGGTAGGAACAGGATTAAGAGTTCAAGATTGCCTTTGGCTATAGAGAGTTTCAGGCCAGCCTTGACTGCAGGAGACCCAGTCTCTAAATAAAAAAACCAAGTAGAGCATATTGTGCTGCTTAGTTTTTAGTGTTCACTTTCCATAGCCCAGAGTTACTGGGGAGAGGGGACTTCAGCTGAGGAATTGCCTTGATCAGATTTGCCTGTGGCCAGTGTCTGAGGACTTATCTATTGGTGATTGATGTGGGAGGTCGCAGCCCACTGTGGGCAGCGCCATCCCTAGGCAGGTGGGCCTGGGCTATGTAAGAAAACTAGCTGAATACGAGTCAGCGAGCTGTGTTCCTCCATACTTGCTGCTTCAGTTCCTGCTGCAGTTCCCACACTGGCTTCCTTCACTTAGAGAGTGTTACCTGGAAATATAAACTGAAACCATTTCCTCTCCCAAGTTGCTTTTGGTCATGGTGACAAAATATTCTGGCCCAAACAACTTAATTCTAGGATCCAGTTCATAAAATTCCCTCGCATGATTTCATCTTGCTCTCTTATGTCTTTGGCAAAAATCCAATCTTTTGTGTGTGACTGAATTTGGGTGAATAAAACTTAACCATTTTAAAAAAATACTGATTTTTTTCTATTTTCTGATAATTTCATATGTGTATATAATGCATTTTGATTGAGTCAACCCTCCTCCATTCTCCCCTCCATTCCCTTCCCTATCACCTCCATGACTTTCCCCTCCCAACTTCATGTTCTCTTTTTAAAATACCCACTGAGTCCACTTGTCTCTATGTGTATGGGTAGAGGATAGTGTAGCCACAGAGGGGCCACATCCAAGAAGAAAACTAGCACATCATCCTCTAGCACCTGGCAGCTGCCAATAACTTCTCAGCTGGGGTAGATCTCTGTGGTCTTCCCATTCGTTTTGGTGTTTGGGTCTTGATTTTGTGCATGCAGTTATAGCTGCTGTGACTTTGTAAGTGTAATGGTGCTGTTGTGTTCAGCAAGCACTGTTTTGCTGCAGATGTCTGCCACTGTGAATAAGGGGGAAGCATAGCTGTGGTGGAATATTTGTTTAACTGTAAAGGTGTGTTGCTGTTTTACTTTGCTTGCCCAAGGCACCTGATTGGTCTAATAAAAAGCTGAATGTCCAATAACAGAGGGAGGAGGTAGAGGTGGGACACTGGGCAGGGAGAGTAAGTAGGAAGAGGAATTTAGGCTTGAGAGGAAAAAAGGAGAAAGAAAAAGAGACTCCAGGGAGACACCAGGACGTGGGAACTTTGGACATTCAGAATGAAAGAAAGGTAAAAAAAAAGCCCCAAGGCAAAATGCAGATGAATAAAAACAGGTTAATTAAGTTAAAAGAGCTAGTGGGACAAGCCTAAGCTAAGGTCAAGCCTTCATAATTAAAAATAAGTCTCTGTGTTTTTATTTGGGAGCTGGTTGGCCCAAAGTAAAACCCAACTACACATATTCCCTGTTTTCTCCTCTGACAGGGTCAGGGTACCAGGTTTTATGTTGAGGTCCTTAATTCATTTGGAGTTGATGCTCCATTACAACAAAACTTTTAAAGAATTGTTTATGTTTTCTGTCTTTAATTCCCCTCTCTTCAAATTTAGTCAGGCGCTCTCTCTCTCTCTCTCCTCCTTCTTCTTTCTTCTTTTTCTTTCTTCTTTCTTCTTTCTTCATCTTTCTTTTCTTCTTCCTCTTCTTTCTTTTCTTCCTTCTTCTTCTTCCTTCTTCTTCCTCCTCCTCCTCCTTCTTTCTTCTTCTTCTTCTTCTTGACAGGGTTTCTCTGTGTAGTTTTGGCGCTTTTCCTGGATCTCGCTCTGTAGATCAGGCTGGCCTCGAACTCACAGAGATCCGCCTGTCTCTGCCTCCCGAGTGCTGGGATTAAAGGCGTGCGCCCCCTGCCCAGCCCAGGCTTTCTCTTTTATTGCTTACCTACAGAGTTCAAGATCACTAATAATCTAAACACAGCTATATTTAATGGTTATTTCTGAAATTTTATTTATTTATTTATTTTTTAATTTATAATCTTTATGAAGTAGTTTCTACTTCTCTCATGATCTGTTGTTTTTCCCTGGTTTGGCAGGCTCCCTTGTAGCTTGAATTCTAAAAGATCTTTTAATAAAAAAACCCAGAGCCAAATATTGGGGTAAATGCTGAGAGATAAGAGAGATAAAGGAACAAGCCACAGCCGCGTCTCACCTCACCAGCTCCACAAATCCTCTGACTGAAATTCTCTGAGTCCTCACCCGAAAGGCTCCAGCTGAAGAAGCCTCTAGCTGAAAGGGACGCTTCTGCCGAAAAGCCTTTAGCTCCTGTCTCCTCCCGCCTTATATACCTTTCTCTGCCCAGCCATCACTTCCTGAGAGTAAAGACGTGTGTGATTAAAGGTGTGTGCCACCACTGCCTGGCTCTGTTTCACTCCTAGACTGAGTCAATCTCGTATAGTCCAGGGTGGCTTTGAACTCACAGAGATCTGGACTGATCTCTGTCTCCTGAGTGCTAGGATTAAAGTGTGCCACCACTGCCTGGCCTCTATGTTTAATCTAGTGACTTGTTCTGTTCTCTGATCTTCAGGCAAATTTTATTAGGGTACACAATATATCACCACACCCCCTTTGGGTTTTCCTCTTCTGTTCTGAGTCCTTCCTTGTGCAGAAAACTGTTGACGTAGTTGATCTTGAACTGCTTGTGTTTCACAGTTTTCTCGTAAGCGTGGCCCGTGTTTGGGACTTGGCTCCGCGTGGTCCCCACCCTGACGTAAAACTCTCAGTTAGTGAGGAGAACGGCTCATTGTGCCCCCGCAGCCTGTGTAAAGCCCACATGTGCTGACTGCCTACTTTCCTTGGGAAGCCTAGACTCTTGGTTCTCTAATAGCTTCCTGGGAGGTAGCACTCCATGTGGGTTGACACAACCCGTGGCTGAAGGGACTGCTGTGCTCTGTGTGACCCCATCAGGGAAGAGCCCTCGGCAGCTGGTGCCCAGCTTCTGCTGGGCTTTGCTGCAAACGCCTCTTCCTCTTGCTCATTTTGGTTTTCATTTTTTACAGTAACAAAATATAGCTGTGGATACAGTGATGTCTTGGTTGTTTGTTACGTAATGTGAAAGGAAGAAGTGCTCTATGGGAATTTGTTTCGAACAGTGCTGATTGTGAGTGCTTTCTTAGGTGAATTAGTGTAAGAATGATTGTATGCTTTAGGTTTAAATAGTTTTTTAATCCCACAAGTATTTATAGAAGTCTAATACTTCTTGACTGTTGGTCCTGAAGCATAATGTTAACTGCCATTGTCACTGATGCTTGTGTGAGGTGACATCACTTTAAATGACACTAATACTTTTCTTGCCTCTAGAATCACCAGGGACAACAGCTGAGTAAGTCTCACTATGTTTCTTAGCTCAAGTTAAGTGCCACTGTTAGTACTTTATGGAAGTGAGTAGACCGTTTACATTGCTCTGTACCGTTCATTTTATTTACTGACATTTGACTGTATTACTGCTATCACTGTGTGTATGATGTGTGTGTGTGTGAATGTGGGTGCAGATACGACGGAGGCTGTGGAGGGCAGACAGCTTACTGTAGCCGCTTCTTCCTGCGGGGTCCAGACTGAACTCAGGGCAGGCTGGTGAGGCACGCACTTCTAGCCACTGAGCCGTCTCACCAGACCCTTTGGTTTTATGACCCATCTCTAACAACGCAAGAGTTTAGCACTCCGTGACACAAATAAGAGTCAGATGGTACTTATCCTGACTAAACCGAAATTCGTGTGTGTGTGTGTGTGTGTGTGTGTGTGTGTGTGTGTATATAAAATGAGACAAGGTCTCACTGTGTAGCTTTTCCTGACTCAGAACTTGCTATATAGACCAGCCTGCCTGACCTCAAACTAAGAGATCAACTGCCTCTGCCTCTCGAATGCTGAAATGAAAGGGGTACACTACCATTCCAAACTCAGATTTACTAATAATGCAGGAAGCGTTCTCTATGATTGCTTACTAAGCCAGTGGTACAAATAGTATTTGAATCAGTAGTGGAAAGCAAATATGCTTTCCTTTTGCAGTGCAGTACCGGGGGTCGGCTCCAGGGCTTTGTGCCTCTTAGTCCAGCACTCTAGCACTGAGTTACATCCCTACACCTCTTGATTTTGTAGACAGGGTCTCCTCGAGGCCCAGGCTGGGCTCAGGCTCACTCTAGTCCAGGCAAGCCTTAAACTTACAGTCTGTGATGTACTTCAGCTCTGGAGTACCTGGGTTTGTGAAGAACAGTACTCTTAATAAAGTTGGACTTAATAGGGTCAGTAATTATTACCGAACACAATTTCAAGTTTTTCTTCCAGTTCTTCTAGAGAGGCCTACAAATAGAATTCAAAATTGTAGTAAAAGGCACTGTAGGACTGTGACTTGCAGGAAGCTGCAGACTGCTCGTCTTCGGCCTGGGAAGGCTGGCCTGTAGGAAGATATCATCACCCTTTGAGCATTGTCACTTTCCCCTCGACACCATAGATGTCCATTGTGACTTCATGTCATTAGGTATGTAGCGCTGGCTATTAGTTCCTGTTAGTCCTCCCTCTGTGGAACCAAACTGTTACAAAGCAGACATGGAACCCAGAGAGGAGGGCATTCTTGCCCCTTCCTTCTCATTTCTTCCTCTTGCTCAGCCATTCATCCATATGTTCATTTTCAAATTTATTTTAGTTTTTGAGACACAGTCTTGTGTTTCCTAGACAGGCCTCGAACTCCCTATGTAGGTGAGAATGACCTTGAACTTCTGGTCTTCCTGCCTCTATCTCCTGAGTGCTGTCATTACATGTGTGTGCCACCATGCCCAGTCCATTTGTGCATTGATTTGGTACCCATCCCCTGGTTATCAATTGTTACAAAGTTATGTATAGCATGGGCTTGTTTTCATTGATTTCCTTTAGTTCCACACACATCCTTCTCCTGAATGAGAGAGAGAATGCCTGTGAATGAAGCCCATTATTTTGTATGCTAATTAAAACAAAGTTGGGGCTGGAGAGATGGTTCAGAGATTAGGAGCACTGGCTGTTCTTCCAGAGGTCCTGAGTTCAATTCCCAGCACCCACATGGTGGCTCACAACCATCTGTAATGAAATCTGGTGTCCTTTTCTGGCCTGCAGGCATACATGCAGACAGAACACTGTATATGTAGTAAATAAAAAATTAAAAAAAAACAATTAAAAATTAACAACAACAAAAACGGCCTGCGAAGTGCCTTAGCAGGTAGAAGAATTACTCTCACTTAGGCCTGATGACCTAAGTTCGATCCCTGGAATCTCCAATGTAGCAAGAAAGACACTGAGTCCTGAGAGTTGTCCTCTGACCGCCATACATGTGCTATGGCATGTGTATATGCATTTGTGTGCATGCACACACACAACTTAAAAAAATGACAACTAAAACTCTCTTACTATTTCTCTCCTTCAGCTTAAAATCTGTATTTAAAAACATAATCTGTATTTTAAAACATAACATTTCTCTGGGAGGGAAGAATTTTCTTTTAGGTTGATATAAAGTCAAGACATAAGGAATGCTTTAGATGCCTTCCATGTGAATTGTGGGAACATGTGTTGAGATGTCCCTGCCCGTTAAAGTCTTTTCACCAAGGAATTAAATAGGCCAGACATTTTTCTTTTCTTTTCTTTTCTTTTCTTTTCTTTTCTTTTCTTTTCTTTTCTTTTCTTTTCTTTTCTTTTCTCTTTTCTTTGCCTTTCTCTCTCTCTGTCTCTCTCGCTTTCTTTCTTTTTTTTTTTTTTTTCAAGACAGGGTTTCTCTGTGTAGTTTTGGTGCCTGTGCTGGATCTCTCTCTGTTGCCCAGGCTGGCCTTGAACTCACAGAGATCTGCCTGGCTCTGCCTCCTGAGTGCTGGGATCAAAGATGTGTGCCACTGCTGCCTGGCTAGGCCAGATACTTTTATCAAGAGAATTCCCAGTGTTTAGAGTGTAAAGTAAAATGTGCTGTGTTATGAAATAGTAGACATCCATTTGTACATACGTACCGCGGCCTTTCCTCCTGAGTTCACTGGTCTAAAACAAAAACAGATGACACATGCGTAGCACATATCCACAATTCCGTGAATTGTAAGGAGTAAAAAAATGGATATTTTTATGGCAGTTTATAAATTCATCTACTATTTCTAGAATAATTGTAAGCTTTTTCTTTTACAAGTAATAATTTTTGTTTTGTAATTAGTTAAATATTTATATAAATTGTATAAATAATTAAAAATTAATGAATTAATTTGAGACAGGGCCTAATGAACCTTAGGCTAGCCTTAAAGTCTTTGCAGCCAAGGATGGTCTGAAACTTTTTGTCTTCTTGCCTGTCCCTCTCAAGATCTGGGATTACAGGTGTGTAGTACCACACTGTATTTCACACAGTGCTAAGGATCCAACCCAGGGCTTCCTGTGTGGTAGGCAAATACTCGGCCAGCTGAGCCACATCTTTAGCCTTAGAAGTGATTATTTATTTTTTAAAAATTTAAAAATTATATTTGGGAGGTATTGGAAATTAACCTTGCTGGAGAAAATAGGTCTCAAAACAACAGCAACAACAAAAACAATTGAAGAGAAGGAAAACAAGATGCTTGGTGATAATTTGTCTACACAGGGACAAAGGTACTATATACACTTATACACATCTTTGCATATACAATAACCCGAGACTGTGTTAATATAGGCACATAGAAACACTATGTTCTGGGCAGGGGAATAGGATGACTGTGGTTCACAAGTGCGAATCATTACCGCAGCATCTGTGTGTCAGCCACCACAGCATTCAAAACATGACACCCTTACGTGCTTTGTTACAGGAGGGGGAACTTCATTGCCATTGCTTTGAAAATGAATATGCTACTTAAATTGTTTTCTTTTTTAGGAATTGATTATGGATTAAGTTTACCACTTGGAGAAGACTATGAACGGAAGAAACATAAATTAAAAGAAGAATTGAGGCAAGATTATAGACGCTATCTTACTCAGGTAAGATATTCTATTAATGAGTCGTGTTTTGTCTGTTGGAATTTATCCTTTAATTTACTTTTGAAAAGTGTTGATCATATGTGATATCTGGCCACCTAGTATAGTCAAAATTAATTCTTGGTGGAAAAAAAGTGAGAATTTGTGCTGTGGAGTAATAGACTCTTCCTGGAGCTTTGTAGTTCAGCAAGGCTCTGGATTTAGTCCAGCACAGAAGAGTGTTTTACTAGGGAAATGGATTTTAATACTAACGAGATTAACCACTATAAACAGTGGTTGTTTGTCGTTTGTTTTCTGTAAAGCTGTGTCTAAGGAGCATTTCCACTATTCCCCATAGGGTATTCAAATGACATGAGGCATTTTAGTTACTAATTATCTTTTTATTTGGTAAGCTTATACATTTTCAGTTAATAGTCTTGTTAACTGTGTTCAGTCAGGTTTTTTTCATTACTGTGACAAAATATCTGTCTGAGAGAAAACTATGTAAGAGAGAGAAGATTTTCGAGGTCCAGGCTGCAGTCAGCTGACTCCAATGCTGTGGACCTGTGGTAGGAACATGTAGCAGCGGCAGGTTGACATAGCATGACAGGCAGGAATCGAAGATTAGACAGGAAGGGTCTGGGCAGAAGATACAGCCTCCCAGTTGACATGTCTCAAGTGACCCATTTCCTCCAGCAAAAGCCTTTTGGGACAGTTCATATTCAGATCTTAACGGCCACCAACAGCTTTGCTTTATGATTTAATGTTTTATCTAGCAGAACCCTTTTGCAATTGTCAGATTAGTTAAGAGTTAAATTAGAGGCTTATAATGCAATTTTCTTTGTAGGTTAGAAAAATATTTTGCGGTTGTGGATTTAGCTCAGTGGTAGGCAAGCGCCAGGCCCTGGGTTTGGTTCTCAGCTCCTGGGGGTGGTGGTGGTGGTGGTGAGGATTTCAAGCAGTCATGTTTCTAGAATCCACATACTCTTGGCCTTTCCATTGCTTTAGAAATAGTTGTTTCAAGTTGTCTCTGACTTGTAATTGGAAAGAACAGACCTTTACTCAATACGTCTCATCAATGGTTTGTTTCTCTTGACTTTAGGGCATTACACAAGCAAAAAGAAAGGTAGGGTTGCCTGCATCATGTTCTCTTCTGGTTTGTGTATAAGAAGACGTAATAGCTTGTAATCATGTGCACTCAAGTGATTGAAATCAAGTAGAAAAACAGCTTCGTTTGTGTTTTTGAGACTTCTGAGTGGCACTGTTTTGACAGTCCACAGTTACAGTTTTCTGTTAATGCAGTCATTGTCTTGATTCCTGCTTTGCATTTGTTTCTTTTGCTTTCTTTATAAATAGCCTGAAACTGTTGTGTGCTTGCTTTTAGCGTGTTATTTTTTGCTCCACAATTTATACTAATCACAAGATAATAGTCAAGATACTTAAAAATGCTTTGAGCTATATATTGTCATGATTTGGATTATTAGATATTTTTGTACTAATCAGACTGATCACATTTGTTAATTTATGTTGGAAAACAGCACCAGTTAGTAGTTGTACAAACTATTTAAAAATAACCTCATACATTCTTTAATGACTCAACTAATGTTTAAAAAAACACCAGTAGTTTAATACACTATAGATCCTGTCTTCAAGGGCTTTAGGATTGAGCTGTGGATATAATATTTCATTATCAGAAACGACAACAAGACATCCTAATCACTGGCAGGCATCATTTTATAAGGCATTACAGGATAGAAAGAAATTGGATATTCAGAAGGCAAAATAGAGTAGAGAAAACTTTTCAAATGGAGACTATAGACTGAAGAATGATGTGGACTTTTGGTTCATTTGAGACATTTACCAGCTTGACTAGATGGATGATAGCCTTTTTATAAAGTAGTGAGAAACGATGTAGAAGGCTAGGATTGTGTTGTTGAAAGGTAGTCTGTGATGGGCTGTGGTGAAGCGTTGACTTCTGGAAATGCCCATGAAGAGCATAACTGCTTTAGAACAGTGACTTCAACCTGTTTGAGACTCTCACTAACTTAAATTCTATGCCTTAACTGAACTTGTACTGATTATCAGTCCATTGTTCATGATGCTTTCCAGAATGATCCTGCAGCTAACTGATTTAAATATTTCGGTGTCTTTCTCACTAATTTTTGAATAAAAATTCAAATTCCTTAGCCTGTCACACCTTTCCTGTTTTAGCTTGACTTCCTAGGCCTGTCCTGTATGTCACATCTTCCTCTTTTCTGCCTTTTCTTTCTCCATAGAAAAGGGATGATAGGGTGCTGGCATGCCTTGTAAAAATGTGTGTTCATCTCCTGAGAGCTGGCTACCAAATGTAGAGGGCACTGAAAGGTCGAAGAACGGAAGGCAGATCTCGGATTATGCAAAGTATGAATTATTAGACACCGAGTCATGTCTTGGGCAACAGCAAGGTAGACGGAGAGGGATTATGTCTGGGCTAGCCAAAAAAAGGTGGGCCATGTCTAACCAGCCTTCCTCAAAAATAGTTAACATGCCCAATATCAGTTAAAAAGCAATCTGGGGGCCAGAGATACAGCTCTGTGGTACAGCACTCGCCTCTTGCAACAAATAACAGTCTGGATGGTGGCTGACACAGAATCCTCTGGGTGTTGTTACTTAAACAGCTTCCCACCTGGCTGGAGATGATCACCAAATTGGCAGTCACAGCAGTGATGGCTGTGGTCCTGTCAATCTGAATTGTCATGAGTGGGCATGAGAAGGAATTGCCTTTTTTAAAGAAAAGGGAGAGTGATCAAGGGAACAAGGGCTTTACATTACCACGACAGAGTTGTTTTTGTGATGTGTTATTAAAAATACAGTGGTAAAGTAGTGGCATTTCCTTAAAGCCTTTGGATGATACCTGGAGGTGGGAGTTGAAAGCAAGAAGATTACATACAGGCAGTGGTGGTTTATGCCTTTAATTCCAGCATTAGGAAGGAAGAGACAGGTAGATCTTAGTGAGTTTGAGGCCAGCCTGATCTACAAAGCGAGTTCCAGGACAGCCAGAGCTACACAGAGAAACCCTTGAAAAACAAAACAAAATAAACAAAGCAAAACATTAATTTAATCACTGCCAGGAAGAGCCACTAAACAAATACCACTTTTTTCCCTCTAGTTTTTAGAATGAAGGATCGTTAGTGTTCTTACTGGGCAGACAGAACAGCTTTTAAATTGAGTCAGTAAATTAATTCCATTAGTCTATAGTTCTTTCTTGAGCCTTAAACTTTTGTCTACTTGATGTTTTCACTTTGAAATAGTGCCCATCTCGTGTGTGTTAAGAACAGTATAGACCATGTCCAAACAGGAACTCGGGATTACCATGTTCATTCTCATGCTATAGAAGCTACACTCTCCATAGCCTGTTCTTTTAGTTTGTTTAGTCATTTATTTTGTCTATAGCAATTATGGCCTCCTAACATACTGATGGATACCAATGGATGAGAGAGTTATAGTAGTCACCTAGTCTTTACTGAACAGAAAAATTCAAGTTCTTGTTGCCAGATGTGGTAGCACATGCCTTTAATCCTGGTAGGGGGAGGTGTTTGGGATCTATGTCAACCTGTTCTACATAGTGAGTTAGTTCCAGGCCAGCATCAGGGCTGTAGCGAGGCTCTGTTTAAAAAAAAAAAGAAAGAAAGAAACAAAAAACAAGTTTTTGTAAAGCTATGTTATTCTTACTTATTTATTTTTTCATTTTGTTGAAAAATTCAGACATTACCCTAAACTTGTTTTGTGTGAGGAATGATAGCTTTTGGTTGAGGATTGGTATTTTTTTTTTTTGTTGTTGTTCATTTATAATTCTTCAAAATGATTAGGTGTATAGTGTACTTTGACATGGTGATAAGCAGAGTTAGGATCCAATCAGTCCTTTGTCTTAACTGTTTTCTTTTGATAAAGAAGCTTATTAGACTCCTGTAAGCCAGCTTTCAAATTAGCTTTTGTAACTTTAGAATTATTGAAACATTATTAATGGCTTTATTACTTTTTCCATATACAATCTTCTCATACATTCCATGTTTTTAATATAGTGCTACTGAAGCAGATAGTATTGCAGTTGTTTATGTTTGTTTTCTTAACTAAATGATTAGAGGGAACATAAGCTTATCATTGTTTCCTTGACATATAAAATACTAATTGGAAAGCATCGAATGATCAATAATTGTTTAATGTGTTCATGAATGCAAAAAACTGGATAGCCTACACATGCTGATTTAGCTTTTATGATGTAGTGTTGTAGATGATACTGTCTGTTTTTACAGGGGAAGGAACTGAGGCAGAGAAGCTAACTGACTTATTTAGCTCTTTTGACTAAGAAGTAGTATCAAAAGATTGGTTTTCATTTGCTTTAAATTGTTCAAAGGGACTTTATGTTTTGTATCCTCTTTGATCCTTACACTGACTTTGGTAGTTGTGCCCGGCAGGCATCGTTCTCACTGTTTGGAAGAATGAGTGTCAGATGAATTGGCTTGGTCAGTGTTGGCTTGTCTTGGAAGTGTGGCTGTTAGTTGTAGAAGCTTGAGCTCTAGGTCCTTGGATGCCCAGGCAATGCACACTGATGCCACCTGAGTGCTTAGTGGACATGAATGGAGGGACACACAGCAACAGCATTCACGGTTTAGTCTTTGGGACTTTGTGTATGTATTTACCTAGAAGACCAAAGCAAACAGAAAAAAAAAATGCAGGCATTCATAAAAATACTGATGAGGAAGTTAAAAGCATGAAGAATCTATACCCAGGGGAATAAAAATTGGAAAAAAAGTTAACCCTTTC
Source organism: Peromyscus leucopus (assembly GCF_004664715.2). Classification (NCBI taxonomy): domain Eukaryota; kingdom Metazoa; phylum Chordata; class Mammalia; order Rodentia; family Cricetidae; genus Peromyscus; species Peromyscus leucopus. The sequence continues at coordinate 139,435,106 of NC_051067.1, forward strand.
ACACTTGTAATCACCTCCATTCCAAAGCTGTATATGTGTGGCAAATCTGAGTTAAAGCTTGAGCCTCTCTTCCCCAAAGTTGATTTGAAGGAATTCTGTTTGGTGTGCTTTCTAGAAGTACAGTCTCTGACTTCATGTCCATCTCATCCTTCTGTTGTGCATTATCTAGGAGCTTAGAATATAGAATGTAAAGATCCTTTGTACAAAAGCAATTAGCTAATGTATATTTTTAATGTCTATATACACAGAAAAATTTTCTATCTACGGGTGAAACAGACCCATCTACTCTGGGAGTTTCTCTTCCTATCGACGAGCGGTTATCTGCCAAGGTAGGTGGGTAGGAGTACAGTTTCCTGGGGCTTCGAAAGCACGAGAGAATATACTTCTAGTTACGCCATTTCTCCCTACTTGACTGTAGTCTTTCTGTAGAAAAGTCTATGGAATTTCTGGTTGAGTCACTTGAAAACTTCTCTTGAACATTAATGATGTGATAGATTTCTTTAATGTGTTGATTGTTTTGCTGCATTTTATTTACTTAATCAAATAATTCAGTTTGTTTTTTCCACGTTGATATCTGAGCTACACATTTGTGCCTTGTGATGCAGTTATCAGTGACATGAGTAGATGTGAGAGGCTGGTGTTGCTGAGCTAGCTGTACGTTTCTGTCACTCCGCTAACACACATTCTTGTTTTGTAAGAGATGGTAACAACATCGGGTGGTGTGTAAGACAAAGTGGACAGTCATCAAGTTTTGAAAAGCAGACCTCATTTTAAAGTGCTCTTTTAGATTGTGGAGTTTCAGTGACATTGAACATACTAGGATTTAAGAAAATGTACTACTGCAATGTATTTGCATTTCAACAACAGTTCTGTTATAGTGTTTTAAATGTCTGTATAATTTTTACCATTTTTTTTGTTTAGGAGTTTTTGACCTAGGGAATAAAATGGTTAGTATTAGCATTTTGGTAGTGGTCTGGGGAATTGCAGGAAGGATATATCACTGAGAAGCACTGGGGGAAAGGAAGGAATCAAGATATAACTGAAGTAGTACCATTCTGTTAGTGACATCATATGCTAATGAATGAAAAAGCATATAGTCATGTCTGTTTGCATATGCCAAGGGAGACTTAGGGAGCTGCAGTGCTGATGAGTCCTCTTCTTGTTCCTTTCAGTGGCTTCTAGTCCTTGAAATCATTAGTAAAGCTGGCTAAGAACTCTGATTTGTATGATCCTGGTTTGATATTAACAACTCCCCCCACCCCCCAAGTTGAAGTTAACATTGCCTTTCAATTTCTTTTTTAAGGAAAGGTTGAAACTTGAGCGCAACAAAGAATACAATCAATTTCTCAGGGGTAAGGAAGAATCCATAGAAAAGGCCAGACAGGTAGAAAAGAATATTGAGGTACGTTTTACATTTATAAAGTGATTTTTAATATCATATGTATGAGTGGGCTGCTAGGATTTCATGCTTGTACCACCATCCCTGGCTTTATTTTTTATTTTAAGTAATTTTAAATTATTGACAGTTTCTGGGCGAGAAATATCACATATATATTGCATATCAAGAGTTATCAAGGGCTGGAGAGATGGCTCAGAGGTTAAGAGCACTGGCTGTTCTTCCAGAGGTCATGAGTTCAATTCCCAGCAACCACATGGTGGCTCACAACCATCCATAATGAGATCTGGTGCCCTCTTCTGACATGCAGGTGTATATGCAGACAGAACACTGTATACATAATAAATAAATAAATCTTAAAAAAAAGAGTTATCAAGACTGTATAATAATTGAATGAAGTTCTTTTTTTAAATTTTATTTTTTAAATAATCATTGTTAAAAATATAATTATGTAATTTCCCCTCTCCTCCCTTCAACTCCTCACATATTGTCCCCTAACTACTCTCAAACTCATGGCCTCATTTTCTTTAATTGTTATTGTTACTTATATACAATGCATAAATATATAGTCTGTTGAGTTCATTTAATGTTGCTTGTATGTATATGATCTCAGGGCTGACCACTTGGCATTGGATAACCAGTTAGGGGGTTCATTCCTGGGGAAGAGTAATTCTCTCTCCCTCAGCTGTGAGTAGTCGTCTGTAGTTCTCTGTCCAGGGGTGGGGCCCTTTGAGATTTCCCATCTGCATTGGCATGTCGTGTGGTGTTGTCATTGCTCAGGTCATGTTTGGGCAGCCATGTTGCTGAGGTATCTTGAGTGTAGTGTCCCTGTCGTTTCTAGGAGACACAGTCTCACTGCAGCTTTCTTGTTTCTTTGGCTCTTGGAATCTCTCTGTCCTCTCCCGAAAGATGTTCCCTGATCCTTGGGTGGAGGAGTTGTGTATTAGATGTAGCCTCTGGGGCCAAGTGATTGGAGCAACTGTCAGCCTCTCTGCGTTTTGACCAGTTGTGGTTTTCTATAGTGGTCTCCATCTGCTTCAAAGACAAGCTTCTTTGATGAGGAGTAAAATTCACACTTCCCTGTCCACTTACGGATGAGTGTTTAGAATCGGGGAGGGAATTATGCAGGTTTAGTAAAGTGGTGGTAGTAGGCTCCTTGAAGACCTCTGACCTCATCAGTTGGGTAGTTGTCTCAGTTTCTAGTACCAGGCATGATTTCCTTCCTGATGAGTGGGCCTTAAGACCAATTAGACAGCTGTTGATTAGTTCTAGATAGAAGCGCCACGATATCACCTTTCAGGATATATGACTGGCCATGCTGGCTCATTGTGGTTCATAGGTGTCACAGCTGGATTGGTGTCTTAATTAGAGTTACTATTGCTGTGTTAGAATACCATGACCAAACGCAAGTTGGGAAGGAAAGGGTTTGTTCAACTTACACTTCCATATCACAGTTCATCATTAAATACAGTGAGGGCGGGAACTCAAGCAGGGTAGGAACCTGAATGTAGGAGCTGATATAAAGGCCACTGAGGGGTGCTGTTTACTGACTTATTCCCCCTGGCTTGCTCAGCCTACTTTCTTATAGAACCCAGGACCACCAGCCCAGGGATGGCCCCACCCACAGTGGGCTGGTCCTCCCCATCAATCACTAATTAAGAAAGTGCCTTACAGGTTTGCCTGCAGCTGGCTATTATGGAGACATTTTCTTTATTGTGGTTCCTTCTTCTCAGATGACTTTAGCTTCTGTCAAGTTGACATCAAACTCACCAGCACAGTAGGACTTACTGGTTGCTTCCCTCCCTTGGCAGCCTGCATGGTCCCTTTTGAAAATGAGAAAGCTGTGCCTCAGGGAGGAGGCTTTCAGGTCATATTCAGATCTAATCTTCTGACGTCTGTCTGAGGTGCATGGTGTCTTCAGCAATAGGTTCTTACCTTCAGCCTCTGGGAGGCAACCAAGGGCAACAGTGTATAATGTCTTGGGTGTCCTGGACTCCCCGAGCAACAGCCCAAAGGAGGTATCTCATGCCTGGTCCTGAGGTTTTTGTTAGGTAGTGTGTGGCTCTCGGCGGGCATTGTCAGCCCAAGTGGCATAACCTTTCAAGACATGGTCTCATTGTGTAGCTCTGGCTGTCCTGGAACTTGCTTTATAGACCAGGCTGACCTGAAACTCAAGAGATCCACCTGCCTCTGCTTCTCAAGTGCTGGGATTAAAGACATGTGCCACCACCACCCGGCAAAGCTTACCATGTTTAGGAAGAATTTAATTTGAAGTACTATGTAAATATTAAAATATATCTCTTACGTCCAAGGCTGAGAATTTGCATTTAGGTGTCAGGTTTTTCCTAGTCACTTACCATGTTACTCTTGCTCGTCTCTTGCTGTATAATACAGCTTACTGCAAGATAATTCTTTGAAATTTTTTTCCAAAAAAAAAAATCTTTTTTGGCTCTTGATTAAACATCAAAGTTCAGATATAAATCAGTAAATTTTAAGGATAGTTATTGAAATTTTATGAAATAAAGACTTAGTATAACTTGAGATTTTAATTATCTTTTATATGATAATGTCTCATTAAGATTTTTTCTTTTTTAATTCAACAGCCTAAGAGCCAAAGAAATAAAAACCCTGTTAGTCACGGCAAACCTGATCTACCTCCACCGAAACAGACTTCATACACACATTCAGAGGCCCCGACATATGAAGAGCTTCTAAACCGAAGACGGCGGGAGGAGAGCCGATATCAACAACTAGATGATGAAATTGAGTTAGTCAGTAGAAGACTTCTTAAACAGACGAATGCAGAAGTAGGCATTTCTGGTACGAAACCAAGCTTTGCCAGCAAGGCTGGTGTTCCGGAGCGAAGAGCTCGAAGGGTTAATGAGGAGCAAGTGCCTGACAGACAGCACTATAGATCTGACCGAGATCTTGACGTCAGTGAAGAAATGGACGAGAGATTTAGATTTGAAAGTGACTTTGATAGAAGACTTCTGAGAGTATATCCAGATGAGAGGTATTTACATCTTCATTTTATTCTCTTTATTTACTTAATATTGCTGTTAGTTTTATAAAAGCAGTTTTACTTGATTTACCATATTTGATTAATTCAGCCGTTCTGTTTTGTGAAGCACCATAATTTAAAATTAGGACCCCAAGGTAAAGCTAGAAAGTAGAAAGTGTATACCCTTAATCTAAAGTGAGTGGAAACATTCTCATAGAGGGAATTTCTTGTCTCAACTATGGTCAAGTAGGGGAGTAAACAACACAAACCAAACAAAAACAAACAAACAAACAAAAAACCCTCAAAGTCTTGTATTTGAGTGGGCAGCCTAGAGCAGACATTGATTAAGGTTCGAGGCCTGGGTTCTAGTTGCTAGTAGCATCCAGAGAAACCTCAAGGTTAAGGACTCAGGTTGTCTTGGGTCATAGTTTCCCAGATGACTGTCAGGGATAAAAACTTCCTTCTGCAGTAGGTTCAAGTCAGTTTGATAGCCAGCCCAATTTCAAATGGTGAAATGTAGGGAAAGGGACATTTTACTGTGGGTGAAATACAGTTTGTGACTTAATGTTTGTACACCGTAACTGTCTTTATCAATGTATTTTAGAGACTGTTATTGGACTTTGATGTAATTCAAATGGTGTAAAACTCTTCTCAATCAGGTTTTCAAATGTTTTTTACTTTCTTTGAATGACTTTGTGATATTGTTTGGAATTTCTTAACTATAGGTCTTTGTTTTCATTTACCTTAATATTTAACTTGACATGTTTCCCTAACTATTAGAGATAGAAATGTCACAGAGCCTGTCTCTGTCATTGGTCTGCTAACTTGATGGATTACATGTAAATTTTGGGACCTGTTTTGTGTAATGGTCTAAATATTCGCTTTTTTAGTATTTTAGAAAATATTCTTGGGCTGCATTGTCAGTATTTTAATTACTGATAACAATACAAAGCTTTCATTAATTCTCTGTCTTTAGTCTGTATCTTAATTTAGGTAATTTGAGTTCAAAATATAATATCTGGAATAATGAGAAATGTGGATTGCTTATTATAGTTTTCTATATGAATATACTTTATACTTCAGAAAATGTTCCAAATCGTATAGTATCTTATATTTGAAAATGCTTATATTTAAAGTAATTAGAACACCTCTCAATTTTGGAACACTCCAGGTACTACTGGAATCTTGATGGTGTCTTCTCTGTATCTGAGAACTTTCTAGAACCTTTATTTTTCTCATTATGATATTTACCTCCAGAATATAATGAAAGCATAATTTTAAAGTTTGGAATTTTAAGAAACTTATGACAATTGATGCTTTATTTTTCACATACAAGCTAACAAATCAATTAATCCATTCTGATCACTTGAGGACTGCATTATTATATATCTCATAAATGACCGTTCTCTGTCAACTTCCTTAAATAGTATTTTGAAATTATTTTATGTAAGGTTGAGTTCTTACTCATTATCTCAATTCTGAACACTATGTAAGTGTATGTTATGTGCTACTTATATTTTGTTAATGTATCAGCTGTCATATCTCAGTACGTTAGGCCATTTTTCATGTTTCTTGAGGATAATTGGGGTTATATCCACCCTTTCTTTCTCTTTGAGAAAAAGAATTGACATTGATCATTCAATAGTTATATTTAATGGGTATAGTTGTTAGTAAAAGAAATAACTCTATCCTTTAACTTCTGTGATTTCCTTGTTCCACACTTCTTAAAGTTAAATTTTTGATCGATTCTACTTTTATAGTGATGTTTTATTTTTATAATTTTGCTATGAGTTTCTTTTTAATTATCTTACAACTTCTTAACATACCTGATGTTTTATGAGCAGTGTATTTTTTCTTATCTTAAAGGTGGGGCAGTGAAAGATGTCCAGGAAGGGTTGTTTTCCTAGAGTCAAACCATGAATTGGTCAGTGTTCTTAAATAATCGACAAAGTTGTTCTTTTTTTTTGGTTTTTCGAGACAGGGTTTCTCTGTGTAGCTTTGCGCCTTTCCTGGGTCTCGCTCTGTAGACCAGGCTGGCCTCGAACTCACAAAGATCTGCCAGGCTCTGCCTCCCAAGTGCTGGGATTAAAGGCGTGTGCCACCACCGCCCGGCCTACGACAAAGTTGTTCTTATTGGGACTAATGGTTTGTATTCTTTGTGTTTGTGTGTAAGGTTTATGTGCACATACTAATGAGTAAAGTTGATGTTTAGGAGCTTGCTGAAATTGAATGTAAATAGTTCTTTTTAGTGATATTTTGAGTTATAGACTCTTAAACTGTAGCCTGTGCTAGTCTTTATTACTTATTAACTGAGCTGTAGAAGTGAACACAATACCTCTTAGTGTTTTACTTTAATATTAACCAGTTAAGGAAGTTTTCAGTATTGGAATGCTGTGGGCAGTTTCTGTGTGACTAATGTGTCACACAGAATGACACTTCCATTCTACTTAAATTTTGATAGTTGTATATTTATAATTAATAGACAGTAAAATTCTGAAATAATCTTTTCTTTTGAAGCTAGTGAGGGGACTTCACTCCTACGACACTGAAATGAGACTCAGTGCCTAAGGTTTTTCTTGAGGGCAGATTGTATGGCTACCCCTTCCTAGCATAAGCTAACATCCCAGACTTCCTATAGGAAAGCAAATGTCTCTTTATAGCGTGTGTTGTTTGTGCAAAGAGTTTAGAGAGAGTGACGCACTCAGTAGTCCTTAGCCCGTTGGACCTCCTGAGACCTGTGTTGTCAGGTGACGGCCGAGGACTGGCTAGCAGCCCTGTCTGGTGTAGGCAGTCTCCAGCCCATGTCAGACTGTCTGCACTTGGGTCCTATAGATGCAGTGTAACTAAACAGAAAGGGCATTGCCAATGAAGGGCTGGAATTTGCTGAGTGGTAGAAAATAGGGGAGGACACTAGATTATGTTACTCCAGAAGAGATCTGAGCGCCCATGCTTCAGTTTGCATAAAGCTGGCTTTTTAAAAAACGTTAAATTGAAGTAAATTTTAAAATGGTGTGTAGGGAACTGGGCTGGATGTGGGTAAAAAATCGAAGCATTCCTGTTTTCGTGGCAAAGTCACAATGTTCTTAAGATTACCATTTGAGCTGATCCCCCAGAGAACTCTGACCATGCTTTTGGGGTGGAGACAAGTGAGGATTCCAATAGTCTGCGTCTTTGGAGAATTCTTTTCTTTTCAGCGGAGCATGGCCAGTCCCGTTAATCTCAGCACCAATTTGACACTAACTATTGTACTATATTTCCTCAACCATACTTCTTTTTGTCTTCTTCAGAAGGAAAATATAATTCATTAACAGCCACATAAAGAAATACGACTTGTGAAATGCTGGTTTTTCATGGGTGCTAATAAGTATTTATGTAAAAAGTTATGCTGGTTTCTCTGGCGTGAGAAATTACATTTTATAAAAACAAATCAGTGTTTGCCAAATGGAAAAAGAAAGATAGGTGAATTTTTTTTCATTTTTTAAATGATTGCTTTTTTTAAAGAAGGAAATAAATTCTAAACTTTCTTTTTGTTCATTATGACCTTATAAGTAAAGTGAAGGTTCCTTAGATCTATTCTGCATCAGACGGTCTTTAAAATAATGTTTTTTATTTAGCTTTTGGTAACATTCTTTCATGGGGTTTATTGTGTCAGTTTTTAAGTTAAGAACTCAGTTTTATGTATTGTGACTAATTCCCAGAAAGTATATGTCTGAATTAAAAAACAATCTTGTTTTAGTTTTGCTTGGAAACTTCGGTGTGTACAGGGCCTGTATCTACTCGATGCCCAGAACAGGATTTGGCCCACAGAAGGTGCCCTGTAATTCCCATGTTAACCAAATGATGCAAGTGTTCTACTGTGTTATCTTAGCTTAAAAAAATTATATGTATCTCGCTGGAGAGATGATTGAAAAGTTAAGAAGAGCACTTGTTGCTCTTCCAGGGTGCCAGAGTTCAGTTCCCAGCAGCCACATTGAATGACTTACAACCTCTTCTAACAGTAATTCTAGTTGATCAGACATCCTCTTCTGGCCCCCTCAGGCATTAGCAAAGACATAGCTTGTGTGCACACATGAAGGTACACACAAACACAAAACACACACGCACACGCACGCACGCACACACGCACACACACACTAAAAATTAAGTATTTAAACATAATATTAAAATAAAACTTTCTAGAAGTTATATAGAAATAATTTACAGTAATCTCAGTTAAAATAGTGTTAGGGACTGGGATTGTAGCATTACTTTCCCAGTGTATTGCTGTACAGGAAAACAACAACAAACCTGACTGTCAACTCTCACTACATGTTGTTAATGCGCAGACATACTTGAGGCCACCCTGATTTGAATTAACTTTAGGATCTGTTACAGTAAATGTCAGCACAGTCCTTTGTTTCCTTTCATGCTGACACATGGGGTGTTAGAACCCTAGAGAGGTAAGAAGACCCACTGTGTGGGGGATGTGCTCTATAAGCTGATGTGTTTTTAAGGCCACAGGGAAACAGACAAAGGAATGTACCTCTTAGGGAGAATGAGGATGGTGTCACAGACCAGTCAAACGGACGGATTTCATCTGCTGGAAATACAAGGTACGTGATAGCAATTCTGTCCTTGAGTCTTTACACTCTGAGACAGCGCCTGCCTGAGACTGGCCTAAGGGAGAAGTAGAAGAAGCATAGTGTGTTGACGGCCGTCCTTTACTAGCGGCAGGGGTGGGTTCACGGGGAGGAAGGTGAGGAGGTGCTAGGGGTGAAGATTTATGATACTTACTTGCAGCACTCTCTCTGTCCGCTCCCCTTCTCCCTTTCTGTCTCTGTCTCTGTTCTGGGGATTGAACATAAATCACTGAGCAAGGCAAGCACTTTACCACTGAGCTAGTCCCTAGGCTCACAGCATTCTTCAAGAAGAGCTTTCAGAGGAAGCCTCTCTCCTTATAAAGTCTATACTGCTCCCTTTGGCAGCATGTATACTAAAATTGGAATGATAAGTATATAAATTAATTTGAATAATGAAGGAGAAGTGAACATAATTTAATGATGTTATAATGAGTCTTGAAATTGTGGCTGGAGAGCTGGCTCAGCCGTGAAGAGTCCTCTTGCAGAGGACTCACGTTTGAGTCCCAGCACCACATCTGGTGGCTCACAGCTGCCAATAATTCCAGTGCTAAACGAGTCTGACACTGCAACAGGCCCACGCATAGTGAAAAGTACAGCCTTACAAAATATCTTGGCATCGTGGTACTGTAATGGATTGAAAATGTCCCTGCAGTGTGAGTTTTAACTTTGCTATTGTTATTATTATTTGCTTGTTTTGCTTATTGGTGGAGTAGCTTTAATGCTTACTTTGTAAAATTAGTATTCGTTTCTATTGATAAGAAAGTTACTAACTTTCTAGTTTTTTTTTTTGTTTGTATGTGCTTTTCTGTTTCATACATAAGAATGAATTGTCCTGTTCTTAAAAACTAAAACCTAAAAGAAACCACATGGACCAGCAAGCTGCCTCAGCTGGTAAAGGTGCTTGTCACTAGGCTTGATGACCTGAGTTGATCCTGGGAATCCACGTTCTGTAGGAGAGATTCAACTCCCAAGGTTGTCCTCTGACCTCCACACTTGAACAATTCCATGTGGATGCTAAACACAAACAAAACATTTAAAAATGATGAACAGGTAAAGCAGAACCACAGGCGGTCTGAGGATGTGGCTTAGTTGGTTGAGTGCTTGGCCATCATGGACAAAGCTCAGGATTTAATCCCCAGCACATATCAGCAGTGTGGTGGTGCACACCTGTAATCACTACAGGTGGATTACACCTGTAATCACTACAGGTGGATTACACCTGTAATCACTACAGGTGGATTACACCTGTAATCACTACAGGTGGATTACACCTGTAATCACTACAGGTGGATTACACCTGTAATCCCAGCACTAAGAAGAAGGTGGAGGACCAGAGATTCAGGTTCCTCCTCCTAGGCCGTAGAGGAATTCAGGGCCAACCTGGTGCATGAGAGACAGGAGGATCAGGGAAGTGTGGGACAGGAGCATGAGAAGGTGATGGAGAACTGAATATGATCAGACTATGTCATATGCATGTATGAAAACATCCCAGGGAAACAGGGAGGTTTGTACAATTGGTATATGCCGATAAGGAAAACAGAATAAATGGTTCTAATATATGATACAGTGAAGTAACAGTGTCTTGTTTGTTCGTTCTTTCTCTCTCTCTCTCTCTCTCTCTCTCTTTCTTTTTCTTTCTTTCCCCTCCCTCTCCCTCTCTCCCTCCCTCCCTCCCTCCCTCCCTCCCTCCTTCCTTCCTTCCTTCCTTCCTTCCTTCCTTCCTTCCTTCCTTCCTTCCTTCCTTTTTGTTCTTTTGAGACAGGGTTTCTCTGTGTAGCTTTGCGCCTTTCCTGGAACTCACTTGGTAGCCCAGGCTGGCCTCGAACTCACAGAGATCCGCCTGGCTTTGCCTCCCGAGTGCTGGGATTAAAGTGTCTTTTCTTAGAAGAAATAAAGTATAATTATCCTTGGAACAGTAAGAGAACTTGGTGTTTGTTCCAATTAAATTTTCTTTGAGGGTCTGACTTTTTTCTTTGTTCCTTTTTTTCAAGAAATTTTGTTTTTTTAAAATCCTTTTAAGTTTTTTTTTCCCCAAAGGAATAATCTTTTCTAAGTGAGGACACACACACACACACACACACACACACACACACACACACACACACACTTATTATAAAAATTATTATTACTGACTAATTTCATATAAAAAGGATTTCAAATCTGTGGACCCAGTGAAACAGGCTGAAGAAAAGTTATATATATATATTGGGGTCCCTTGGTATAAAGAAATAAAATACCATAGTTTTAACTAGCATTCTGAAAGAACGGATAATTCATATCACACTTTATTGTTTTTATTCAAGGGTACATGCATGTGTTTGTGGGGGCCAGAAGTGAAAGTCTTGTGCCTTCCTCGATCCTGTGCCACTGTATTCTCCGAGACAGGACTTTCAGCTGAACCTGGGGCTGGCATGGCTGGCCAGCAAGCCTGAGGGGTCCTGTGGTCACCTCCCCGGCCGTGGGATTGTGGACATGCACATGTATATAAGCTCTTGTCTGTGTGTGCTGAGGGTTGAGCCCAGGTCCTCAGTGCTTTCCAAGTACTTACTCACTGAGCCATCCCAGCTCCTAACCATGTTTTATTCTTTGAGACAGGGATTTTACATGGGGTTGGATCTTACTGTGTATTCCAGGCTAGCTTCAAACCCGCAGTCCTTTGGCCTCAGCCTCCCAAGTGCTGGAATTAATGGTGTGCACCACCATTCCAGGCCTATATGTTGAATTTTGATTTCCTAAAATCACCTGGATTTTAATATTTGCTCTTTCATATTGTTTTAGTGCTCAGGATAATGAACCACCCGAATCTGCTCATCGTGGCTCTGCTGACCCCCTTATCTGTAGTCCCTTTGCAGGGATGCTCTTTGGTATGTACAGGAATTCCAGTTGATTAGTTACCTTGGCAGGGTGTTGAATTAAATGTCCTAGTGAGAGAGAACTCAGTATTGTAAGTAATGATGCCTTATGAATAAGAGCCAACAATGTATTGAGGCCTGCTTCATGCTGGGTACCATGTTAAGCATTTAGCATGCATTGTATAGAACTGTTGATACTTTTAAAGCTATATAACTTAATTGGCTACAAAGTTTATAGATGACAGGTGAAATTAGTGGTTTTAATTTTTTTCTTTTTAACTAGGACTTTATTGTACTATGGATGTTTCTTTTTATTCTGTTTTATATGTGACCGTTGATTCTTTGATTATTTCTTAGGTGGTGTGAAATTGTCTTGTATTTTAGTTTACTTTCTTTGAATATTCCTTTCTTTCACCTGCTCTTGTTGTCTTAGCCACTCTGTTGTTGTGTGTGTGGAGAGGCAGAGACACAGAGAGACACATACACAGAGACACGTACATAGAGACACAACAGAGACACATACAGAGAGACAGACAGACAGACAGATGGAGACAAAGAGAGACAGAGAGGCTGGGTCTGGCTCCGGCTCCTGAGACCTCACAGCCCACCCCAGTGGCACACCTCCAACAAGGCCACGCCTCCTAGTCCTTCTCCAGCCTTGCCGCTCCCTGATGACGAAGCTTTCAAATATATGAGCCTTTGGGGACCATTCATATTAAAACTGCCACACTTGTTCTTTCTATCTGGTTTCTGAAAAAGTGTTTTTCCAAATCATCATGATGATCTAAATTTTCTATTTTTTTTTTTAATCAGAGGTCAAGGTCATTACTGAACATAATCCTTTTGGTTTGCTATATTATGTTTGTCTTTATTTCATTTCATAAATGGTATGGTGAGCCTTGTTTTTTTGCTTATTGCTTTGTACACAAAAGTTGTTCTTTGAATGGACACTTTGAAAGCTTAGCTAAAATTTGGTTGTAGTAAGGTACATGAGCAAATTGAATAGTGTATTAGGTTCTTCCAACCTAAAAGCTGTCAGTAATTTAAATTTTGGCTTTGAGACATAGTCACATGGTATTTTCAGACTTTTATTTCCTGGAAATGACTATTGTTCTTGTTGTGTATAAGATCTGACCAACTTTACCTTTAAATCAGAGTAAAAGCACATAATTATGATGTATTTTGTAACATGGTAAAAATAAGAGAAACGACTAAGCTGAGAGTTGACTGAAAATAATTTTATCAGTAAGAAGATTAGTGAGTTTATCAGTAAGCAGTCAGGGAGTGAGTGACATAATAGACTAGTATTTGGGATAAACCATTGGGGTCATTTAAACCAGTGGTCCATCGTACACTTGAGTATTTGTGTGTGTCCCTGAGAGCGTTTGTATGTACAGGGAGCTTACCTTTCTCTGAAGGTAGACTATTTTATTCTTAGGCTGTGCCAGTCGTTAAAATACTCCATCACTTCCATTGTACTAAAATTTATTTTCCTATTGTTTGCTTCAAATATTTCATTTAGGACTTTTACTTTATTGAAAAACCAAACCAAACCAAACCAAACCAAACTGGCTGTGGTGGTGCACACCTTTAATCTCAGCACTTAGATATAGAGGCAAGCAGATCTCTGTGCATCGGGGGCCAGCCTGGTGTATGTTGCAAGCTCCAGGACCGCCAGGACTGCATAGACCAATGGTTCTCAACCTGTGGGTCATGACCCCACAAGGGTCACATATCAGATGTTAACGTTACACTTTATAATAGTAGCAAAATTACGGTTATGAAGTAGCATGAAATAATTTTAATGGTTGGGGTTATGACAACATGAGGAGCTGTATTAAAGGGTCGGAGCATTAGGAAGGTTGAGAACCAATCATTTGACATTAACCCTTTTTCCAAAAAAAAAAAAAAAAGAAAGAAAGAAAGCGAGCTGTTTGGATGGAAATGAATGACAGTGTTCTGTGGCATTTAGAACAGAACTGTGAATGGTTTAGGAGTATACATTTGGATTGACAGAATTGATACAATTCTGTTTGCATCTCAGTGTTGGGATTGGATGCAGAGCCTTTGTGCCTACCAACTAAGAGCTACACCACAGAGCTATGTGCAGCCCCTTAATGCTTGTTGACTGACGTCTCTTATAGTCTGGTAGCATAATTCATGTAATCTTTACGATGATGTCAAGTTTGCTGGATGCACTAAATGATTTTAAAAATACTTTTTTTGGTTTAGAATATTTGAGACAGTATCTCCTGGAATACCCCAGGTTGGATTAGGACTTGCTTTGTAGCTCAGGTTGACTGAATGCACAGCCCTGTCTACCTTCTACGTGCTGAAATTACTGGTGTGTGCTAGTACATATGGGCTATTTTTTTCTTTTTCCTTTGTTTTCTGAGACACTGTCAAAAAAATCATGATAGTTCAGGTTGAACATCAACCTGAGATCTACTGAGAAGACAGGTGTGAGCCACCATGTCTATATAAAGAATCTTTTAATGGATTTAAAAAATAGAGTGTGTACTGAATGTTGTACATGGTGTGGTTGTTGATCAAATGGTTTACAATTCTCAGTTAAATAAGGCTGGTTGACCTTAATGATTTTATTTTTCTGGTTTTACCTGTTATATGGAGAGAATTGTATTTTACTGCACATATGGCCTTTAAAAATCTGTTGAAGGTGCTGGGCGGCAGTGGTGCACGCCTTCAATTCCAACACTCTGGAGGCAGAGCCAGGTGGATCTCTGTGAGTTCCAGGCCATCCTGGTCTACAGAGCGAGATCTAGGACACGCACCAAAACTACACAGAGAAACCCTGTCTCAAAAAACAAAAACAAAACAAAACAAAATAAGATCTGTTGAAGGCTCAGCTGGTTTCTTTTACATGCTATTTGGTGGTTACCTCTTTCCCGTAGTCTGCTAATATTATGATGCTTGGGCTCCCTCACCTGCATGGATTTCTCCTTTATTTCTTGATGTTCAGTTCATCTAGTTATTGACAGCCTTAGCTTTTAAAGCCATGGTTTTGTAGATGATGGAGCCTTTTCTCAAAGTAGAGTCAAGAGTAGCCTTCTTTGAGGCTTTTTACCTTCTTTGTAGAAGGCCTCCTTGTGTGGTTTTTCTTTTTTGTTGTTAGTAGCTGTCGTATTCCTCATCCTTATGTTTATAGGACACTAGCTATTTTAACACTTGCTGCTTCTGCTTTTCGTCGTGTGTGTGTGTGTGTGTGTGTGTGTGTGTGTGTGTGTGTGTGTGTGTGTGATCTGAAGGGCCTTGCTCAGACTAGGCAGTTGTTGGGACTCCATTATTGGGATGGTTTGAAGAAAACAGAGGGGCCTGTTTCAACTTTTGGAGGGACACTTGTTAAATTTAAAGAAGCTATTACGGTATATTAGTTATTTTTTGTTGCTGTGCTGAAACACTGTGACCAAGGCACCGTATAGAAGAAAGAGTTTATTTGGGCTTCTAGAATCCATCACGGTGAGGGCAGCCTGGAAGCAGGTGACAGGCAGATAACAGGAGTAGAAAGCTGAGAGTCTACAACTTGAACCACAAGCGTGAAGCAGAGAACTGAGGTAAGGCAGAACCGTAAGCTCTCAAAGCCCACCCCCAGTGACACACTTCTGGTAAGACCACACCTCCTAAGTCTTTCCAAACAGTGTCACCAACTTCCGACCAAGTGTTCAAATGCCCAGGACTAGGGGAACATTTCTCATCCAAACCACCATGTAAGGGGCTGGGATTAGAATCTTTTGTTACACAGAGACCCGGGAATTATTAATACAAGCTGTGTTTGACCCATGATAAGAATGCATAAGTTATGAAAGTAATTGATGTATCGATGCAATTTTCCCTATTTCTTTCTTAGTAATTACGCTGACATAATTAAATACTGAATTTGTTAAGCTTGAGTTTTAGTTTTGTGTGACACAGAAGAGTTAAGTGTCTTTTTTTAGATTTATTTATTTATTCATTCATTTATTTATTTATTTATTATGTACACAGTGTTCTGTCTGCGTGTGTGCATGCAGGCCAGAAGAGGGCACCAGATCTTATTACAGATGGTTGTGAATTGTGGTTGCTGGGAATTGAACTCAGGACCTCTGGAAGAACAGCTAGTGCTCTTAACCTCTGAGCCATCTCTCCAGCACCGAGTTAAGTGTCTTAACTCTTTTTCTTATCCAGGAGGCGAAGATCGAGAAGCTCTTCGGAGAAAGAAAGAGATATATAGGCAAGAACTACTGGAACAGATGGCTGAGCAGCAGAGGAAGAAGAAACGGTAATGAGAGGTTTGCATTTGGCAGACCGCACTGGTGTACAATGATAGGATGTGAAGAGTGAGCAGCAGTTTTTCATAATGTAACTTGGTTGCAAATCACCTGCCTGTGCCTGTTAGATTATTGCTCATATACTAACAAATTGTTTATCTTTGAAAACAAGAAATGGTAAGCATACACCATGCAGAATGAAATGTAGCAAATCAGTGTTTATGTTGTATTCAACTCTGTTTGTAATCTTTATTTTTTCATTTTTTTATTATTTTTTTCCTTTGACCGTTTCAGAGATGTAGCTAATGAATTTTAATCATCTTGCCTACTGTTATCTTCTCGGTTTTCTTGAGTTATCTGTGCAGTGTTAATTAAAATTATGAATAAAAATCTTGGTTCTAAAGAAGTGGAGTGTTATCTTCTTATTCCTTTCCTTACCTCGAAGAGGAAGCTAGTATCTTATTATCTGCTATTAGCTATCTTAAAGTCTTTTTTTTTTTTTTTTTTTTTTTTTTTTGTAGTGCTGACCTTTGAACACAGAGCCTTGTGTTGGTTAGTTAAGCAAGCCTTCTACTATTGAGATTTTTTTTTTCTTTAAAGATTTATTTTTATATTATTTATATGAGTGTTTTGCCTACATGTGAGTGTGTATACTATGTGTGTGCCTGGTTCACTTGGAAGCCAGAAAAGGGTGTCCGAATCCTTAGGATTGGAGTTAGAGGTGGTTGTGAGCTGCCATGTGGATGCTGAGAACCTGAACCCAGGTCCTCTGCAGCAGCAGTGAAGGACTCTGACCTGCTGCGGAGCCATCTCTCCAGCCTTATTGGCGTGAAAAGATACACGTGCTCTTCAAGAGATTGCAAGTTTTTTCGTAAAATATTTTGTCTTGTTTTTCTCTTTTATTCCGTGTAAACTACTGTGTCTTTGAAGTGCCTCCAATATTCACTTTGAGATGTATTTTAAGGCATTTGACATGTAATGTGGACTATGATTAAATTTGGTTTTAGAATTTTAAAGCTTTGTTATTAATTAAAGGAATTATTTGTATTTGGAGGTTGATTGTATGGACTTTGTGTGCAAATCTATTTCATTGATGACTGTAGTTTTGATTGTGTGTTTACTACAATTTCAATTTATAAAATCTTAATTTTGTCTAGAGAAAAAGATTTACGACTTTCACTTGCGGCGGCTTGTGTACGAGGCCCTGAAAAATCGGTAAGAGTCTTGGCATCCTTCAGTGTTTAATCTTTCATTCAAATAAGCCTCAAGTGGTAGTAGCAAGTGAGGCTTAACATGTTGGGGTACCGTAAAAAGCAATTCACTTTTAACAATAGTGAACCAATGCTGTTTTCATAAATGTCAGTCATAACTTACTATGAACTATAGAAACAGTAAATGAAAATACAGTCCTATTCTTAAATTTTACCCACTGTTGGTTTTTAAGATGATTTTCCCCTTTTCATTTGTGTATCATTTTTTTTAGAGTTAGTTTTGCTTTCTGTTCACATGTGCATGTCTGTAGGAAAATTATCTTAGTGTAACTTAGAATTGATGTTAAAATGCTATGTTTAAATAAATCTTGACCATTTATTGTTCTTTATAAGAGTATTCCCAAAAAACCTATAACTTGTGTCTTTTCATTTTGTTACTGTGAAAATAGAAGAATAATCATACTCTTTTTACTTCAATTTTGCACTTCTCACCATCATTAAGTGGAATGAGTCACACACGTCATTGCAGTTAAGTAAGGAGGAGGTAACGGTTTACTGCTTTCTCACAGTACACATTTTTGTTATTGGCTGTGTCGTGTTGATTAGTTGCAAGTTTTTGTTTCTTCTGGTAATGATGGTTAAGACCTCTAATATTATTAAAAACTTTAGTTTTTAAAAAGGACCTAGCAAATCCTTAAAATTACAATTACCTTAATTATTATTCAGCTGTAGACAACTTTGGATTTACTTAAGTATGTGTTTCTTGAGTTGTCTGCTTTAAAAAGTTTAGTGCCAGGACTGGAGGTATAGCTCAGTGGTTGAATGTTCTTAGGATGTACAAGCTCCTGGGTTTAGTGTCTTATTCTGTTCTGGTGTCTCCACATTTTGTGTTTCTTTTTCCTTCTTTTTTGGGGGGGTGAGGAGGGGTTTCAAGACAGGGTTTCTTTGTATAGCCTTAGTTGTCCTTGGCTGTCCTGGATCTCGCTCTGTAGATCAGACTGTCCTCAAACCCACAGAGATCCACCTGCCTCTGCCTCCAAGTGCTGGGATTAAAGGTGTGCACCACCACCACCACCGCCCAGCTTTATGTTTCTGACAATTTGTATAATAACAGTTTTAATCTTAGAGATCATTCCTGAATCAGGCCTGATTATTTTCTTTTTATAAAGCTGTTTGAGAGGTTGAGGTAAGTTCAAGACCTTTGTGAGTTACGGAGTAAGTTCATAGCTAGTCTGGGCAACTTAATAAGACTCACAAAGTAAAGTAAAAAGCAAAGCAAGAAGATTAAAAGGGTCAGTACTGCAGCTTAGAGGGGGGCTGCTGCCTAACATGTGTGAGATCTTAGGTTTAATCCCTGGCTCCCAGTACTGGGGAGGAAAAACCCTTCCTGATAATTTTTGTCTTGCAGAAAAAATATATAGGGTTCAAAGGTAATCTTTTTTGTTTCCCATTAAATACCTTTAAAGTAGATATTGCAATAAAAAATTAACTTTTGGAAATTTGAGCTTTTTAATGTAATATGTTAAGTTTTATAGTGTTATAGATCTTACTTATTCTGGAATTGAATCATCTAAAGAGCATCAAGTTGAATAAATATATATGAGGTAAAAGTTAAACATTATATTCATGTTGAAATATTTAAAAAGAACATAAAATGATATTTTTAAGTAAATAATAGTAAATGGCCCCTGGCCCATCCAGTTGTGGCTTTTTTTTTTTTTTTTTTTTTGGTCAATAGATTTTTATTGCAGCTCAGCTTTGCTCACTGTTCACGGTTGCCTGTAGCTGCTCTGGCGCTGTGGCCGAGTCAGATGGTCGTAAGGAGACCATTTGCAGAGCCTTCATGTCGTCACTCTCTGATGCTGTGCAGAGAGCGTTTGCTCCTGCCGCTCTCCAGGATACTTTGATCTCACAGATGACCGCTGAGTAGAGAAGTGCCTATGCTGTTCTGTAGTAGAGAGAGCTCTGCACTTGAAGGTGACACCTGGCTGCAGTGCTGTTGTTATTTCTTAACCACGAGACGACGGCAGTGATTTCTGTGCTTCTTGGGGAGCCTCAGTTACCCACTTAGAAATAAGAATCGGACCTTTAAAGTCTTTTATAGCTGTAAAATTCTGCTGTTCTGTAACTGTCTTAAGTGCCTGCTGGGATAGAGGGTCCTTGGACGTCCTTGTCACCTTTAAACTTATGATTCTATCTAACAAACAGGTTTGTTTGTTTTTTTTTCTTTTTCTTTATTTTAGCCTGATAGACTAAAGCAGTTTAGTTTGACACCAAGACCCTTTGAAGAGATGATACCACCTGAGAGACCCAGAGTAGCTTTCCAGACACCTCTCCCTCCTCTCTCTGCCCCGCCTGCCCCACCCGTCCCGTCAGTTCACTCCGCCCCTTCTCCAAATGAAGACTTGCACAGTGGACTCAGCAGCACCCTTGGGGAAATGGTGCATCCCAGGTGCTTGTTTAAAATGTTTGTGTTGGGAGTTAGGTAAGGTGGCACTGTGTCTTCTGTCTAGAGGGTGAGCTGCGGCAGATGGCGGCGGCCTTCCGGGGGTTTAACAATAGGAACTTTGCCAAATACTCTCTTCATAGTCACTGTTATTGATATTGTTTTTCTCTGCGATTAGAAAAAGGTGAAATCTTTGTCTCTATCATTTAAAGAGGATTAAATTGTAAAAAATGAATTAGTAAGTACATGTTAGTATTTTTTTAGGTCATGTTTTCAATATCTTCTAGCATAGAAAATTTATGCATTGTTCCATTATTTCCACTTGGCAATCACTGAATTGTTTCTTCAACTTATTCAGAAAAATTTTCTAATATGGCACATGTCTGTATGGTTTTATTTTAGCTTTGCCTCAGTTCTCTCTGGACTTACTCTAGGGCTGTTGGGACTATAAACCTGTAATACATATTGAACATATCATTTCTATAGGTGAAAAGCATGTTAATACTAATCTGTACAGTAAGAAAACCCTGTAACAGATATTTTCTGGCCTACACTTATTTTCTTGCCTGTGGTTAATATGCTAATTATAGGAATATGTTTCAATTTGTAGAAGTTTTTCTTAACCTTTTAACACGTATTTCTGAGATGTCTTTCCTTTCAGCAGGACTTGGTCTTTTAATTGCTACTAATAAATTCTAAGGCTTGTCTTACAGTGTTTATCAGGTGCTTCTTTGTTTCCTTCCTGACTTCCTTGCTTCCAAGACTGAGAGACTGGGAGTGCAGGGCCGGAGCTGGCTTCTGTGTTGGGTTCACGGTGGAATGGGCAGCTTCCCTGGACTCATGCAAACACGTTTTCTCATTTGTAAAAGTTGGTGATAGTACTCGCCTACAGCTGGAGGTTGCTCTGAAGTTGGACTCTGCTGTGTATATACATGATTCAGGAGTTGCTGATCATCATAGAGTCCTTTCAGTCTGGGTTAATGATAGTGAAGTGAGACACACTGAGTGACTAATGCTCTGAGTGTGGAAATTGCTCACTATTGAAGAGACTTGGTGCCATGTTAGCCCTCCCAGTTCTTTAGGGGGAGTATGTTAATACTCATGTAACAGTCTAGAAAGCTCCCTTTTTCTCTCTGTTTCTTTAAAGTAATTTGTTCTTGCCATTTTTTTTATTATTGAAGCATACTATTCTGGTAGAAACACATAACTGTCTCCTACTCAGTAAAGAAATGTGGAAGTACAAGTTTTTATACATTTTCAGTTTATGAACTATTAAAGATTTTATCAGGACTGTATTGATTTTCAACTAATCACATTTTGGTTGACTTTCTGTGAAAAACCAATAAGTTTTACATTAAAATATATACAATTTCAGACTGGGGAGATAGTCCAATCAGTAATGTACAAAAAAAGCTGGGTGTTGTGGGGTGTGTTTGTGGTCCCAGTGCTGGGAGGTGGAGACTGGATACCCGGGGCTTGCTGGCCAGCCAGTAGAATTACTGAGTTCTTGGCCAATAAGCGACACTGTCTCAAAAAAAACAAAATGGACAGCTCCCAAGAATTGACACGCAAGGGTGACTGATCGCCTCTGCTCTTGTACATACACGTGTGCACATTCTCTCCACGTGCACGAATTCCTGTGTACATAATGGACACATGAGCACCCATGTGGACACTTGCACTTCCATGTGGACGCATGCACATGCATACACACACACACACACACACACACACACACACACACACACACACACACACTCACTCACTCACTGTCTTGCCCACACAGAATCATTTGTTGTCCTGTGTCTGAATCTCTCACACTTATCACATACCTCAAGCATCCTTTCCTGGAATCTTGAAGCTTTCCTCCTGTCTCTTTAGAGACTGGACATCCTGCTTTTTAAAGTTCCCTTAGCATTCTTTGTCTGCTTGTCTTATTTCACTGGATGCTGTCCTGTTGTAACTGTTCATTTCTGTATTATTACTGAGGGGCAGGGAGCAGACCTTTGTTGATATGGCACATATAACTATTGGATATTACTCAATCAACTTCTTTTCTTCTTATCAAAATGTTCCTGAAGTTTTAAAATGTGTTGCCATTTGCTTTTTGATTGCTATTTTTTCTTGAGCAATTAGTACAAGATTGATTTTTAATTTCAATAATACTTTTTACAAAAGATTAAAATATTTTGATTAAAAGTAATAAAATATGAGAATAATTTTTCATTTTTCTTTTGCTGTAGGATTATGCCTCTGCCTCCACCTCCTCTACTACCCACTATGGCCAGTAACTATCGGACGCCTTACGATGACGCATACTATTTTTATGGTGCCAGAAATACACTTGATCCCAGTATTGCTTACTGTGAGTTTTCTATATTGTAAACATATTTTTCTGGTGAATTAGTAAGGATAATTGCTTTTATGGAAGCAATAGTATGTAAATGAAAATCAGGTACATCTTTATTTAATCCAAGCATTATATGTTTACGAACAATAAATTCATACCTAATATCAAATCCAATTTTATTGCTTTGATACAATACATGGAACGGGTATTTTCTGAAGAAAAGAGATTTGTTTTAGAGGTCTACTATGCCCATTAGCATATGCAGGGCAGATGTGTATATGTGTCTGTCTTTGGTCTTTTTCACTCTTCCTGTAAGTTCACCATGATTAGTCACAGGGCTACAGTTTCTACTCTGTTCAATTTGTTAGCATAAAATTGTATGAATTAAGCTCCTGTGTGCACTTTAGAGACAAACCATAGCAATACCCATTTTAAAATCCAGTTACAGATGGAGGGAAGATTATGAGTTCAAGGCCAATTTGGGCTACCAAAGAAGTTCCCAATCAGCTTGGTTCATACAGCAAGACCCAGTCTGTAATACGTCTTTATCTGTCCCACTAGCTCCCAAATAATGATAATGATACTGATACAGAAACATCTTATTAATTATGAAAGCTTGGCCTATAGCTTAGGCTTCTTCCTAACTAGTTCTTAACCTTAACCCGTGTCTGTCAGTCAATTTCCTGCCATGTGGCTCGTGGCTGTTCCTCTCCTCCCGCATGTCCTGCTTCCTCCATGTCTGGGTGGTGACTCTGTGTTCTTCTCAGAGTTTTTTCTCTGCCCAGAAGTTCCGCCTGTACCTCCTGCCTAGCTATTGGCTGTCCAGCTTTTTATTACACCAACCACAGCAATCCATCTTCACACAGTGTACAAATATCGCACAACACCAGTCTTAAAACCAAAATAAATCTAATTGTGTTCATAGTTATTTCCTTTTTACTCAGAGTTAAGAAGTAATTGCTTTATATTCTCCTATGTTCTTGTACCCAGAAGGATATGCTGGTGCTTGGGAAAAGCATCCTGTACATTTTTCTTTAGAGATAAAGTGTTATTCGTAGTAAGTCCTCTGAAATACATGTGTTCTTTTTCCCCTTAAGGTGGCCCAGGAGTGATGGGGGGACCGCCTGCTCCCCATGTCTCTGCCCCTGTCACTCACCAAGTCGTGCAGCCTCTTGTGTAAGTCATTGCTTAAGATCATTTTTCTTCTTTCCTTAAACAGTGCTAAGACACGAACAGTATCAGTCCTCTCGCCTACCTGCTCTCGAGAGCACTTGCAGTGGTGGGTTTAGTGCTCTTGTAACATGACGTAACCATCTTCAGAATGCTTCTCATCCTTTTTTTTTTTCAAGATTTATTTATTTCTTATGTATACAGTGTTCTGTCTGCATGTATACTTGCAGGCCAGAAGAGGGCACCAGATCTCACTACAGGTGGTTGTCAGCCACCATGTGGTTGCTGGGAATTGAACTTGGGACCTCTGGAAGAGCACTCAGTGCTCTTAACCTCTGAGCCATCTCTCCAGCCCCCTGCTTCTCATCTTATAAACTGAACTCTGTACTGTGAAGTCAGTAATGGTGCAACTCCATTTCCTCCTGTGACATGCCCTGGCAGCCACTATTCTGGTGTCTCTGTGGCTCTGACTTCCAGTACTTCCTGAGGGTCAGACAGTATTATTTCACCTAGCACAGGTCTTTAGGTTTTTTTTTTTTTTTTTTTAATCTGTATTCTAACTTATGTTAGAATTTTCAAGGCTGAATAACAGTACATTGTGTGTCTGCACCATTAGTTTTACTTACCCGTTTATCCACTGGCAGACAGTGGAGTTGCTTTATCGTTTTAGCTGTTGTAAATATGCTGCTATTAGAATCATTGTTATAAGTATCTTTCCAAGTTCTTATGTGTGTATACCCAGGAATATAATTTTTGTGTCACATGGTAATTATTTTAAAAATATTTTGGAGGAACTGCCATATTATTTTCACAGTGGTACACTATTTTGCCTTCCCATTATACAGTCCAAGATGTTAGCCCAGAGAATGCTGCCTTACACCGTGGGTGGGTTTTCTGACCTCAGTTTACCTAATCAAGCCCATCGGCCTGCTCAGAGGCTGGTCTCCTAGATCTCATCACACTTGGCGAGCACTTTACTGAAAGAACGATCTCCCCATCCCTTCACTGTATTTTTTTTTCTTTTTCCCTACCTCCTTCTCAGTGCTGGGATTGAACACAGGTCCTTCTGAATGCTAGGCAAGCATTCTGTTACTGAGCCACACTTCCAGCCCTCAGAGTAGTTGTGATTTGTGTTTCCTTATTGATTTAGTGGTGTTGAGCATATTTTTATATGCTGTTGGCTGTTTGTATCTTCTTTAGAGAAATGTTTATTAATCATTTGTTCGTGGTTGAATTGTAGTTATTTTCATTATGGATATTAAAACATTTGTGGATTGCCTTTTAATTCTGTTGATATTGTCTTTTTAGTTTTTATTTGTGTGTGTGTATGTGTTTGTTGATGTGGGTGTGCACATGTGTACACCCATAGAAGTGTGTGTGCACATGTGTACATCCCCGAGGGACAGCAGTTTTGGATCACAGGTGGTTGTGAGTGCTGGGAACCAAACCTATGTCACTACTACTTAGCTAAAGACACAAATTGATTACATTTGTAAGTTTTATGTTTTAAAAGCAGAGATGGGAGATTTTATGGAGGAGTCATTTAATTAAGAATTTCTTCCTCTTCAAGACTTTTTATTTTACTTTCTATTTACTTTTTTGAATGTGTATGTGCATGTGTACAAATGTGCCACAGTTGTATGTCACAGTGTGCATGTGGAGGCCAGAGGACAACTTGCAGGAGGTGCTTCTGCTCGTGCCTGTGGTCCTGGGCACGGAAGAGGAGGTGCTGTACCCGCTGACCCATCTTGCTAGTTTTCTTCTTAAAGACGGTTTTATATGCCAGGCAGTTTCAAATAATTGTTTTTGTTTTCTTCTAGAATTGCTTGTTCTTATAATAAGTTGATTCAAATTATTTATTTGATGTTAGGAATCCTGTTGGACAGAATGAACAGAAAATTTTAGGTGATCGATTCATGAATTCAGGACTGATCTTTGAAGATAAACCAAAACCTTCCAAACAGTCACTTCAATCTTACCAAGAAGCTCTGCAGGAGCAGGTATTCCTTCATTCATGTATTCCTTTGGTGTTGACTGAGTTATTTATAGCACAACCTTAGACCTTAGGGGAAACAAGAACAGGCAGTGTGGTAAGCTTTGAAGTGGGTACACTGGAATGCTGTAAGAAACAGTAGTCTTACCCGGGACAGTTAGAGCTTCATATATAGTGGATATTTGAGCTGCATGTTAGTTCACAGACATTATTTTTGTATTTCCCTGTGTCTGCTCCTAGGGAGTTGCTTATTTATGTATTGAGTGTATGTGTGTGTGTGTGGTTCTCTCTTTTACCATGTGTTTTTTTTGGGGATCAAACTCAGGTAGTTAGGGTTGGTAGCAGGTTATATGACCTTTTGAGAAATCTTGCTGGCCCTACAGGAACCTTTAGTTCAGTTCATCCTGGAGGTGCTAAGGCTCCTCATGAGCCATATGGGGAGAAAGAGAGGATGTCCAAGAGACACTTCTCTGATCTTTCTTGCACAGGGCATGGGTGTAGGGGATAAGAAAGAGCAGAGGGCTTGACCATGATTCATAGTGTTCAAACTGAGGAGACTGAAGAGGCAACACACCAATAGGGAATATGTTAGTGGAATACTTACATGAAGCACACTGGCTTCTCTTGTAGTTTATATGGTAAAGGAAACTTACTTAGAGGAGTTTATAAGGGTTTCTCAGGGCCAAGATTCTAGGGGTAGGTCCACATTATAAAGTACAGTTTTTGTTGTTTTCTTTTCTTGAGGTAGGCTTTCATGTGTTCCAGGCTGGTCTTGGACCCACTTCTGTGATGAAGAAAGAATGGCCTTGAAATCCCAGTCCTCCTGTTTCCTTCTCCCTCCTTGGTGCTGTCCTGTTTATGTGGCACAGAGGATTAATCTTAGGACTTTCTAGGCAAGGGCTCCACATTCCTAGTCCTTTGTTAATTTTATATGAACATATTTATTATTTTTGATTCTGTGTTTGTGTGTCTGTATACATGAGTGCTGATGACCACAGTAGTGTCAGATCCCCGTGGAGCTGGAGTTATAGGCATTTGTGAGTTGCCCTATGTGGGAATCAAGCTTAAGTCCTTTGCAAGAGCAGCGCTCACTCTTAACTGCCCCAGCCCCTTGTAAAATACTCTTACTCAGTTTTTTTTTTTCTTTCTTTTTTGAGACAGGGTTTTTCTGTGTAGCCCTGGCTGTTCTGGAATTCACTATGTAGACAAGGCAGATCTTGAACTTCCAGAATACACCTGGTTTTACCTCCCAAGTGCTGAGAGATTAAAGGCGTGTACCACCACTGCCCAGTTTTTTTTTTTTTTTTTTTTGGACAGGATCTCATTGTGTGTCAATAGCTGCCTGGAACTCACTGCTGTACCCACAAACTCACAGATCTATCTGCCTCTGCCTCCCGAGTGCTGGGGTACAGATTTACATGTTATGTCCTTAAGCTTCTCTGAATTTCCTCAGTAACTTTGATAATGCTTCTACTTTCAGCTCTGATTTTTAAAATTTGACTAAGGGTTTGCCAATATTGTTAATCTTGGCAAATGAACCAACTCTTCATTCCATTAATTCTTTTTTTTTTTTTTTTTATAAATTTTTTGATAATTTTATCCCTGACTAGAATTCTCTCTTCTTGTCTATTCCTTTGGGTGTTTCTGTTCTTGTTTTTCCAAGGTCTTCAATTGCATCATTAAGTTATTGATGAGATCTTTCAGTCATTTCATGTATTCACTTAATACCATAGACTTTCCTCCTAGAACTGCCTTTATTATGTCCATAGATTCTGGTATATTGTATCTTTATTTTCATTAATTCTAAAAATTAAAAAAAAATTCCTTCTTAATTTTACCTTTGACCCAATTTTCATTCAGTCGTGTATTGTTTAACATACACGAGTCTGTGTACTTTTTAGTCAGCGTCATTCTCTTGTGATTAGATGAAATGCAGTATGTTTTTTCAGTTTTCTAAATTTGTTTAGACTTACTTTGTGTCCTAATATGTAGTCAGTTTTGGGGAAAGTTCCATGGGCTGCTGAGAAGAAAATGTATTCTTTAGTGTTTGGGTGGAATGTTCTACTGTATATGTCTTTTAGATCCATTTGATTAATGGTGTCATTTACCTCCAGGCTTTCTCTGTTTTGTTTTTGTGTAGAGGACTTGTTTCTTGGTGAGAGTGGAGTACTAAAGTCAGGCACTGTCGCTAACTGTGTTCAGTCTGTGATCTTAGAGGATGCCATTAGGATCTAGGATGAGGTTTAGTGTCTCAGTGCTCAGAATGGTCGTGTCCTCTTGTTGGATATTTCCTTTAGTGAGCAGGAAATGCCCTCTCTTTGATTAAGTTTGGTTTGAAATTTATGATTTTGTCAGATATTAAGCTAGCCAGACCTGCTTGATTCTTTGTTCCATTTATTTGGAACAATACCTTTTTCAATCCTTTCATCAATGATGGTGTCTATGGTTGATGGTGAGGTATGTTTCTTACAACAAGCAAAAAGATGGATCCAGGTTTTTAATCTAGTCTGTTTTTGTTGGGGAATTGAGACACTTATTATTGGGAGTTAATTTTGATCAGAGTTTATTAATTCCTGTTATTTTGTGGTGCTGTTTTCTTAGACCTCTCATGGTCAACTGGATTGAGGTTACTTATTCCCTGTACTCTTGGGTGTGCTTAATCTCTTTAGACTGAACTGTTCCTTCTAGTATCCTCTGTAGAGCTGACTTAGGGGACATGAGTTCTTTAAACCCAGTTCTATCACAAAGTGTTTCTCCTTCCATTAGGACAGTTTTGCTGGGTATAGTAGCCTGGGTTGTCATCTGTGTTCTTTCAGAACTTTCTATCCAGGGCCTTCTGGCTTTCAAACTCTCCATTGAAATGTCAGATGTTATTCTGATGGACCTGCCTCTGTAGGTAACCTGGACTTTCTCACTTGCAGCTTCCAATAGCCTTTCTTTATTCCTAGGGAATTTCTTTTCTGATCTTTTATGTTTGGTGGTGTTTGTGTCTCTCATCCCTTCATTAGTACTTTTTCCCTCAGATTTGAGAAATTTTCTTCTATAATTTTGTGGAAAGTGTTTCCTATGCCTTTGATCTGGGTTTCTTTTCCTCTGTATCTGATTTGTATGTCTGGTCTTTTTATAGTGTTTCAGAGTTCCCAGGCGTTCTGTTCCTGGGGTTTGTCTTTTTGATTGTGTTTATTTTTAGATGAACCATTTGGTCTGACCAGAAGGTTTCTTTCCTCTAACTGGTGTTGCAGATCTGCTAGTCTCTCCCCCTGACTCCCCGCTGGCGGGACTTTGCACTGATCTTTTGTCAGAGCGTCTATCTCTGTGTTAAGTTACATTTTCATTGTTTCATGCAGGTGCTCATTTATGCTTTTGCAGACTCCCTTCAGGCGACTGCTCATGAGCCTCTGAGTTCCCTAAGTTACTTATAGTGGCTGTTTTGAAGTCTTGGTCTTGTCCGTCAGCTAAGTCGCTTTTCTCAGCGTAGGGTGGATTGCTGTTTCTGGTGGAGACATGCTGTCTTGGCTGTTCATGTTTATGCTTTTTTGATGGGATCTAGGCATCTGGAGTTAGATGGCTGGTGGTGTTTCTTTGTATGGATAGCTGATCTTGCCTTTATTGGGTGTGTGTTTGATCTTTGCTCTTGCCCCAACTTGTCAGATTATGGGCCCGCTGAGTGGTGGTTTGTCTTCAGTTTGGGCCACGCTGTTGATATACAATGGAGTTGTCAGTGTTCTTTGCCTAGGGAGGAGAGGGGCAACTCCTGGGCCCGGCTGTAAACTTCGTGTAGGCCTAGATTCTTGCTGCAGAGCTCAGAGGTGTAAGGAGAGCTCTCTGGAGTCTCCTGGTGACCCTCGGGTAGCAGGGTGGGAATCACGGTGAGTGTGGGCGATGCTCTGTGGGGTGGGTTGACTGGTGGGCCTGGAACTGGATCTAGGAGCCCCTACCTAGAGTTCAGGTCACAGTCCTCTAGGCTGTCCCAGAGTGGCTGGCTGATAGTAGAGGGAGTGACTGATAGGCAGGTGGGACTTCCCTGTGTCTAGGAGTCTAGTCCCTCCTAGGACTTCCGGGTCAGTCCTCACTTGATCCTGGAACAACACAACATGTGTGGTGAGGGCTTCTCCTTGCAGTTCAGGTCAGACCCCTGCATTCCTAAGGGGCAGGAGGTCAGGTGGACTGGATGTAGGGGCTGGTGAGGGCTTTTCCTTGCAGTTCAGGTCAGACTCCTGCATTCCTAGATGAGCATTCTTATTTGTGAATTCATAACTTTATAGCGAAGAAGTGTTCTTTAAAAAAAAAAAATCTGTAGTTTTTTTTTTTTTAAACCAGAAAAATTAAATAGTAGTACTGCTAGTCTCTTGTTTTAGCCTGCTGTAAGTCAATATTTACTTTAAACATATCTTATGTTGTCAAGATTCGGGAAAGAGAAGCAAGAAGGAAGAAAGAACGCTTAGAAAAAGAAGAATATGAAGCTAAATTGGAGGCTGAAATGCGAATTTACAACCCCTGGGGGAAGGGCGGAGGTGGCGCTCCTCTCCGAGATGCTAAAGGAAACCTGATAAGTATGATGTGTCCATGAATTTGTGTTAAATGCATTCTTTCCAGTGTTTTAAGAGTGGAGAGTAAAAAGAGGTGGGAATCAGACTATATAATAAGGGTTTATTTTATGATTTAATGCAAAGATGCTCTCCTGATTATGAATGTAACATATGTTACAAAGTCTTTCTTCTGCAGAATAATAAATACATTTTCCATTCTCTGATAGTCACCAAACTGCAAAGAATAATTCATGTTAGTTGGTGCTTATCCAGACTAGTATTTTATACACACACACACACACACACACACACACACACACACACACACACACAATGTATATATATCTATATAGTATATTAAAGTATATTTTCTTTTTTTACTGAAAGTATTAAAAATTTCTGCAAGTTTATTTTAGACTAATAAAAATTGCAAATAGATAACTGAAGTAATTGTGGGAAGGGATCTGCTTTGAATTCATATATGGAGTATACTTGTTCAATATATGGCTTCTTTTGCACTGGGGGCATCTTTATTTCAGAAACTCTGGCAAGTTTCAGAGTTATAATCCTTCAGTTATTTATTCTTTTGTGTTTGCTTGGCGTGGTGGCACAAGCCTTTAATCCCAGCACTTGGGAGGCAGAGCTAGGTAGACCTCTGTGAGTTAGAGATAGCCTGGTCTATGCAGCAAGTTCTAGGCCAGCCAGAGCTACATAATATAACCCTATATCCAAACAAGAAGCTACTTTATAAACATTGTTACCTACATTAAAATAGATTTTGCCAACTCTGGCTAAGTAGAATAAGAGTAAAGATCGTGTGGGGTTTAGTTATAAGTGACTAAAGGCTAAAGAGAGGACCCACTAAAATGCTAAAAGTAGTGTCAGAATTGTGGGTATGCAGAACTTGGAATTCTTTTTTCTTTCTTAAGACAAGGTTTCTCTGTGTAACAGCACTGGCTGTCCTGGAACTCACTCTGTAGCCCAGGCTGGCCTCCAACTCACAGAGATCCACCTGCCTCTGCCTCCCAAGTACTGGGATTAAAGGCGTGCGCCACCACCGCCAGGCTGAATTTAGAATTCTTTTTTTTTTTTTTTAAAGATTTATTTATTTATTATATATATATAGCATGTATGACTGCATGCCAGAAGAGGGCACCAGATCTCATTACAGATGGTTGTGAGCCACCATGTGGTTGCTGGGAATCGAACTCAGGACCTCTGGAAGAGCAGTCAGTGCCCTTAACCGCTGAGCCATCTCTCCAGCCCCTGAATTTAGAATTCTTATGGGTTACGCCTTTTGTTCTTTTTTTTTGTTTTGTTTTGTATTGTTTTTGTTTTTTGAGACAGTAGTTTTGGTGCCTGTTCTGGATCTCCCTTTGTAGCCCAGGCTGGCCTTGAACTCAGCCTGGCTCTGCCTCCCAGAGTGTTGGGATTAAAGGCGTGCGCTTCCACTTCCCGGCATGTCTTCTGTTCTTATGAATATTTCAGGTGTATTTGAGCCCACCTAATAAGGTGACTCTTTCTCCCCCGTAAATTATTTTTTCCTTTTGTACCTTCATATCCTCATAGGTTTAGAAGACCAGAGCCCTTGGTGCCTTTTCCTAATAGATGAAGTTATTTTAAATGTGGCCTACAATTCTTATTTGAAGTGTGTATTTGAATATGTTAGAAAAATAATTTTCATTTACTTACTCAGGATACTATAATAGTCTCTTATTTATCGAGGAGTGCCAAGCCTGTCTCAGAGGTTTATGGCAGAGCGAGCTTCCTTCTCAGGTCTGTGGGATTCTGGTTCTGGTTGCTGCTTCTCCAAGAGAGGGACTTCTTCATTGAGTCACTGCTCCATGTTAGAATCCCTTCCCTCTTGGCTGCACAGTGTGGGTCTAGGAGTAGTGAGGTGAGTGGGGGATTCTGTTTGTCCTAGACTGGAATTGGAGGATCATCTTCTCTGCCCTCGTTCTGCTGGTCAGCTACTCCCAAGAGCTCCTGCTCAGGGGCGTCAAAGTTTGCTTTTCCTCTTAGTGCCCAGGAGCAGGCCTGGGGTTGATGAGTATGTGGCCAGTTGTTAGCTTAAGGAAGTTGGAGTCATGAGTTGTCAGAAATACTCTAGCTAATGTGGAGGACGCCCCATCAGACATTGGGAGCAGAGTAATTCAGAACTTTCTAGGAGGCCTAAAGCAGTATAATTATGGGACAAGTTTGTAGTGAAGTGTGGATTATTGAATTGTAAGACACCGCTTTAGAATTGCACCCTGGAGGAAATGAAGACAGTACCTCTGAGGTTTCTATGTTAAGTAGTAAAGTTTATCTACTTTATGTTACAGTCATCACATGAAACAGAGAAAATGGGTTTTGTGAAGGACGGTGAAACTCAAAATACTGTATTCAAAGTAACGAGTCCTTACCTAAGAAGAGTCAAGTTTTGTATGTAGGTGTTATGTTTTAGAAATGGGGAAACATGACTTTGGTATTGTATTGAGATGTTCAGGGAAGCGTATTGTGATGACCAAGGTGTGTCCTATGTACTTATAGCTAACTCGTTCTGCTGCTTCCTCGTGGACTTAACTTCTTTTGTTTACTTTTGGTCTTCTGATGGAGAGAAACTAAAGAACGTGAGTCTTCACTTCTCACACCTAGGTCTTTTTAAGAGAATATACTTCTTAATGAAATAAAGCAGAACAAATTGTTTTTAAATAAACACCTATTTTAATTGTTTGTACCACAGTTCAGTGTTCTTTATTCACTAGAACTCTCTGTTTGTCTGTCTGTCTATTTTTGGTTTTTCACTGTGTAGCTCTGGCTATCCTGGATCTTGCTCTGTAGACCAGGCTGGCCTTGAACTCATAGAGATCCGCCTGCCTCTGCCTCTCGAGTGCTGGGATTAAATGCATGCGCCACCACCGCCCGGCCTAGAACTCTTTATTTAAGGTCCTATAAAAGCTAAGCTATTATAAGATGTCTGAGTAGGTGAATGGACAAGCTTATTTATCCAGTGTGTGTGTGTGTGTTTTGGGGGGTGGGGGGAGCTGCTTAGCAATACAAAGGAATGAATTGTTGGTGAACATAATTTGTGAGACTCAAAAATTCTGATAAGGAAAAGATCCATTCTGAAAGTTACCTTTGTACATTTCTATTATGTGATGTTTTCAAAATAACAAAGTTATAAAGAACATGCCCAGTGTGTGTAGGCTGGGAATATGACTAATTATAGATAGCAAGATGGGTGTGTTTTGGTGATGGAGCTTCTCAAAAAATTAACTGATTATAGTGATGTTACTTGAAACTGCATGTGATAAAATTTTAACAACTATACTGCAGTGGTTCTAACTTTCCTAATGCTGCGACCCTTTAACACAGTTCCTCATGTGGTGGTGACCCCCAACCATAAAATTATTCCATTGCTACTTCATAACTGTAATTGTGCTACTGTTATGACTCATAATGTAAATATATAATATTCAGGATACCTGATATGTGATCCCCAAAGGGGTTGAGACCCACAGGTTGAGAACTGGTGCTATACACCAAAAGAAGTTTATGTGGATAGCGGGAAAATTAAACCCCTGAAATGAAACGTTTGAGCCCTTGAAAGATGCCTGGCCATCTCTCAGTCCTGGTGAGAGGGATGCTAACTATTCTGTCATACATGTTTGACCAAGTAATGCCTTGTCTTTACCTTATGTCTATTGAGGTAAAATTTGCATGTAATAAAATGACTCTTAAAATTTAGTGAGTTTTGACAGCTGTTCTGAAATCATTTCTCCCACATTCAAGATGTAGCGCTATTCCAGAACTGCTGGAAGGACAGTTGCCTCTGTCCCCTTATGGGCAGTCCTCTTACAGCCTGTTGCCCCTGTAAATCCTGGGGTACCAGTGTTGCCTTTTGATTTTGATAATTTTCTTTCAGAGTAATTTTTTTTTGTTTGTTTGTTTTTCGAGACAGGGTTTCTCTGTGTAGCTTTGCGCCTTTCCTGGAATTCACTTGGTAGCCCAGGCTGGCCTCGAACTCACAGAGATCCGCCTGGCTCTGCCTCCCGAGTGCTGGGATTAAAGGCGTGCGCCACCACCGCCCGGTGTTTCAGAGTAATTTTGTGATATTCTTTTCTTTCTGTTACTGAGTGGTGTTGCATTGTTTTGAGGCACTGTATCTGCTAACAGTTGATAGCTGCTTGAGTTATTTCCAGTTTAAGGTCAGCATGAATAGAATCGCTGAAAGCCATAGGTTCTCAGCCTATTGGTTGCGACGCTTTTGGGGGTCGAATGACCCTTTCACAGGGGTCGCCTAAGACCACTGGAATACATAGACATTTACATTACGATTCATAACAGTAGACAAATCATAGTTATGAAGCAGCAACAGAATAATTGTATGGTTGGGGGTCACCCCAACATGAGGGACTGTGTTAAGGGTTGCCGCATTAGGAAGGGTGAGGACCACTGCTGTAGGTGCTCATATACAGGCCTCTGTGAATTTGCACTTTTATTTCTCCTGGGTAGCTAGATGCTTAGGAATAGGTTTAGTTGGTCACACAGTGTTTTGTTTGCTTGTTTTTTTTTTTTTATCTGTGTTTCAGATTAAAACTGTTTGCAAACTGTGCCTTTTTCAATAACATCAGAAAAGCACACACTCTCCAGTGCTCTGAACTCTCATCAGTTTGTGGCTCACAGTTTAGCCATTCTCAGGAATGCATAGGTATTTCAGTATTTCAAAGAACTTCTATTGTGAAATAACTTTAAAAGAGTTGCAAAGGTCCAGCGAGAGTACCTTTCAGTGTGTTTCCTTCATAATGGACATTTATGTAATCATGGCCCAATTATAAAAGCTAGAAATAGCATCAATACTGAACTGTCAGTGAAATTATAGATAGTATCTAAATTTTGCCAGTCGTGCCCCACCCCATGTCTTCTTCCTGTTCCAAATGCTACGTTATACATGTAGTTGCCTGTCTTGTTTATTGGATTCATTCATTTATTTATTTATTCATTCCTTCTTGCCATGCGTGTGTGCCTGATGTGTAAGTGCTGGCTCTGGCAGGCCACACGGCATATGGAGATCAGAGGGCAACTTCGGGAGTCAACCATCTCCTTCCATCGTAGCCTGTGATCGGGGTCCAGCTCAGGTGGAGGCCTGGGCAGCACTTGCTCTCTCCTGCTAACGCTCTTGTAGGCCCGCCAGTCTAACCTGCCCTCTGTGACCATTGTCCATGTATTTGCCTACTCAAATCCACATGTGTGCATAGGCTTTTGTGCATTTCCTGTACCACTCAGTCCATCCATCCAACACAGTGCATCACTTAGTGGTTTTTATTTTTATTTTTTGTTTTTTTTTCAGACAGGGTTTCTCTGTGTAGCTTTGCGCCTTTCCTGGAACTCGCTCTGTAGCCCAGCCTGGCCTCGAACTCACAGAGATCCGCCTGCCTCTGCCTCCCAAATGCTGGGATTAAAGGTGTGCGCCTCCACCACACGGCTCTTAATGGTTTTTATTATTCAGAGTTATACCAAAAGGCAATCAATTTTAGAACATTTCCATGTTGAATTTCGTTGGCACTATGGTAAACTCTGCATGTCTAACTTTATGTCTACATCATACACTTGTCTAATTCTGTAGTAAGTTTTGAAATTTAGATGGTGAAGTCTATTTTCTTTTCTTTTGTTTTTTCTTTTGTTTTTTTTGAGACAGGGTCTCCCTGTGTAGTTCTGGTGTTCTTGAATTGTAGACCCCTGTGCCTGCTTCCCAAATGCTAGGATTATGGGTGTCTGTCATGATCTCTCCTTGAACCCCCCAAGATTGCTGTGACGTCCAGTTATTTATTTTACTATTAGTTGGTCATCTTCATCCAAATATGGTGTGATTTTCTTTGGAATTGTATTGACCCTATGGGTAATTTTGGTACAGGCTTCATCTTAACAGTATTGACTCTTCTAATGAACTGCTGTGTGGACTGCTGATGTACTGGTGTGTGGACTGCTGATGAACTGGTGTGTACTGCCTGTCCACTGACTGCTGATGTACTGGTGTGTACTGCCTGTCCACTGACTGCTGATGTGTTGGTGTGTACTGCCTGTCCACTGACTGCTGATGTACTGGTGTGTACTGCCTGTCCACTGACTGCTGATGTGTTGGTGTGTACTGCCTGTCCACTGACTGCTGATGTACTGGTGTGTACTGCCTGTCCACTGACTGCTGATGTACTGGTGTGTACTGCCTGTCCACTGACTGCTGATGAACTGGTGTGTACTGCCTATCCACTGACTGCTGATGTACTGGTGTGTACTGCCTGTTCACTGACTGCTGATGTGTTGGTGTGTACTGCCTATCCACTGACTGCTGATGAACTGGTGTGTACTGTCTATCCACTGACTGCTGATGAACTGGTGTGTACTGTCTATCCACTGACTGCTGATGAACTGGTGTGTACTGCCTATCCACTGACTGCTGATGTACTGGTGTGTACTGCCTGTTCACTGACTGCTGATGTACTGGTGTGTACTGCCTGTCCACTGACTGCTGATGAACTGGTGTGTACTGCCTATCCACTGATTGCTTTTAGTTAATATCTCTTACCAGTATTTTATAGTTTTGAATATCAAATCCTGTACATATTTTGCCAATTGTGTCACTGAGTTTTTCATGTTTTGATACTATTTAGATGCTATTTTTAAAATCGCCTTTTTATTTTTTAAATATGTATATATATATATGTGTGTGTGTGTTCAGTGTGTGTGGATGCACATGTGTGTACCTGTGTGTGGA
This sequence comes from Peromyscus leucopus, assembly GCF_004664715.2. Taxonomy (NCBI): domain Eukaryota; kingdom Metazoa; phylum Chordata; class Mammalia; order Rodentia; family Cricetidae; genus Peromyscus; species Peromyscus leucopus. Next base: position 139,471,692 of record NC_051067.1, read on the forward strand.
GGCTAGAGGTTGACATTGTGAGTTTTCCCTAATGACTCTCCTCATTTTCCCTGAGGCAAGGTCTCCCAGTTGAACACAGAGCTCACCGGTATGGCTGGTACAGGCAGCCACGTCAGCTTTCTCCAGGAGTCTTTTGTTTGTACAGATCTGGGTGCTGGGATTACAGCCTGGTCTCCATTGCCTACCCAGCTTGCTGTGTGTTCTCAGGATCTGAGTCCTCACAAGTGCTGCTTCCCTGGCAAGTGCACTAACCACTGAGTCATCCTCTCAGCTCTTCTCCTCTCATTGGTGGGTTTTAGTGTGACATTACAGACATGTACAGTATGTACAGTGATTATAGCTAACTCCCCTCCTCACTTGATATAGGGCGGGTGTGCATGTTGCCACAGGTCAGAGGACAACTTGTGGGAGCTGATAGCTCTTCACCATGTGGGACCTGGATATTGAACTGAGGCTAGCAGTGGGTGCCTTTACCTACTGCCTCCATTTCTATGTGCGTGCGTGCGTGCGTGCATGCGTGCGAGCGCATCTTCCCGTCCATGCCATGGAGGTTAGAAGAAGGCATCACATCCCTTGAGGCTGAAGGTAACAGGTGTTTGTGAGCTGCCAGTGTGAGTAGTGGAGTGAGCTCTGCTCCCATAATCGAGTGGTACAAGTTCTTAACTGTTGAGCCGTCTCCACAGCTCCTCTGTCTCCTTTTTCTTAGTGTGTGTGTGTGTGTGTGTGTGTGTGTGTGTGTGTGTGTGTGAGAGAGAGAGAGAGAGAGAGAGAGAGAGAGACAGAGAGAGACAGAGAGAGAGAGAGAGAGACAGAGACAGAGACAGAGAGAGAAGGAAGGCGTTCACAAGTCACGGCGCACATGTGGAGGCCAGAGAGTAACTGGGGAGTCCAGTTCCCTCTGCCTTGCTGAGCTGGGTCTCACTGTGTAGCGTATTGCAGACTAGCTGCCTTCCACCAGCTGAGCTTCCTGGCAGATTTCCTGTGTCTTGCTGTAGGAGAGCTGGGATTACAGATGTGAGCCACCACATCTACATCTGTTTTGTCTATGTGTGATTGGATTCAGGCTATTTAGGCTTGTGTGACAAGCATCTTTGTAGCCAGTAGGATATCTCGTTGGCACATTTTTTTTTTTTTTTTTTTTTTTTTTTTTTTTTTTACCTCAAAGCTCTTAGCCATTTTCTGGGCTAAGAATGGCCTGACTGTAATATGAGGATGTCATTATTCTGAGCTTTGGTCTCCTGGGTGTGTTCACATGTTATTTGGACTGTTCTGTATGGTATCTTAAATATGAGTCACATTCAAAATACGTCCCTGAATGTAATGTTCTTCCTTGTAGATAACTTTTATATCTGTGTTTAAGTTCACTTTTATTGTTATCCCAGTGTTTTGGGAGGAGTAGATGACAGGTTTATTTTTATATATGCACTTTTAAAATTTGAATTCTATAAACATACAAATCTGTTTCTGAGACTGGTGGTATGACCTAGTTTGCACACGTCAGATCAGCATTCTACCAGTTGAACTAGGTATTAGCTACTTAACAGACACAGCAAGTCTGCTGCTAGGTAATACGCCATCCCGGGGTAATGTTTTAAAATGAGAAGTGCATACTGCTTTGCCGTTCTTCAGATAGAGATTTTTTGGAGTGGTTTTTTTTTTTTTTTTTTCTGGTTGTCTGTGTTTGATGCCTTAGCCTGATGTTGTAGTGTAGATGTCTCCACTGGCTTCCATGTACAGCCCAGGGAGCTTCAGTTTCTTATCTTTAGATCTCTCCCTGGCACCCTTCAGTGCCATGTGCCATGGCAGTTGGTTTTCCCTGCAGTGAGGTGGGTGATGAGTGATCAAAGAAGATGGAGCTCATGTCTTTGTGAAGCAGCCCTGGAGTCACGTGTCATTTCCTGGCAGTGTCTTAGTCTCACGTGAGGGAATGCGTGGACCACAGCAGCGAAGAGACCTGGGTTCCACAGTTTGAGGATGAGTTGCTAAAGAGTTTGTTCGCGCATTGTAACCCTCCCGTGAATATGCTCTTTGTCGCTTGTTTTCAGGAGCTGATGGTTTGGGGTAAAGGTCACTCTGACTTACTTTGGGTCCCACTATGTTTGCTCTGTACTAAAGAAATTCTGATTTCTGATCTGTCAGTGGGTATGTTAATGTGACTTTGATAGAATGTCAAAATGTACGCATCTTAATTTCAGTCCTAGTTTTGAGTTGATTTCACAGTCTCTTTAGCATGTTCAGTGAGGGTGCTCCAGACCTGCAGCCAGCATCTAGTCACTGCAGTCTGTCCTGTCTTAACCTCTTGATTTCTAATTTGTAAATGTATTAAGTGTAAGAGTAATTGTAGAAATGTGTTTATTGAAATAAATGGATTATTTTTCCCTCTCAGCTGATTTGAATAGGATGCACAGACAGAATGTAGATGCCTACCATAACCCAGATGCAAGGACACACGAAGATAAAAGGGCTATTGTGTCTATAGACCAAAACTTAGCCACTTCAAGTGCTGAGAACCTAGAAGACTCTGCAAATAAAAACCCAGGTTTTTAATCCCATTCTATATTAAAAAACATTTCTAATGCTGTTCAGTAACATTTCACTTCTGTTCTTTAATACAATTCTTACTGTAATTTTGAGAATTTGGTACTATGAATTAGGAAGCATAGAGTATCTTCTTTCTTTAAAGTAGTTATTTGAGAAAAAGCGACTCAGTCGGGAACAGTTGCTTCACAGTGGGCGGTTGGTCCCAGCTCTGCAGTTTGCTGTGTCTGTGTAGCGCTGCTAACGGCTTCCGGCTTCCTTTCCGTACCTGAGGGGGTCTGTCTTTCCATGTATCCGAAGTTTATTTCTCATCCCCAGACTGCACCAGTGAGAAAGTATTTGGTGTGTTATGATCAATTATACAAGAAATTAGTTTTTTGTTTAAGTGAATCACTTGCCCTCCACATAGTACAAAAAATGAAGTAACTGGAAGTTTAGTATCAGATCACATCTCTGTTGATGAGTAGAGCTGACATACCATTAAGCAGCATCCATAACCAAGTTTTTGTAAGTTGGAATTATTCAGTTTCTTTTTAAAATGCTTGCTGGGAAAAGTTGGCATCATCCTTCTTTACCACATGTGTAGGCGTATATGCTATACATTTAAAACTAAAGCAAATGTAAAGATGGACATCTCACACTCTGTATGATGCTGATAATAGTGACTACTTACTATAAAATTCGGCTTTTGCACTTTTGTAGTTTTTTACTGTGGTTTTGATTATGTTTTTACACTTCAATAGAAGTTTTGATTATAGGAAACCTTTTTACAGTAGGAGGTTTTTCTGAAATATTCCTGACTAATCATGCAGTTGAGTGTCACCACTCGTCTGACTTGCTGGCGACCCACCAGGTCAGGGCTGATCACGTGACTGGCCCGGCTGTGGCTGGCACTTTGAACCTGGCTGCTTGCGGCTTTGTGGGCAGCCCCGTTCCTTGGTTGCACTGCGGTTATGTGGAGGGTTTTGTGTTTTTTCTTTTTTGTACTCTTTTGAGACAGGGTTTCTCTGTGTAGTCCTGGCTATTCTGGATCTCACTCTATAGACCTGGTTGGCCTCGAACTCACAGAGATCCTCCTGCCTCTGCCTCCTGAGTGCTGGGATCAAAGTCGTGAACCATCACTGCCTGGCTCACAGTAGATTTTTACTGTTTGTGTCTAGCTTCAATTTTTAGAACTTTAAAATTGGACTCTTTTATTTTGATAAAATTTTTTCTTAACCTGAAATGGTTCAGTGCAGAGTAGGAACAACAAGTACTTTTTCATGTCATCGCTGCTAGGAGAGAATTCTGGCCCCTCTCTTTACTGCTGCTCTTGGTGGCTGCTGCTGCGGGAGTCATGCTGAGGGTCTCCCCCCATTTCTTCATGCACAGAAAGAAGTGTTTGCAGCTCTGACGGAGCTTGGGACTTCCTCTTTCTTAAGCATTTGCTTACTAGGCATAGACATGGAAAATAAACAATTTCCGTGACCCTTTCCCAAGAGAATAAACCTGATTGAACGTGCCCAGCAAATTCTGACCTGTATTGTTTTTCTGTATTATCTCAGGTTTTCCTCTGGGGGTGCTAGTGATTCCTTAATCTTCAAGATGTTCATCATAAAATGTTTAGTTTCCTCATTTTATGTGAATTGAAATTTCCTAGGCTTTCTTTCCCTAAGAACTAACCTGAACTAACTTTGTAAATATAAGAATGTGTCCAATGCTACCTAATTTGTGCTATGCCATATATATGTGTATATATATGTATATGAGTGCTGTGTGTGTGTATGCATGTGTACACATAGGCACATAGCTGTATATGTGTGCATATATATGTGCTGCTTAATATTTTTAAAAGGCTTTGGGAAACTGGGATATATCTGAAATTTTCCTAATTTATGCTTTTCAGCTTTGTTCTCCTCTGGTATATTGTCTTAATTGGGCTTTTGTGGTTGTTGTTTGTTACTTGTAGACAGCGTCTCACTATGTGGTCCTGGCACTCACTGTTGTCCCCATGAGTCTTAAACTCATGGAGAGCTAGCTGCCTGCCTCTGCCTCCCCAGGGCTAGGATTAAAGGTGTGCACCCGCTCCCAGCCTCTCTAGGCCTGGTTTTGTGTCCTTCCTAATGATCCTTTTGGTGGACAGTTGAGAGAGGAGCTCACTATGAGGCGGTAGCTCCCCCTGCAGGAATTCAGGTGTATACCACCCTGCCTGGCTCATGCTGTGAATTTTCTTTTACTGTTTGGTTCTTAAGTGAACTGCTATGAAATCCAGTACTAATGTGGCTTCAGCTGTTTTTTGTGGTTACTATGGTAACTAGTTACATGTCTGCTTTCTAATAGTATTAACTCCATAAACTTTGAAAAAAGTTGTTTTTTTTGCAACAGATTTATTTCATCTAATATTCCTTTTTTTAATTGTCACAAAAACTCAAATTTTGAGGGAAATTAAGGTAAAAACTAACACTTAACGTTTATTTTGCTATCAGCTTTCTACGGTGCCCAAGATTTAAAAGAACTTTCATAGGCTCAGTTTGCTTTCAGTAGACCAGTTTTTTTTGGAAAAAGTTCTCATGCTGTTCCAGGCTTGATTGGACTTTCTGTTAATCCAGTCAACTGAATGTTAGTGAATTTAAATACAAAGGCAAAGGAGACCTGAATTGCTAAACTACCAAGTAGTTTCCATAAATAACACACAAAAAAGGAGATAAAAACATCAAATTGATAGTAGTAAGAATGAGTCAATAACTGAGCATTTGATAACACACAAACCTCTAACCCCAGCCTTAGGAGGCAGAGGCAGGAGGATTGCTGCAGATTTGAGGCTAGCCTTGTCTACACAGTGAATTTCAGATCAGTCATGGATACATAGTAAGACCCTGTTTTAGTAAACAAAACCAACCAACCAGAAAAGAATAAATCAGTAAGTTAAGAATAATATAAAAAGTTACGTGAGACTTAAATTTAAATGTCATATTTTTTCTCTCTGCATTCAAAGAGATTTGTTTTCAGACAGCTTTTCTGAAATAAGTTCCATTTAAGAATAATGTATAATGCTATTTTTAAGGGATATATATATAGATATATATGTTACATATATATGTAACAGTACAATATATATGAATGTAAATGTACAATAAACTTACATTTATATCCCTTAAAAAGATACCCTGTGTGTACTATAGATACAAGGCTTGTGCATGCTAGTAAAGTGGTGAACTCAGTAATTTTAGAAGAAAAACCTATTACAGTTATTTGAATTTGTTAATTATTTCATAGCCTACTTCATAGCCTGTATTTAAGCTATGGATGTGAAGCATTTTGGACTTAGCAATTTTTAAAAATAATTTTTAGAAATTTCTGATAGGCGTATAGATTAATAACTATCCCCCTCCCCCCATTTTCTCCCCTGAGCCCTGGGGATTGAATCCAGAACCTTACACATGCCAAGCAAATGCCCTGCCTCTGAGCTCTCTTTCCGCTCCTAAGAACGTTCTTAAGTCAAGGCTATTCACGTCCATTTCCGTCACGCACTTTACTCTGTGGCCTGCACTGCCATCCGTGTTTAGGTCGTTAGCTTGCAGATGCCCCGGGTCTTCCTGCTGCTATAGACACGATTGCCAGCTACTCACTCGGATCCTGTCTGCCCTCTCTTGCTGCCCTCTGTGCACCCCCATGTTCTTGCCTCAGCCTTCTGTCCCTGACCTTAACCCCGGATTTCTGTATGTGGTACTGTTTTCATAATGTGGGTTTATTAGTACATCGTTCCTTTCCTAACAGTATGTTTCTGCAAATTGTCTTTTGAAGGTCTTGTGCAAGCACAGAGCTCTCCCTTTGCCCGGGGAAACACATTTGGTGAGCAGCCCACAGAGCTTCAGATTAAAGAGCAAGAATTATACAAGAATTTCCTTCGTTTTCAGGTGAAAGGCTTGTTTGGTTATAGTTCCAGCTCTTTATAATAATAAATTTTCAGGTATTTTATCCACTGTGCACTAAATTCTAAAATGCCATGCAGTTATCCAAAATGTCTAGTTTATATCAGATACAGGTATCACATTGTTTCCCTCATATCTGAATCTTTTCTAAACTTCATTAGAAGATCAATAGTTTTTAAATCAATGAATGTTGAGATTTGTAAAATTCACTTAGGCTTATTTAGAGTAGGAAATGAAGCCCTGCCACCCTCCACGGATATGATATCCTTGTCTCAGTACAGACTGGAAATAATCAGAAGTTGCATTTCAGTTGAGTTTGGTGGTACATGTATTAATTTCAGCACTTGGACTAAGCAGGAGGATTGAAAAGCCAGGCAGGGTTATATGAAAAGATTCTGTTGCAGGAAACAGAACAAAACAGATTTACATGTAATATAATGACATTTTGCAATTATAGGCCTCTTTTTGAATGTCGGTGGGTAGCGTTTAAAGTAATGAAGAGTTCAAACTATTCCAAAGAAGGTACTTAAGTGTCTAGTGTTTACTGAGCATTGAGCTGGGGGGATCCACAGTATTGCCTTAGTGCTAGTAGGAGAATAGAGCCCCCGTGGCTGAGATGTCTGCTTTCTCTCCCTCCCTTCCCTCTACATGTGTACTACACACATATCTCAGAGTGCCTGATAAAATTTCCTTTGGTATAATTTTTTTTTACAGGCTGTTGTTTTTTACTCAGAATCTGGTACAGCTGCCTGTCTTTGCTTACAGAAAATGTCTAGATCCCTTAGCCTGACAGTTAAGGCTTCTAATCTGACCCCATCTCCCAGTCAGCTCCTCATAAGATCACACTTGACCATGCTCTGCTCTCGGGTATTGTGGACTCTACAAGGCACAGTGGTCTAATGAAGGCAGACTTAAGAAGGATGGCCCTGGCATTAACACTAGGATGTGTCAGTGGGGCACTGGGTGTTTTCTTAGAGCAGTGACAGTGAACGTGTGGAAATGATTGACAGAGAATATGACACGTATCACAAGCCCCACGGATATCAGTCACTCGGGTCAGCAGGTTAAGGGTGGTACAGAATCAGCTGAACTTGAAGGAGCTTGAAGTGGTTCTGTTACCATGACGACAGCAAGTCAAAATGTAAGTTTACTCTATTTTATTTAGCACATCTACCATGGTTTTTTTTTTTTTTTTGGTTTTTCGAGACAGGGTTTCTCTGTGTAGCTTTGCGCCCTCCTGGGACTCACTTGGTAGCCCAGGCTGGCCTCGAACTCACAAAGATCCGCCTGGCTCTGCCTCCCAAGTGCTGGGATTAAAGGCGTGCGCCACCACCGCCCAGCTATCTACCATGGTTTTTAAAATCACTTTATTCACAAAGTAATTTTAGTTGTAGTATCTTATTAAATTTCAGACTCTAGTGAAATTCTCTGTTTTGGGCCATGCCCTCAGCACAGATTGGTTTGTCCACAGCAGCAGAGGTGACCTGCTGGGAAGTCTCCCCTCGGAAAGCCATGAATAAGAGAGGAGGCTTTGACTGTTATCTTGATCCTCAGTGTATTCATGAATAGACTCCTCTTGAATGGTGATTGTTCAGTTGTTTTCCTTAGCAGTCACAAAATCCCTTTTGTCTTCAATCAAAATTAACACAGAATTCTATGAAAATGCAAAATAGCTAAATGGTGTTTATTACTACTGTCAACAGTGTCTTACAAGACAGGAAACCTAACACTTAAGAATTGAACTATCAACAGTGTCTTACAAGACAAAAAAATCTAAAACTTAGGAGTTGAAGTAAATGATTTAAAATTTTTGTTCACAGAGGTGAGAAAGGAGCTTTAGCCAGCGATTTGCACAAATAAGTCATAGTTAATGCATTGAAGCCTTGATGCTGTTCAAATTGAGTAATATTTGTGAATGATTTTTAAGTAAAGCTTTAAAAACAAACTTAAAAAATTTTAATAATTCAATCAAAAAGTTAATTTAAAATTGGCACATTTGATAAAGTATTTTGTGTTACATAGTTTGAAAACTGACCTAGAAGATAGTTTGCTTCTTTTAAAAGTTGCTTAGCTGTGTGGTCTGTTAATGCCTTACAAGTTGGCAGTATTGGATGTAGCAGTTATCCTCTGTAATGTCTTCAGGGAAGAGGGAGAAGAAAGATCCAGGTTTAGTGTGAGGTTCTGTTGCATCATCAGTGTGTTTTCTGGGTTTGTTGTCCTTGTGAGTATCTGCGTATTGCTTGGCACTGAGTGTTGAGGCTGCATGTTTAAATGTGTCACAGTGAGTATTAGGAAAGGCTGTAGTTGGTAACTCATAGTTATATATAGGAAGATTCAAGTTCTCATGTAAAATACTGACCATGTGCAACCTTAAAGCTACAGGAAATTCAGATTGCATAAAAATACCTTCCATCTTAAGACTGTACAGTCCAGAGTGACATCTCTAGGAGACACACTCTCAGGGGGAACTTCCTGTGTCCTGGCTCCATCCCCGGTACACACTTGGATTGAGCTCCGGACCAGTGCGTGCTGAGTGCAGGCTCTGCCCCTGAACCACCTCCCAACACTGAGGTGTCAGTTCTTCTTAACCTGCAGTAGGGGGAAGCAGTCTGAGGAAATGGTTCTTTCATAAAGAGGCTAACATGCTCAGTTAACTCTTGTGTGGGAGTTCTCTTCAAGTTCAAGCACACTGAGATACAGTGATAATTGTAGGACAATCAGCCACAGACACTTACGAATGAATATGCTCTACACGGTTCCATTTGAGTTCTTTGAGCACTTGAGAAGTGGACATTAATAACTTCTAGATGAGAAAACTGAGGACAAGTCCATTTCTTCAGGTCACACAGTCTGTAGTAAGCAGGATGGCAACTGACGGGCAGCTTTTAACAGTATCAAATACAGGACACCCCCAAACCGAGGGACTTTGAGTCTGTAAGAGTCCTGGAAAAAGCGGCAGGCGATGCTCTAATTTGTTGGTAGTTGGGCAGAACACTAACTGGTCCTCATCTTCAGATTGAGGAAAAGAAACAAAGAGAAGAAGCAGAGCGCGAGAGGCTGAGAGTGGCCGAGGAGAAGGAGGAAAAGCGACTTGCGGAGCAGAGGGCAAGGATTCAGCAAGAGTACGAGGAGGAGCAGGAGAGGAGGAGGGAGAAGGAGGAGGAGGTGCGTGAGTACGAGGAGGAGCAGGGGAGGAGGAGGGGGAAGGAGGAGGAGGTGCGTGAGTACGAGGAGGAGCAGGGGAGGAGGAGGGAGAAGGAGGAGGAGGTGCGTGAGTACGAGGAGGAGCAGGAGAGGAGGAGGGAGAAGGAGGAGGAGGTGCGTGAGTACGAGGAGGAGCAGGGAGGAGGAGGGGGAAGGAGGAGGAGGTGCGTGAGTACGAGGAGGAGCAGGGGAGGAGGAGGGGGAAGGAGGAGGAGGTGCGTGAGTACGAGGAGGAGCAGGAGAGGCGGAGGAGGGAGAAGGAGGAGGAGGTGCGTGAGTACGAGGAGGAGCAGGAGAGGAGGAGGGAGAAGGAGGAGGAGGAGGTGCGTGAGTACGAGGAGGAGCAGGAGAGGAGGAGGGAGAAGGAGGAGGAGGAGGTGCGTGAGTACGAGGAGGAGCAGGAGAGGAGGAGGAGGGAGAAGGAGGAGGAGGTGCGTGAGTACGAGGAGGAGCGGGAGAGGAGGAGGGGGAAGGAGGAGGAGGTGCGTGAGTACGAGGAGGAGCAGGAGAGGAGGAGGAGGGAGAAGGAGGAGGAGGTGCGTCCGAGGGAGACGTCTGTGTTCCCTTGAGAAGTGTTCTGAACTGCATGAGAAGGCTGCTGTCCTGAAGTCCGTGTTTAAAGCCCCCATTGTTACTGTCGTTGTGTAGTATTTTATTGGGGTCACTTACTAATTTAAGAAAGAGACATTGTTTTTAACTTGATAAAAGATGTCTGCTACTTTATTAAGTAGATAGTACCTTCATTTGGTAGAACACCGTCTTTTATATATTTAGTTTTTACTTTTAGACAAAGTAACACATTTTTAAATGTACTGCAAATGTATGCAAGAAGTGTGTCTTTTTAAATTTTAAAGCAAAGACTAAAAAATGAAGAACTCATTCGGTTAGCTGAAGAGAGACGAAAAGAAGCAGAAAGAAAGAAGAAAGAAGAGGAAGAAAAACATAACTTGCAACTTCAGCACTACTATGAGAGAGAAAATATGATCGGAGATGAAACAAAGGTATGTCTCAGAGGGAGACGTGTCAGGCCCAGCGCGCATGCCTGGCAGAGTCGGGAGTAGTTAGGGAAGGAGAGAGAGGAGCGCTCCCTCTCTGCCCTGGCCTTTCAGCCCAGTGCCAACACGCTGCTGTTGCCCTTCGTTTGTGAGGTGCTGCCACAGCTGGGATTTCGGCTGTTGTCAGTCTTGTTACTGGGCTCCTGTGTCTGGCTGTCTGCCTACGATGTAGCCTGTAGACCAGAACCCTGTGGACTGTGGGCCCTAGGACCACACAGCAGCTTGCCAGAGTGACTGGCTGGTCAATATACTAGAAAAAGTATTGGGCTTGACTCTTATTGATCTAGTGATTCATTCTTTGTTTTATGTACTATATTGGAAATTAAATGTAAGCACCAAAAAGACTGCTTTTGGAGTCCCTGTTTCTGGCGCACAGGGCTGATGTTAAGAATGGTACATGAATCATAAATCACAGTTGTTAGACAGGGCTCTCTTCTCCAGACCCCTAATATGGTCTTATGCAGCTGAACCAATTCGACTATTGTGTAAAGAGTATTTTATTAAAATACTTCTTAAACAGTCTTGACTATTGGATATAGTTTGTACATGTGTTTGTGTGCACAGAAAGATTTGTTGTTGTTGCAGCATTTGAGACAACCTTCTCCTGTGGTTCCTGCTCTTCAGAACAAAATGGCCAGCAAAGCCCAGAGACCTCCTTCAGTCGACACCATCATAAGCTCCTTCATTCATGTACGGACTTCTCTTAGAGTGACTCTTGAGTTCTTGGGATGCAGCGCTTTGTGAGATTTCTGAATGTTTGCCTATTGCTCGAGTTGTAGCTGATAGCTCTTGGTGCCCTAAAGCTTAGGCCTTACAGTGCAAGTTAAGTCTTTCTTCATAGGACATGGTCTGTTAGATGGTATTTATTTGTCTCAGCTCCTTAAAAAGAGACTTGTTGTTGTTGTTGTCATTTGTTTGTTTTGAGACAGGTCTCATTCTGTAGCCCTGACTGTTCTGGAATTCACTATATAGACTAAGCTGACCTCTGACCTGCAGAGATCTGCTCGCCTCTGCCCCCTGAGTGCTGGGATTAAAGTTGTTCACCACCATGCCCAGCTAAGAAAGTCTTTTGGAAAAAAAATATGTTCTAACTAGCTGTGGTTACACTTGTGGAGTCTCTAACTAGCTGTGGTTACATTTGTGGAGTCTCTAACTAGCTGTGGTTACACTTGTGGAGTCTCTAACTAGCTGTGGTTACACTTGTGGAGTCTCTAACTAGCTGTGGTTACACTTGTGGAGTCTCTAACTAGCTGTGGTTACACTTGTGGCGTCCCTTATGGTTTAGACTGATCTACAGTCAACAGGAAGCAGAAAAGTTGGCCTTTAAGTTGGTGCTTGAGCAGCCAGCAGGAGTTTGCTGTAGCAGACAGAGGGTCTGGACTTTGGGTGTCGGCAAGCTATGGAGGGTGTGGCAAGCCATGTGGAGCATCTTCTGTGGTTTGTTTGGCCTGGCCTCATGATGTCTGTGTGCAAAGGCAGCAGGAGTGGAGACCCTCTGCAGTGTCTTGGGGTGGGGTGGGGGGTTGGAGGCTTTGCTCCATGGGCTTGTGGACTGCAAAGATGGGAACCACCAGCCCAGGCATAGACGTGTGAAAGGCATTTTTGGATTCTACTTCTGAGAGTCCGGTTCACATGTTCTGAATTAGACAACGCTGCGCTGGGATCCCTGTAATGTTGAAGTGGAATGGCGTGGGCACGTGTACTTGTCTAATGGTCTCGTGGGCAGCAAAGACCGAACACAGACAGGAGGCTTTTGTGGAAGACCGGATGTGACACTGAAGACTTGAGACAAGGGCACTGACAGCAGAGTGACACAGGGCACTGAGAGAGTTGACGACTTCAGGGCATAGTTTCGGGTTTCTGGGGATGATTGTACAGACGGGGCTTTGAAAACTGAGTTGTGGCTGAGGAAGAAGGCGTTTTGGTATTTGGGAAGCAGTTCATGTAACAGCGCTCACTAAATTGATTGTGCGGTGTAAGTGTGTGTGTGGGGGGTACAAAGGGCTGAGGACGGAAATGAACAGTGTTTGAACAGATGGCAGAGCTCAAGTGTCAGTGATACTGTTACTTGCCAAGGAAACTCCGGATAAAGTTGCCACCTGAGTGACTTGGGATCACTTTGGTAAAGGCAGTCCTGCTGAAGTGATGGGTGTGGAGGCAGAGCTGGCTGGGTCTCAGGGAGTGAACCAGGGCGGGGGGTGGGGGGTGGAGAGGGAAGTGCCTTAGTGCCGAGTCCTCTCTCCAGCCCTGCATTCACTGTGTGTTAGTGACGCCTCGCTGTGCAGGGCAGATGCCAGTGAGTAGTTGGTAGTGAGTGAGGAGGGGACCGTTGTGCGTAGGCTGAGAGAAGATGTTTCCTTAGAAGAAGGGAAAGTGAGGAGAACTGTGGGCACGGGAGACTTAACAGGCACGGCATACGGCACAGGGACTGGCAGTGGCCAGAGGCAAGGAGCCGTGCATCATGGGAGAAGGAAGGTTGGCCATAGATGTAGGGGAGTTTACAGCGGAGGGTTTGGTTTCCTTCCCCGCCGAGGACGAGAGAGGAAATGCTGACCGTGTCTGTCCTCACTGTTGATAGGAAAGCTCCCTGTCCAGGGCACAGTCTCCTCCAGTTCCTGCAAGGAAGAACCAACTCCGTGCAGAAGGTAGGTCGTTCACCTGTAGTCTAGAGGCTTTGACTTCTTCCGGTCATCTCAGCCTAAGTACAGCTGTAGGAAGTTGCAGAATGGTGGGAAGTGCTGTGTGTCCCCCAGTCGCGTCCTGCACAGATCTACAGACACATTTTCACCAGTTTAACCTGTGTATTTGCACTTTGGTTTCGTGTTTGTGGCTGTGGGTGTTCATGTGTGTTTTCATCATGTGTAATTTGTCCAGTCACCGTGACGCTCAGCCTTCCAAGTGCACAGCACTCCTTTGTTATGTAGGCCCTTTCCAGTTGCTGTCTCTGGGCCCAAAAAATGTTTTGTTTTGTTTTGTTTTTTAATCAAAACTCTGATTGTGGGTCTTAGTGATGTTCACTATGATGTGTATTTGTCTATATATTTAAGACACACTGAAATACCTTTCCTAAAATTTCTCTGAGCCTTTATGATGAGCCAGATTGTGTTTTGGTAATTAATCTTTTATTCTTTATCTTTTTTAACTTCTCAATGGGAATTTGCAGAGGAGAAGAAAAATGTGATTCTGGAGCTCTCAGAAATGAGGAAGCAGCTCCGCAGTGAAGAGAGGCGTCTGCAGGGGCGGCTGCAGCACCTGGACAGTGATGACGAGACCCCCCTCAGGTGCGTGCATGCGTCCGTCCATCTGTCCGTCCATCCGTCTGTCTCCGTCCGTCCGTCTGTGCTGCTGCCTCAGCCTCCTGCCCCTGCTGTGCCTTCTGTAGAAATCTAGTTCCTGAGGGAAACAATGACATGGGAATGGAAATTCTTAGGTTGGGATGTTTACACATGGTGGTACTTTATGGCTATTTTTGTGTTTCCCTTCAATAATGTAACTTTTTTTGGTTGGATCCATGTTTTCTAGCAAAACATAGCCGCTGTTACTGCTGCAGGGCCCAGCCTCTAAAGGCGGCTCCTGTGCTGTGGGTTAGTCTGCTGGGAGCCTGCCGATCGATCTGCCGAGCATTTCTGGGCGACTGGACAGCACAGTCTTTCTTTTAAAAATGAGCTTTCTGTTTGGGATAATCTGGTGGAAAGGTTGAGAACGTCATACGTAAGCTAGGTACCTGCCGCCTAGTTTTCTGCATCGTTAATATCAGACATTCTGAGCTCCTGTCTGAAGCTGCCAGTTGTGTGGCAGAACTTTTCCTGGGGACACAACACACAGGTCTACTCACCCTAGATAGGGATCCTGTGACAGACCGGAGTACAGACAGCACCAAGGTCAGCTTTTTATTGGGGTGACTCACAGGAGTGTGGGTGAGAGATCACTTAGAGGACAGAAATGACTCAAAGGACAGCTGCATCTCTAAAGCCCGCCCCAGCATGGGACCGTGCAGCCCAGAGCTGGGAGGAGCCTGGAGCACACTGCAGCCTGCAGGCGGCTCAGCAGGTGGAGAGTCCTCTCCAGGTGCCTCACTTCACCTAAACCTTCAGGGAGCTGCTCTGCCCTCGAGTCTTTTCTGCCCCTCAGTTTGTGGGAGGGGCTTCTTTGTACCTGGGTTCCCTCATCTGAATTCGAAACCAGCTTGTTTTACATAGTGAGTTCTGGGCCAGCCAGGGACACAGAGAGGCCCTGTCTCACAGGGTGGGGGGAAGCAGGGAGGGAGAAGAGGGACAGGAGAGGAGAGAGAATGGGGAGGGGAGAAGGAAGGGGGTAGGTACACAGTTGGTTTTTATCCATTTCCTTTGGGCGTATGACACAGCCAACCCCTGGCAGAAAGCTTCCTCCCGAGCTCCCCAGAGTGTTCATTCCTTGAGTGCGAACAGAGCAGAGTACTGTTGAACTCCTGTAGCTGGCAGGTTGTCGGGAGTTCTGTAGAGCCCTGGTATAGTTTCCTAGGTATGGAGCAGAGCATTAGCAGCCTCTCTGTGTGCAGTTTCTACTTCAGCCTGAGACGAAGGTAAGGTTTACTGACATCTAATTCATGGCATGTACTGTGCATACTACTTCACATTCCTTTGAATTCTCTTCTTCACAACATGATTAAAATGGACAGATTTTTATAGATATTGGCATTGAAATCACATTGCTAAAAAATAACATGCCTGATCTTTGTTTTTTTGAGACAGGGTCTCATGTAGCTCAAGCTGACATTGAACTCCAGAATGCTAGGATTGCAGGCAGGTGACAGCATGCCCTCCTAAGGTCTTTAGGTTTTATTTTAGCATGGGTGACCAACAGAGCAGGGCCATTAAAATGTCTGTAATAGCTGTGATGAAAGATGCCCAGTGCTTTTACAGTGAGGTGAATGGGAACTCGTTTCCTACCCATAAGTCATAGTGACCATGATTGTCGTTTACAGGAAGAGAGAAAGGAACCCCATGGACATATTTG
Organism: Peromyscus leucopus; assembly: GCF_004664715.2. Classification (NCBI taxonomy): domain Eukaryota; kingdom Metazoa; phylum Chordata; class Mammalia; order Rodentia; family Cricetidae; genus Peromyscus; species Peromyscus leucopus. The sequence goes on from NC_051067.1 coordinate 139,487,395, forward strand.
ACATGGCCAGGCATCGGGTACAAGCTCCCGTCAGGAGACCGTCCCCGAAGGCCTTGGATGCTGCTACTTTTCAGAATATTCATGACTTCAATGAGTTGAAAGAGAGAGGTGAGCATAAGCTGCCCTATTTGCCAGGCTCTAGGTGACATCTTGGGGTCACATAGCAGTTGCTTGCTTTGGGAACTCGCTTGTCATACTGCCAAATGTATGTGAAGCTTTTCATTAAAGACCATCAGTTTTGTGTTCCTTCATTTCATGTCTATTGTAATGTCTTTGACTGAGGTTCTGATTTGCAGTTAAGGTTCTGATTTTCAATTAAGGTCATTGCCTATTTTTTTTTTCTTTTTCAATGCTGGTGATCAAGCTCAGCGTCTTATGAAGTGCAGTATGACTGAGCTTTATCCCCACCAAGGTCCAGAGAGTTTCCCTGCCTCTGCACATGCGCAGCCTTCTCCATTCCGGACACCTGCACCTCAGAGGCACACAATATTAGGACTGATCAACCTGAATGGATGTCCCATTACCTCTCAAAGTTCATGGTTTGCATCAGGGCTTTTGATGTGCATTCTCTCAGCTTGGATAGCTGTATGATGACACATGCTCACCATTGTTACACCATACAGAATGTCTCACAGCCCTGAAAGTCCTCGGCTAAACCCAGCCACCCTCCCGCCCCTTTACCCCTTTAAGTTCACAGTTTACCTTATGCAGAGTGTTATAGTCGATGCAGTCGGGATCACTAGAGTCCAGCCTTCTCAGATTGGTGCCCGTCTCTCAGAAACACGCTCAACTGTTCTCAATACCTTTTCATGGCTTGAGAGTTCATTTTAGCCCCCCCCCCCTTTTTTTTTTCTCTGAGACAGAGTCATAGCCGTAGTCCAATGCTGGCCTAGAACTCACTGTGTAGCCCAAGTGACCTTGAACTGGTAGCAGTCTTCCTGCTGGAACTACAGGCAGAAGTCTGATTTCCTTTCATTCATTGTTTAATCTGTTCATTTTCTTAAGAACGTCTGGGATGCTTGCCTCCATATTTTACAGTTATAAATGTGTGTACAGATTTTTGTGTCTAAATCTCAGTTGAAAACAAGATTTAACTTAGTTACGTCATTCTTTGCACCAGATTCAGAAACACGAGTGGATCTCAAATTAATGTACCCAGATCCTCCACGAGATCATGACACCTTAGAGATCCAGCAGCAGGCCCTGCTACGGGAGCAGCAGAAGAGACTGAACAGGATAAAAATGCAGGAAAATTTGGGAGGTACAGTGCAGACCGTGCTGCGTCAGGAGCTCACTATGGCTCTTCGTTCTTCAGCTTTGAAGTTGTTGTTTTTGTTTGTACATTTGCTTAAAAAAGATTTATTTTTGATTTTTTTTTATATACACACACACACACACATATTTGGGGGGCATATACACATGAGTGCAGGTACCCTCAGAGATCACAAGAGACTGGAATACCTGAAACTGAAGTTAGAGGTAGCTGTGAGCTGAGGTGCCAGGAACCAACTCTGTCCTGTAAGGTCAGGGAGGGTTCCTAACCGCCGAGCCACCCCGTCAGCTTTGTTTTTTTTTTTGTTTTGTTTTTTTTTGTTTTGGTTTTTTTTGTTTGTTTTTCGAGACAGGGTTTCTCTGTGTAGCTTTGCGCCTTTCCTGGAACTCACTTGGTAGCCCAGGCTGGCCTCGAACTCACAGAGATCCGCCTGGCTCTGCCTCCCGAGTGCTGGGATTAAAGGCGTGCGCCACCACCGCCCGGCTCAGCTTTGGTTTTAAAGACAGTCTTCCGTCTGTATTCTTGACTGGCCTGGAATCCACTGTGTAGACTAGGCTGGCTGCCTTTGAACTTGGAGTAGTCATCCTGCCTCTGCTTCCTGAGTGCTAGTAGGAATGGCATGTGTGGCTCTGTGCAGCCTTCAGCCTTAACCATCTCCTGCATTTATTTTGATCCCAGGCAGGCCAGTGCACTGGTAGCTCCGTGCTCATGTTAGCCTTTAGCCATAAAGTTTGGGAAAGGAACATGCTCCGTAGCATGCTCTGATTAGCCCAGGAAGGGTCATGTATCTCCGCTTGGGAGCTCAGCTGTTCACTGTTGCTGGAGTGAGTGGTTGGGTGCTTTGATCAGGCCAGCTGACTTCCACACCAAGAACTGCCAACCAAGACCAGGAATGCTCAGCAAATGCATTCAATCCTGGGGCACATTTCTCTTCAGCATATTAGGTATTTTTTTCATTATTACTTGTGTGTGTGTGTGTGTGTGTGTGTGTGTGTGTGTGTGTGTGTGTGTGTATGCACACGTTTTGGTAGAGTAAATTTTTAAAAGTAAAAAGACGAGTGGTGTGGTACACACCTTTAATCTAAGCAATTGGGAGGCAGAGGCAGGTAGATCTCTGTAAGTTTGAGGCCAGTGTGGTCTACAGAGCGAGTTCTAGCAAGTAATGCTAAGGCTACACAGAGAAACCCTGTCTTGAAAAATAAAAACAAACAGACAAAAATCTATGAAGTATCAGATTTGGATGTATGTTTTTATATAATTATCTGATATCTAAATGTAATCTAAATCGAGTCTAATGCTATTAACTTGCCTATGTAGGGTAGAGACTAACCCTACACTAACTTGATATGGTGGGCAGAAGCTAGGCTGCTGTTCTCAAGGGGCTGATGATAACCGTAGAAGTCAGAGGCCGAATAAATACAGTGTAAACACTGTAAAGGGGACCTAAGCCTACAGGACTATGTAACCAGCAGGAGCCCAGGGTAAGTGGGCTAGAAGTAGGGTGGAGTTGTCTCAGAGAGCATCCGTGGGCCTTACTGAGCAAGAGGTGAACGTTGTGACCGTACGGGGATCCCACTGGCTCTGCCAGGCTGCAGGCCATTGAGAGTGGCCAAAGAAGAGGAGTCATAAAAGAAGGCCAGGAGAGATGATCTTACTGGTTATTTTTCGGAAACTTGGGACTTTCTCTTAGCGGGCTGTTATGGCTTGCAGAATCTGAGGACGGCCCCTGGCCTTGGGAGGTATGATAGGAGTACACTTCAGGATGAACTCATAGATAGACTTGGACAAACACTTGTATAGGAGCCATCATCCCTCCTCATGGTGCAGAATTTTAAGTATCAACTGGTGATCTGATCTTGTGGGATGTTATCAGTTTAGGCACAGCCAGACTAACCTCGTCCCCAGATGAGTACAGGTATTTCTTCCTGCCAGTATCCATCTGCCTGGGCAAACACTGGCAAAGTAAGCATAAGATAGGGCCTGACTTTCGACAGTCACAGGGCTGAAAGGACGTGGGCCATCGCTGTAGCTCTTCTAGAGGGCCCAAGTGGGTGTCTTTGGAAAGCTGCCATGCTGCAGATGCCCTGGGATCCCTGACCCGAGACTGGCTCCCTACAGTTGAACTTACTCCAACCCTAGTTAACCCAGTCACTGTGCAGGGACTACAGAGCAAGACAGATGGTTAAAAAAAAAAAAAAAAAGAAAGAAATCTTGTGTTTTTTCTTAGACATCAAAGTTCACAAAGATTTTACTAATGAGCCATTTAACCAGAATGGATACAAGATTTAATGTGAAAGTAGCATCATTTCTAAGACTGTTCTGGTGTGTGATGGGTGAAAAGTAATTCTCAGTAGAAGCTAGAAATAGAAGATCTGAAATGTATTTCTCTTTGTTAACCTTGTCTAAATATCTGCCCTTGTTTCTCTGGTGCCTACAGTTGATTTCGACACCATGTCCAGTGGGAAAGCACAGGGGTACAGAATGGTAAGCAGTCCGTTCCACGTGTGAAGTTAGATTTTGGAGCCTATGTTTAATGAGTAGTCTAGATGTTGAACATGTCCGTAGTGTTAATACTTATGTTTACATTGTAAGTGCAGTGTCTAGAGATGTGTGGCTAAGATGTGCAGAGAGAATTGACTGTAAGGGTAAGAGTACCATCCTAGTGGTCTTAGCTGCTGTCCTGAGCTGTGTGAGTTGGGGGAGATGGGCAGATTATTTCATTTTTATGCCTCAGTTTCCAAGTACTCATTGTGAGGATCACTACAAAGACTCAATATGTGTGTGTGTGTATTGACATATATTCTGTGTACATCCTACTAAGTAAAAGTGTGTGCAAGGTCACTGGGCGTTCAGTGAGATAACACAGAACTGAAAATTCTTTGCAGTAGGGCCTGGCCCTTGCTGAATGCAGAGTATAGCTGGCATTGAAAATGGCGGTGGAAATGTATTCGGTAGTGGAGAAGTTAACTCTTATCCTGACATTGTACGAAGGCTGCATTCAACAACTCTGTGCTCTGTGGGCCAGAAACTGTTGAGTGTTCAGGGTCCAGGAGTGCAGGGTCCAGGGGAAGGGTGCGGGGGAGGGGGGGGGAGGTGGGCACAGGTGAACTTTCCGTTTATAACAACAGCTGAGGAGGAGGCAGCGTGGGAAACTGGACAGGACCTGCAGGAAGATACTTGAGCAGAGGAGGCTTGAGCAAGGGTGAGGGGACAGACGGGCCGTCCACACTGGAGGGGAGGAGTCACGTCCTCGGTGTCGCAGAGAGTCGCCCGGCCGACAGAGGGATTCCTCTGTGAGTCCAGGCAGCTGTGCTGGCGCAGCCTGAGGCGAGCAGAAGTGCTCTGGGACGGCTTTCCTTTAGCAGCCTAGGTTAGGCTTGGGAGGTGCAGAAGCAAGCGCGGTCAGTTTGGGGTTGGGAAGACGGGGCTGTGACACAGCCAGTGTGAATGCATGCTGACACACGGCTGCACTGGTGAGCTCACGCTGCAGAGCCCAGGGACGCGCCGGGGCTGCAGAGTCCTAGGATGCTGCTAGCCTGCCCCGAGTCCAGACAGTGGAGCTCGGCTGGGCCTGTGCTGCCCAGGGCTTCCATCCAGCGCTGCTGGGAGTTTCACCGGATGGCAGTGTCGCTAATCTCCTGTGTGTGGCAAAATTTCACAAGATCTGCTCATCACTAAATTATACGTACTAGTTTATTATCGTGCCTGTAGCCATACATCCAACCAGCAAGGCCCCGCTCTGAACCCAGGTGGGCTCCATATCCACCTGCCCTACAGCACATGGCCAGAGGCACTTGGCCTCTTTGGGAAGACTGCATTTGGGACATTTTTCCACGTGGGATGGTTATATTATCCATGCAAAAGATAATTAAGTTTACTATCTGGGATTTTGGTTAAAAGTCTGGATTACTAACAGCAGGTTTGGCTAAGAAGCTTAATATAAGCCAAGAGTTTATTTATCATGACTGTTTAAAAAAAAAGCACTTGCTTTTCCTAGAAACTAAATTATATAGCATAGCATAGAGTGTGAGGCCGCTGCCATTAAAGTAGAATCAGTGGTAGTCAGAGGAGATCCAAGTTCAATACATGGAAGAGTTGAATGTACAAAAAAATGTTAACAAGAGCAAGAGAATTCATTGCTTTAGTTCATTGCTAGCATGTTGGAGCGAAGTGTAGGCGCCTCCGAACACACGAAGTGGTTATTGTACAGATGTCAATTTCGGTCACTCCATGTCGTTTTCTCCAGTGTGTCATGTTGTGTCTGTGTGATGGTACTGTGGGTTGTAGTGCTGAGACTGTTGGGTACACGGCAGGATCTCTTCCGCACCTCGCGTGGGACTGTAATCTACCCACTACTCAAAAGACAGGAGAACCGAAGTACCACGTGAAAGACTTAGTGCCCAATGTTTGGGATCACTACTTCACTCGCTTTTCATCAACCACCACCAGAGGGCAGCGAGGAGTCAATGTCGGCTCCTGACTTCAGGGTGAAATGAGGCCTCCTGCTGTCTCCTGTCTTGGTGGGGCCTTCTGGATACTGGAATGGGGTTGTTAGGAGGGAAGCAGCCCTCCCTGCCAGCTCTTCTGTTGTTTTTGTTCGGGGTGGGGTGGGGTTAGCGTGGAAACCTACGCTATCTCAGTGTGACTTATTTTCCTACTCCAGACTAAAGATACAGCCATTAACATGTGATTATTGTTTTTGTTTTTGTGTGTGTTTAATTTAGCCCAGAGATGACACTAATGACTTTTTGAAAAATTCATTACTGGAATCTGACAGTGCTTTTATTGGTGAGTGTATTTAATTTACCAGTGTTATGTTAATTTAATTATATATATATATGTATCAATTTTAGATCTATGATATAGGATTTCACTTTTTAGTCCAAGCTGAACTGGAACTCACTATGGCCCAGGGTGACCTCAGACTTTGATCTTGTGTCTTGAGTGTTGAGATTATGAGTGTGCACTGCTGTGCCGGGCTGGTACCACCATTTTTGAAAGTAGTTTGCCAACCACACAAAATGTGGAGCAGTCACCGTGACACCTGTCAGTAATTCCTCGTTTCTGTCCCAAAGAAACCATGTCCACACAGAGGTGTACACGGATATTCACCAAGCAGTACCATTCAAGAGCCACTAGGCAGCAGCAATATTCACCAAGTGGACCAACAGAGGCAAAATGTGATGTGTCCGTGAACTGAAGTGTGACTCACTCAGCAGTGAGATGCTCCATGAACCTCAGGCACATGCCAAATGAGTCACAAAAGATTGTGTTGTAGAATTCCAGTCATGTGGAATGTGAGGAAGAGAACGTTGGACCGGCCTGGGGAGTGGTTACCACTGAGCAGAAGGGAGCTATTTGAGGTGATGGACACTCTAGATAGTAATGACTGTACAACTGTAAACTCACCAAAGAAATCACTGAGTGTGTATAGTAAATAGCATTTCCATAAAGCAGTGTAAAAAGACATCAGACTTGAGCCTTAGCTCTGAGTAAAATTTCAGGTTTCTTTGTGTGGTCTGTGTAGGTGCTTATGGTGAGACGTATCCTGCCATTGAAGAGGATGCCTTCCCTCCGCCGTCCCAGCTGCCCTCCGCAAGGGAGCGCAGGAGGAACAAGTTGAAAGGACTGGATTCTGTATGTATGAGCTTCTCCCCCCCCCCCATCTTCTCAGTGTAGATGACTCAAAATTTGGGCTCAGTTTATGTGGTCCAATTTAAAAAACAAAACAGGGAGGGACTTGCTTTGAAAATCAAGTGGGTGTGGTTTGAATCTTGGGTTCTGCCGTCAGTTACTTGTAGCTCTTAGGATGGCAATATGTAGCTCTGTAAATGGCATAGATATCCTTTCCTGTAAATGTTAAACTTATTGCCTCAGTCTTATTCCCTATATAAAATATGGGCTTTAGTGAAGCCACACAAAGCACCTGATAGCATTTATCAAAAGCCTGTTAGCCTGGAAATAACGTAATAAATATGGCAGCAACTCCCATTTTGGTCAAGTGAGTTTCCCAAGGTCAGTAGGTAAGAGGACTAAGATTCAAACCCATATTCTTTTCCATAGCTTTATAGTGTAGTTGATAAAAGGCTTCAGAGCCTTCAACAAACCATGTTCTGATGGTGCCCTTCTTTGGGTAGACAACTTTGGACAGCTTCTTAATCTCTTTGTTCTCGTTTATATGACTTGTACTCAGGAGCTTAATAACAGTCTGCTAACTAGCATGATCACTTGTCTAGCTTTATCAGGCTACGAAATGCTGTTGCTCTAGGTAACTGCTCATCTGCTTTGGTCTGTGTTGTCTTTCTGCCTATTCATATAAATGGCTACCTTCTTGTTCTTTCTCAAGAGCCATCCATCTTATAGCATGTGTCAATACCAGATCCCTCTTCATTATATGTAGACACTACAGTTTGCGTATTCATTCAACCGGTGATGAATACCTACCTGGGTTAGTGTCACATTTCTGCTGTCATGACCAAGATTGCCGCTAGCATTCAAAGTACAGGTTTCATGTGGATGTTTGTTTTGTTTCACTTATTTCTCTGAATTACTGGATTATTTGGTCACTGTATGAATTTAACATTTTTAAGGATTTCTATTTCCCAAAACATGTTCACCATTTTATACCATTTTCAAACATTTTTCATTTATAGCAGTATGTGACTTTCCTACTTCTCCATGCCCAGTAGTGGTTATCAGCCATCATTTTGCTTACAGCTAAAATGTCCATTGTGTCATAGAATGGCTCATGTGCTTCCTAGCTGGTTGTGGATCTCCTTTGCAGACATGTCAGTTCAAACCTTTTAAAGGTCCATTTTTAAATTGTGTGTAGTGTTTTCACTGGGGAAACTTAAGACTTCTTTATAATTATGTCAGATGTTAGATTTGCAAATATTTTCTATTAAAAAGATTGTCCTTTTTTATCTTCTTGATAGGTTTTAAAGCATAGATGCTTTTTAACTTTTAATGAGGTCCAAATTACCAGTTTTCTTTTATCATTTACGTAAGAAATTCGTCCAACATAAAACCATGAAGGTTTACTTGTGATACACTCAAGTTAGCTCTGCATTTGGTATGAGATATGCAGTCTGAATTCCTTCTTTAGCATGCAGACATTATTTCTCTAGCACCATTCATTGAAAAGACTATTTCTTTCCTGATTGTACTTGGTTTGGTCTTTATAAAAAAAATACCATGATTACTTTTCAGGATTAATTTCTTCCATTGCTTTGTGTGTTCTGCCTTGACACTGACTTGAACACTGAGCCTCAGCTTCTGCTGTGTGTGTTTTCTTTTTGTGCCCTGTAATTCCTGGACCTTACTCAGCTGCCGGCATTAAGTCAGCACAGTGCTACCTCTTAGCCCTGACAAAGTCACCTGACCCTGCAAAGACAGCACACAGAATCCACACACTCCTGCTTTGCTCTTCACAGAGTGTATTGATCCAGGGTAAAACTATGCTGACTGACTATTGGAGCGTTTCTAAATTTTCTCTCTCTAACTGTAGGATAGTAGTCGGCTCCACATCCCACCAGATGGTCTCTCTTTAAAATCTGTCTCCAGTGTAAATGTCGATCAGCTCAGAACGAGAAATGAAGACAGAATGAGAAGACTGAATGAGCATCAGAAGAAACCCACTAACACAGGTACCATGCAGACAGATGTTCCCTGGCTGGTGCACATCTGGGGGAATGAGTTTTGAAGTCCTTTTGAGTTTTATGGTCAAGGACATAACTAGCCTGCAAATCCAGGGCTTGGGGTTGATCCTGCAGTAGACTGTTCCCACTAGAAGGTGTCCTTTAAGAGCAGAGCCTAAGCAGTTCCAGGAGACTGGTGTATGAAATACATCCTCAGTGTTTCACCGGGGAAAGTGCTGACTTCGGTCATTACTCACTAGAGTAAGACATGACCAGCTGTGTGTTTCTAACTGACACATCTTAAAGTCTGTAGTATTATAAAGAAACTTTTACCTGTACTTGGCTTTCTGCACTATGAAGAAAGAAAAAGAGTTTTCTGTTAATATTCTATGCCAACAAGCCCATCTTCTGACGAGTGGTTTTGGCTGAAACTTTTCATGACGCACAGGGCAGCTTCAGACCTCTTTTGCCAGCCTGTGCCACATCCTTTAAAAAACATCAGGCTGTTCGTTGCTGGGATCATTGGCCAGCACTGTTTCAGTAAAGTGGCTGTTCACAGAGTTCACTGGTCTGTTAAACTGCACTGAAGTCTTGTTGTTGTTGTTGCCACTTCCTTAACTATCTGTAGTGCAGGAGTGACGCGTTCTGATGGGAAATACTTTTCCACCGAAGCAGCAGGCATGGTCAATGAAGGGAATAGTACTTTTCATTTCCTATCAGACCTGGAAAACATGCCCTAGTGAAGAGGATGTCTTCAAAGGCATTTCTCCTTAATGGATACCTGGAATTGCCTTGTTTTAGAATCAGTAAACTTTAACTGATAACTTAGAAGGATATATTTGAGAGGAGATAGAAAAACATAAGATTCTTTCAGGTTTTCAATGTCTAAACTCTTTGTTTTAACACTGTCCTTTCAAACAGGAGCTTTTTGGTACGATGTGGACTGATTGCTCATTAAACTGATTGCACACCCCTTTGCTGAGTAACCCAGACCAGGAGATGTCATTTTTTTTTAGAAAAAGAAATTGACATCACAGGGTAGGAAGACAGATTTTTCCTATTTTATATTTATTAAGTCAAATATATAGAATTTGAGTAATATCAGATTTGGTTAATGAACAAGTCCCCTATTTCTGGGCCATCTTAGATTAGTGCAGCTGTCATTTCCTTGGAATGACTTTCGACGGGCCTGCGTCAGTGCTATAGGCTGGACCAGTATTCCTCAACCTGCTCAATTCAAGTCTGTGGCATGTCCACTGTTTCTAATGGTAACAGACATAAAATAAGTCTGTTTCTCTACAGTCAGCTTTGAATGTTTAGTAGAATCTCCTTTGGTAGAGTTAGAGTTCTTATAGCTGACTGCCATGGAGTCAATTTATTTCTCGCCCACTCCCAACATAGCCCTTTATTGGCATGGCCTCCTACTCCCAAAGGAGTACTTGTTGGGTTGTGATTCTGTAAAGAGATGCAGAGTTGTGGACTGTAGGTACCCTGTGTATGTTACCTGCCACCTGACTTTTTCTCTTTTGCCTCCTGTAGATGATGAGAGTTCACTGGTTGACCTTGATGACATCATGAAACACTTGGGTGAGGATGGATCCAACTCTGTGGCAACTGAGCCCTGGCTCCGCCCAGGCACCTCTGAAACTCTGAAACGGTTCATGGCAGAGCAGCTGAATGAGGAGCAGCGGCAGGTTCCTGGAAAGCCAGGCACTTTCACTTGGCAGGGCCTGTCTGCTGCACACGCTTAATTCAAAATAAACCCTCTCTGGACCCAGCAGTGCCTTTTACAATGGAAGGAACATTCAGTCTCTATCTGGAATGCCTTGCTTGTGGCCCTACCCAGATTTTAGTTATTTATGTTCTAGCTATATAGGAAGTGTATTTTTTCCCATGATGATACATGTTTTATATATATTATATATAATGTATATACAAAGCCCTGATTATTGATTTATAACATAATTGTATAGAATTATTTTTGCAATTTTGCCATGGGTGGTAATGAACTCTTGATTTAACTACCATATGTGCATTAATTCTGCTTGCCATTCAGAGGTGAGGAAGTGTTAACAGTACTGTGAAACAGACCACATTTCGCTTTGTGTCCAAACAGTTCATAGTGAATACACCTGCTGTGGCTGTGACTAGTCCAGCTGCTATGTAAATGAGCGACTCCAACAAGCCACTCATTTTCACGCCATTTGTAGCTGCAGCTCCCACAGGAGTGAAGGGAGCTGTGACCATCTCACCTCCACGAGCCATCTCTCTGCCTCCATTTTATTTTTATGTTGATAAAAGCACAGACTCACTCAGTTACTAATTTATCTGATTTCACTATTTCTTGATACAAATAAAGTTTTATTTTTATTAACTACCAATGTCAGTTTCTTTACTTGAAATAGAATTGAGGTTTCTAGAGGCTAAAAAGCTCCCACCCAGAAAGGACAGAGGCAGTGGTCTTCTGTCCACTGCCTGAGACCCTTGGCTAATCAGTAAGTGATACTTCAGAAAAAGACTCGTTCAACTTCTAGAAAATAATTCTTACTTGGATTAGGGTCTTCAGTACATTCGGTGGTGATAGTGGAAGTCAACCCAGCCACTGCTTCTCTGATATTTCCAGGGACAAAATCAATGGCAGATAGAACAGAAGAGTTTTGGGCTACATGCAATTTTTATGTTCAATTTTGCTCTACTAATAAATTTTCTTCTGTCAGTATTTGACAGTAAGAAGGACTGCATGCGTCCTCTGTGGAGAGTGGATACTACAGCATGGACCAACCACCAATCATGGGAGGAAATGGCTTAGATCAGAAGACATTACAGTGACTTAGTTCTAACATTCAGCTTGGTTTGAATAGAGCTGGTCTAAGGAGATATATGGAAGCAAAGACCAACACATTTCCTGTTTTGAAATTAACCAATACACTGTTTTGGTTTTTAATGCTATGTATCACATACCTGGAACCGACTCATTTACAAAATGCAACATTACAAACTACCTTAAAGGTAGGGGAACATTTTCCCAGTCTCATAATAAAGGGCTTTATCCCTGAGTAGTAAATACATTTTTGGATATCCTAGGATTAAAAAAAGAAGTTGGGGCTGGAGAGATGGCTCAGTGGTTAAGAGCACTGGCTGCTTTTCCAGAGGTCCTGAGTTCAATTCCCAGCACCCACATGGTGGCTCACAACCATCTATAGTGGGATCTGATGCCCTCCTCTGGAGTAAAGTCAATAGAGCACTCACATACATGAAATAAATAAATCTTAAGGAAAAAAAAAAAAGTAAAGCAGTTGAAGGACCTAATGCATAGACTGCAAAAAAGTGTCTTTGTAGCTGAAAATGTATCATTTTTATAGTTTGGACTTAAAAAAAATCAATGCAAACAGGGCTGTAGGTTACACAGTTTTAACTGCACTGTTGAAATAATTCAAAAACTTTATTGACCTATAACCTGATTAGATATGCCAGATGAGAATCAATATTGTACAGAAAGTTGTACAGAATTTTTTTACATATAAAACTTTACATCTGTACCATATACATTTTATCCATCTGAAAAAATTTTCTACATCCACTGTTAATATGGAATGCTTGACAAGCTTCTCATTTTAACCATCAGAGCACAATTCACAGTATGAATACATTTCCAGTAAATCTAACCTCCCCAAACCATGCCAGATTTGTTATTTTAATATATTCAACATTAAATTCTGTACATAGAAGAAAATCTACATCAAGCCCCGCCACCCAAAAGAAAAAGTGACAGCAACCTAGATTCATCTCGCAGTGATTCAAGTTTCCGTCTGTGAAAAGTCATCGACTTGAATGGCTCATCTTTAAAGCCCTAGGAGTATGGTACAGGTAGTTCTTGTCAGCACGGATGTCTTCTACCTTGGTGGTTTCCCCTCCTGTTGGGATCTTGACAAGCATTGGTCATAACAGGGCATACTAAGCCCTCAATATGACCACCCCACCCCCAAAAGACAAAAGTTCAACCCAAATGTTTTAGTGCATTTGACAAAATATTATGGGTATTTAGCAAGTAGATAAGAAAATAAAGAAATAAAACAGTGCAGGAAGAACAATATGTTTTAAGATTTTTATATTACAGACCTGCATCTCTGTACATTTTCACAGAAAGATGATGATTCCCAGTATCTCAGATAGCCTGAGTGTGCAAAAATCTTCAGAGTAAGAATACCATAGTTGCTAAATATCTTTTACCATGAGCAATAATTTTCTCCCTTCCCCCCAATTATAAACATTTTATCCTTCAAAATACAGCTCTCCTGAGTTGTACTTCCTGCAGAAGTTCCATCTTTATATCTATACTTCTTTGGGTAAGTTTCATTTCTGTACCTGCCAAAGGTGTGGGGCTCGCCCTGCTCAGGACAGGGCAGGACCCATGAAGGTAAGCTGACACTGTGTGAACAGGCTTTCTGCTCAACACAAGCCCAACATGACAGAGAAGCCACCAGACTACTAAAGGGACCGACCGCATGGAGTGTTCCGACTGAGTTATAGCTGTGAGCATCTTTACCAGGAATTCGCAGACACTGCAATTCAGAGAAACAATTTTTCAGGTAGGAAACCTCTGCCCCAAGGTCCTTTTTACAGAGCGGAGGAATGTAAACACCAACAGAAAAATATTCAGTTCTCATCATTGCTTGTTTATTCCAAGTTCCTGTTCAGGTGGTTGTGATATCTGAAAAACTATTCCAATTCGCAGGAAAAATCTTCTAAGAACAGCACGGAGTTCAGGAATCAAGTCAAATTGCATAATTTCACACAGGAGAGGGTAGTAGAAAGATGCATGAGCTTTAAACTGGGGGAGAGAACGTCTCATTAGTACTGCTTGTATTACAAACCAGACGCTAACCTTCCTTTAAGAGCTAGAGCGGCTGGGGAGGCCCCTGACCGCAGAGAGACGGGTCTGCCCAAGTGCTAAGGACATGGATTATACAACTGAAAGCCTAAAAGGAATTAAAAAAACAAAACCAAAAAACCTAGGCGCAAACCCAGGCTACTTGGTTCTTTGCTGTTTTAAAAAACATTTTCTACTACATATCTGACACAATTTAATAAATTAACATGCTTTTCCTGTATGTTGAGCAAAAGCAAGCAGGATAGGGAAGAAAATGAGTTTTTACAATGTATGAGTTATTATATTGCATCTTTAAATATAATTCTTAAGTTTTAAGGGGAGATTCTACCTAGCATTTCAAAATGGTTGGATCATTTGAGGTGGGAAGACCCACCCTAAATCTGGGTCATACCTTCTAGTGGCAGCCCATAATGCCTTTCTGTGGGTAGAGCCACTACTAGACAATCTGACCACAGCCTATAACCCATTCTAACACACACACACACACACACACACACACAATCCCTAGCGAACCCTGGCTAGTACCAACTGCAACATGACATTCCACTTTTATAGGTCCAGTGGTATATATCCTTGGACTCATTTTTGCTTTAATCCTTCTTCATCTCTGAGCTCTGGTTTGCTCTTTTCTTTCCTTCATGCTCTTCTCCCACACTGCACCACACAGGGAAGCAGACAGCAAGCACACTGGCCAGAGAGCAGACAATGAGGGGAGACTCACTCCAGGCCTCATCTGGCTCAGCACAGATGCAGATGCATCTGGACCCAGGGACCATGACTCAGGACAGACACCTGACAGCACTGAGTGGCCCTCCCCTGCCCCATGGGCTCTCCTATGCTAGTCTAAAGTTTCAAGTATCAGGTGACCTAACTTGGCCATTTGAAATTTAGGGCTCCTAATCTGTACGCTGCTTAAAAAATTTTGAAATGTACATTTTTAAAAAATATTGCAATAAAATGTTTATGATTTATATGTAAATGTATGCATCTATACATTTACTTAAAATTTTGATCTTTATTTTTACTGGTCTAAATTGTTCACTCTGGTCACCTGGAACACTGGCCCCAAAACCAGACATGGTGGGGCAGAGGCTCAGGTCAAGGTCACACTGTGTGGGTTGGAGACCTGTTTTCAACTGGGGGAGTTTTATAACTCCAGGGGTCATAATGGGGATTTCAATGTTGAGGAGCTTATCAATTACAGTCTGATGGGATTCTAATTCTAATTGAACTGCTGGTTAGAAAAACAAAGCTAAGTGAGTTTGCATAGCCTAGGTGTAGTGTAGTATACAGCGTGACCACCTCTACTGTAAGGGACGGGGATGGAAGCAGCCTCACACTTACCCTGTTATCACTGATCTTTAGAACTTTAGTGAGGAACAACAGGAGTAGATTAGTCCAGGCTTCGCGGTGACTTTCGGATGTTAGAGTGAGGAAGTACGTCAGGGCTTCACTGCAGACACTGCCAAAGAGAAGGCTGCCTTTAGACCCTGCCCTCATGGACGCGGGACAAGAGGGCAGTGGGGGCTACTGCTGAACTGGCCGGCCCATTTATTAACTGGAGCACCAAGACATGGTCTTCAAATCAGGGAGAAAGAAAACATTCAAGGAATCTACTCAAGGGGACTGTTCAGGAAACACACATTGTCTATCTTTCACTTAGAGTCCCTGTGTGATAGAGAGCAGGTGTGCAGGCCTGATGTTGAGACCTGGGTCCTCATTCATGGCTTTGCCCTTCACTGATTATGAGGCTCAGACTCTCCTGCACCTAATTAGTTTTGTGATTTCTGAGACACACTGCACCACTGCTCTCAGGACAGGAATGAGCAATGCCTGAGCACTCTTTTTCCTAAAGAACCGTTCAGTCTGAGCACAAGCTAAATTTACTTACTTAAATAAGTAAAACATCAATAGTAAAACAGAATGAAACAAATTCAACTAATCAAAACGCCAGCAGGGCAGTGGCGCACGCCTTGAATCCCAGCACTCGGGAGGCAGAGGCAGGAGGATCTCTGTGTTGGAGGCCAGCCTGGGCTACAGAGCGAGTTCCAGGACAGCCAGGACTACTCAGAGAAACTGTCTGGAAAAACCTAGAAACAGTAACAACAAAACCCGAAATAGTTTAATCAACAAAGGCAGGCAGATAAGGCAACCTTTCATTTTCATGACTGCTCTATAAGAGAGACCTTTCTCATGGCTCTGGAAGGACCAAGGTTCCGAGCGATAGAGATTTACCCTTTGTCCTGTATGTTAGACATGACCTGCTCAGGTGCTGCTAGGTGGACACGGAACAGCGTTTGCCTCAGTTAGGCCCAGGCGCTGCTGCGGTCCCAGACACCCAGGAAGCAAACACAGGTGTTCACAGGCAGCCTGGGACACAGGCGAGATGCCCAGTATGCAGGGGAAGGTGACTTAATTTTGACATTGACCTGGAAATGGGGCTTCCAGATTCTAAGGTTCAGCTAGCTGCTTGCTGCTGCTCCTGTCCCTTTCATGTCCACACAGCTACCGTCCAAGAGCCTTACTTTAGCAGCCTCTGCTGGACTTCTTCCCAGGCACCAACTCTGCTCTCGTCCATGTACATCCGGAAGAGAATGCGCAGCCCGCAGGCCAGGCTGCTTGTCTCCTGTTTTAGAAGATTGGGCTTGGACTTGCCTTTGAAGCCTGCAGAAGGAGACGTTTCTTGAGTTAGCCTGGGAAGGCCCCTTACAGAAAGGTCACACAGCCTGTGGGGAGGCAGATTCTGCCTGTGTAGCACTGGCTGCCTGCAAAGCCGACCCTCTATAGATCAGCGGTTCTCAACCTGTGGGTTGTCACCTCTCTGGGGTCGCATATCTTCATTACAATTCTTAACAGTAGCAAAATGACAGTTATGAAGTAGCAACAAAATAATTGTATGGTGGGGGTCACCACAACATGAGGGACTGTGTTAAAGGGCCACAGCATTAGGAAGGTTGAGAACCACTGCTCCAGACCTTAGATATAAAACAGCTGGGGAAGCGAACACCCTGAAGAGTTATACCTGGAGCCCTGCAGGCACAAGAGCAGGTGCCGAGCTCTGGCAGGGCTCCACCCTCAGAGGGACGGACGGGAGGGAGGGAGGGAGGGCTGCTGTAAGCCAGACACATGGAAGGGCAGAGCAGCAGGACTGTCCTCGTCAGAGTCAGCGGCTGGGGTGGGGTTGTAAAGGAAGAGGATAAACAAAGCCATCTTAGCTGGAAACTGTCAGGGGCTACACAGCAGCCAGCATTCTGTTGGGTGCAGCAGTTGATGCCAACTAGACCACAGCCGCCTCCTTTATTTTCCTGGCTATGTTCTGAGGACCCTCTCCTGTGAAGAGGTAATGACAACTATTTCTTAAATATAGAAATGTCAGTGTAATTTATACAAAGCTTTTTTTTCTTATTCAAACCTGCTAAATTTCCTAAAAAAATGTGGTTTCCTCACCCACAATCATTCCTTTTGGTTCTGAGGGATGGCTACTCCTAGGGGAACAAAGTCATTCTAATAGTATGGCAGAATCCATGTGGAACTGGACTTAACTGTCTCTCTCAAAGGAGTTTGTATTATGCCAACTAGCAACACAAAGGCAGTCAGCACAATCCGAGGAAAACACAGATCAGGTGGTTCCCAGAGGGGGAGTCAGCTGGTTGCTTGGCTTCTAGCTGACAGGAGATAACAAGGAGACAGATCTCCTTGTTATCACTCGGGAAGTTCCCACAACCACATGCCAGTGTTTTCAGTGACACTGAGACAGGGATAGCTTACCTGCTTTCCACAGAGCAGTCCTCTGTTCATTGTTGGAGTTAAATGCTTTTGCAAATCTATGTGACTCTAATAAGCAGTCCAGTAGCTTAAAAAGCTGTTGTGATGTTAAAAAGCGGTACATTCCTTGGTCTTGAGTATCAACTCGAACATCAAAGTCTACCGCATCTCTCTTTAGAAAACAAAATGCCACAAGACACGTGTCAGCCAGTGTTTGGTAAACTGAAACTCAACGCTCCCAACCCTCTTCTCTTTAATATTCATGGATCTATGTGTGTGCCTGCTCATCTGTATGTGCACCGTGTGCATGCAGGTGTCCACACGGGCCAGAGCAGAGTATTGGACCCCCGGACCCAGGTACAGGAAGCTGTGAGCCCCCGAGGGAGATCTGGAATCTGTCAAGGGCCGCACATGCTCTTGGCCCCACTCCCTATCAAGCAAACCCCACCCGGTCACAGAACCGTCCTGGAACCCGACACCAGTCTTTGGACACCTCTGTAGCTCACAAGCCCTTTCTCTCCTCAAGCAGCTTTGCATCTCTGGATAATGTTTTAACGACTCCTGCAGGACCCCTGTTCTTTCTCTAGTAATGGAGGGCCAACTTCCTCCTCTGTGATTGCATCCGTGAAGGCGGCAGGACTGAGGGCAACAGGCTCGGACCCTCCAGCATTTCCCCACGTTTCTCAATGGCCAGCTCAAGTGCTCACACACCCTGTGTTTAAAAAGCATTCTTCCCAGCCTCACGTGGTGTGGGGTTTTTCTTCTCAACTCCTCCCCGACCTTTCTGGACCATGCATCCTTTGCCCACCCCTCTAGCACAGTGGACTGGTATAACTCCAGTGAGACTCTGTGGACACCAGTCACTCAGAACACTGTCTAGTGTCCCCCTTCTCCCCTGGCTTCTATCGCTGTGGGAAGCTCTTATCAATAAGCACACTGACACATCACCAAGCTGGGAAACAACAAAGCCAACCTTTTCATGACCCTCGTGCTATCACTATATATGTGTCTCCTATCTCTCCCTTCTTCAGACCTCTTTACAGCAAACTCCTGAACAGAGTTAACTACACACAGTCTCCACTCCTCTTCTTATACCAACAACAGGCTTTTGTCCTCAGGATAGACTGACTTCAACATCCACGGGTCAATCCTGCTTAAACATTTGCTCTATCTGACTTCCTCTCTGACCTGACCTTGCTTCTCTTCGGACCTCAGTGGTTTCTGTGGAGTCCCTACCAATCTCCTTGTCACCAGGAATTGTGACCATGGCCATTCTTATACCTCATGACATCATCTAGGCTCAGGGTTCGGAATGGCAGCTACATGAAGAAGGTCCCCCAAATGACATCTCTAGCCTGACTATCCGTCTACGACCCAGAGCCGGAAGCTGCCTCCCTCCTCTCCAGCAAGCTGCCCTCAGTGCCTCACCTGGGCTGCAGCTAAGTTCTCTGCATCCTCCTTTTTACTTGTGGCTGGGAAGAACACAATGTTGTCGATGGTCTGGATGAGTTCCAGCTGCACAACACATTTAATCAACAGGGCGGCAAACAATTTTTGTTCTGGGAATTCTGTGAGGAAACCCCCCAACGCACATGCAAACAAAACATTATTTTGAATCCTTTATAATTTCTATGACATTATAACGCTAAGGAAACATTACTATGTATGAAGGTCATCTGCATATCTCACACTGAAGAAGACATCCTGCCTTTGTTTATAGGTACCACTTGCTAAAGTTAACTTTGTATCTGTGAAACATTTATGAAAGGAATTGTTTAAATAAATGGAATTATCTTACATGATTTGAACAGTGTATGTGTTCTAATTGGTTGCTTTCAATTCAGGTTATTATTGAAGTAAGCAGCCTTTACTGATGCCCAATTTTAATCTTTGAAAATAATATGAAAACCCATATCAGGAAACAACAGGAACCAGATCAACACCAAACAGAAAGCAGGATAGCCAGGATTCCAGTCAAACCATGTGATACTGTGGTTCAGCTATACGACAAGTTCATCTTGGTCCACGTGTGTTTGTAGATTAAACCAATGCTTATTTTCAGCTGACCCCCCGTGAGGAAGTCATAACCATGTAGGTTGAGGACACTGCCACTAAACCGTTTCAGAAGTGTCCCCCACATAGTCTTCCACTTCCAGCTAAGACAAACTTCACTCCTCAGTCTACCGGTCAGCCAGGGTGGCATTACAGGAGTGTGCTCCATCGTTCAACGACCGACGGGCAGTTAGGCAGCTGCAGAAGCTGAAGCTGAGAGGATGCGGCCAGGTGCTGTGAGCACTGGGCAGCACTGGTGTGGGCCAGGTGGGGGAGGGAAGGGCCAGACAGCAGGGCCACATCTCAGTCCTCTCTTGATGGGCAACAGATGCCCAAGGAGACTCACTTATTAATCCATCTTGGGCAATAGTTCCAGCAGTTGCTGATTGACAACTCCTTAGTTTCTTTCTAATATAAAAAGCATCTACTATAAAATTCTTTTTCTGACACCAATTTTTGCAAGTTAAATGTATTTACTGAGACATTTGAAAGTTTCCTGTCCAGATATTTTTCTAGAAATGTTGTTCTATGTAGTATTTGGTTGTTATGGTTGAAGACGAGTTAAAAACAAGAACCCCACCCGTCCCACGGTCTCTCTCATCATCCCTATCACAACGACAGCCGCCACCATGCACTCTCACCCCTTCACTTCCTTAGCCCAAACACCCCAGACCAGAGCCTCTTGGTAGCACCTGAAGGGGCTTAGCAGCAGCAGGTGTTTAAGGAAAATGGTTTCATCAGGATGAGGGAGAGCTCTGAGTGGTACCCAGATATCCTTAAGTAACAGAGTTTGGCAGATGAGGTCCACGGTGACTCTTAGTAGGAATGTAAAATGGCATTACTACCATCAATAGCTTCCCGGTTCCTTAGACGTTACAAAGAATCAGCATACAGCCCAGTAATTCTATTTCTAGGTACACTCACAGAAGACCTGAGAACAGGTGCTGAGACTGCACAAACTCCATGTCTCTCAGCAGCTGAGCGGGGAAACAAAATATGTACACACATACGAAAGATTGCTAACTCAGTAATAAAAAGAAGTTACTGATTCATACTACGATAAATCTCAGGATCACATATTCTATGATTCCATTCATGTAAAACTCACAGAAGCTGGGCGGTGGTGGCGCACACCTTTTATCCCAGCACTCACTCGGGAGGCAGAACCAGGCGGATCTCTGTGAGTTCAAGGCCAGCCTGGGCTACAGAGTGAGATCCAGGACAAGCACCAAAACTACACAGAGAAAACCTGCCCAAAAACCAAAAAGGAAAAAGAAACAACACAAAAAGTCCACAGAAGAGCCTAGACCCAGACACAGAAAGCAGAATGGTGGTTGCCAGGAGAACAGATAAGGGAGAGTAAGGAGTGGCTACTCAATGGCCGGGATTTTATTTCGGTGGTGATGAAAATGTTTGTTTAGTCATAGGTGGCATTTGTACAACATTCGGAATGTACTAAATGCAACTCAGTTGTTTATTTGCAAATAATCATTGTTCTATGAATATAGTCTCAATTCAATTTTTTATTACATTTACTTATTTTGTGTTTATTGTGCATGCACATACATGTGTGTGTTGGCAGGTGGAGGCCAGAGGGCAACCTTGAGGACATAGTTCTTTCCTTCTACCACAGAGTTCCCATGGACCAACGCAGGGCATCGGACCTGGTGGCAAGTGCCTTTACCCGCTAAGCCATCTTGTTGGTCACAGACTCAAGTGTTATAAAAAGTGCTTAAAGCCACATTCTTTTCTAAAGAGAAGTAGTCTTTCCTATGTGTTATTTGCTTTCAGCAAACAACACTGAACTGTGTCAAACGAGAGAGTGTCCCTTTTTGGGCAAAGGCGATGTAAACTCTGAAGGTGGTCCATGGAGACCTGGGGCAGGCAGCAGCGTAGAGAGCCTGACCATCTGAGCGGGGAGCTCCTGCGTTAGGGTCCTTTACTACGTTCCCAGGCAGACAGGCAGAGGAAGACATGCAGCTTTCTACCTTTCCAGACAGAAAACGGGGCTGGAATGCAGAGGGATTGAGAAGGAAGACCCGTGCAGCCAACGCAAACACCAGCCAAAGGCACTGTGATCAAAACTGACACTGCAGATGTTAATGAAGTCCTTAAAAGAGAACATCTGTCTTTTATTTATTATTTAAATAAATAAAATAAATAGTTATTTCAAAACCAACTATGGCATATGCTTATTAAGAAGAGTAACAACTAGGTGGTGGCATCACACGCCTTTAATCCCAGCACTGAGAAGCAGAAGCAGGCGATCTCTGTGAGTTCGAGGTCAGCCTGGTCTACAGACGGAGTCCCAGGACAGCCAGAGCTATTATACAGAAATACCCTGCCTTGAACCCTCCTCTCCCCAAAAAAGTGTATCAAAAAATGACTCTTACCTACATAAAGTACAGTTTGTTTTTATTTAGAGAAATAACTCACTTGCTGTCGATTTCCCTTTGCTAACTTCTTCATTCACAGTAGGAACAGAAACCAGTGGTGCCTGCTGTCTGTTATCAGAAGACCTTGGTTGAACAGAATCGTGTATGTCTACAGATTTCTGCGATATCGTATCCTAAAAAAATAAATTCATTGTTAAGCACATTACAAGGAGGCACATATTTTCTATCATACTAGTTTTTAAAAATTATCCATGAAATATCCTGCAGTTTAAATTATCTAGACATAGGTAAAAGTTGAACATCTTTAAGACAATGGCTGAGGGTTCATACAGGGGCAATGCCTCAAATTTGAGGCCAGCCTGGACTGCAGAAAGTGAAATTTATCTTGAAAAACCTAAACCCAGGCCAGGTGGTGGTGGCACATGCCTCTGATCCCAGCACTTGGAAGCAGAAGCAGGCAGATCTCTATGAGTTCAAAGCCAGCCTGGTCTACAGAGTGAGTTCCGGGACAGCCAAAGCTGCATAAAGAAATCCTGCCTCAAAAACAAAATGAAACAAAACAAAACCTCCAAAAAAAAAAAAAAAAAAAAAAAAAAGAAAAAGCAAAAATAAAAAAACTGATCCTTTGTGAGTTCAGGTCTGAGTTCACCCCATCCATGTGGCACGATAAGAATTGGATGCTACACTGCATGCAAAACCAGTCAGCACTAACCACATGTGTTCTCTAGCTCTAACCCAACTCACAGGGGTTCAAGTGGAGGGAAATTTCATGTGGTTCATCAGAATTTCCTTTGTGGGAGTAGCTAGTGAACTATCTTCTGTTGCCCAAGGAACCAAGGACAGAAAGGTCTGTATGAAGGTGCCTAAATAGAAGTTTGGGGTCACGAGAAGCCAGGCCCAAGTCCTGAAGGGCATGTTGGAATTCCTCAATTATTTTCTGAATGGTGAAATTATATCAAAGTAAACCGTTAAAACAAGATTTAATAATATCTCTAATTAATGTAGAAAATCTCTATATAATCTGCTATCTGCATTCATAATCCTTGAAATCATC
The DNA here is from genome assembly GCF_004664715.2 of Peromyscus leucopus. Classification (NCBI taxonomy): domain Eukaryota; kingdom Metazoa; phylum Chordata; class Mammalia; order Rodentia; family Cricetidae; genus Peromyscus; species Peromyscus leucopus. The sequence continues at coordinate 139,510,463 of NC_051067.1, forward strand.
CTATTTTGTATATAAAACAGTAATTTTAAGTATCTTCTTCGTGGTACTTAACAGAATATAAAACTGTTATTATATCAGGAATTTTAATTTGAGGATTTCAACACAAGAAACAGACACCATCTTTTAATCTTATGTGCCAATCATTAGTGTATGTGTGAAATTCGGAAACAAAATTCATGCTCAAACTTAATCCTCTATGCACAATAGTAAGAGGTCATTTGACAAGAGGGCAGTGCCCTCTGGACAGAGTGGTGCCTCAGTATAGACGGGATGAAGAGCATTAAGAGGCTCTTGCCGCCCCTCTGCCTTCTGCCATGGAAGGACGGGACAGTAAAGGTGCCAGTGTGGCAGAAGAGGACAGCTTCCCTCACGGTACCAACTGCTCACTTTGCAGCTGCAGTTACTTCCAGACTCCCGAGAATTAGGTGCTGTGTCATAGCAAGGGGAACAAACCGGGACGGTGACACACGCAGTGTGGCCCACAGTGAGATAACTTGCCATGGACAACTTCACACAGGCTTTACTTACTCACCAATTGCTTTTCACTCACAGGTGATGGAGAAGGGGGAGCAGTCTCTCCAGAAGCAGGACGCCATGTCAGGAGCCTTTAAGATACCAAAACAAAAACCAGTCACTGGGGCCACAGGAAAGCGTTATGCCACATGCAGCATATTAAAATGGGCATTAAAAAAGTGAAAAAAAAAATTAATCTGACTACTGATGAATGCAATTTTCTGAAATCCATTTAGTAAAAATTTTAAAAGATATACTTCTGGAAAATAGTTCGGCAGCACTCAATATAATAAGGATAATAGTTTTATAGTAAAATACACTTCCTGAAGTACCATGGATTTTAAACTTACTTAATGTTTTAAAAAGCACCCCAAAGCAAGCTTGCTTTAAAAGTCTGACACTTTTCAAAAAACCTCAAAGAATTATAACTTACAAAAAATGAAAATTCATAAAACTCTTTAGATTCTATTTTTTTAAAGATAGAAAATTTAAGTCAATTAGGTCCCAAAGAGAAGTTAACTTGCCACCTCTGAATTAGGAGCTTGCAGAAGAAATATGATTAAAGATCAAATTCTCTTTTCTGAAAAGCATAAGCTCTAGAATCCAGACAGAGGCCAATAAATGATTTCACTTTAATAAAGAGAAGTTGGCAATAGATCCTTTCCATTAAGACACACACACACACACACACACACACACACACACACACACACACACACACACACACACACGGCCATGAGTGTGTACTTAACAAACTAAAACACATGCAGGTCCAATTAAAAATCGTGCGCAGCAGTAGATGTATATAAACAGCTCATGGCAGGTGGAGGGAGCGGGAACGCTGCAGGTAAGGCTCCGGACTATCTCTGACACAGGCACGCATACACCGACAGACACGTCTCAGTTGTCAGCTGCTCACCCTGCTCCAGCTAAGTGTGAAAATGTAACTGGAAGTGGGTCAAAGAAATCACTGTGCACCTTTCAGTGCAGACCATTTTTCTAGTGTATTTGTGTTTTACTTCCTATTTATGTTTTTACTATTATAAGAGTATTTCAAGACCATAAACCAGATTTAATTCATGTTACAAAACAGGATATAAAGTTAAAAGTGTGGAACAGCTGATCATTTTCATATGGCTTTCTATCAGCACTGGGTGTACTTCATGTTCCCAGGAAGAGTTGATCTGCATACTCCAACTTTTCAGACAGTGAGTAAAGCTATATACAATCAGAGCGAGCCCTGGGCTGTGCCGGGCATGAGTTCTAATCTATCCTATGAATACTACAGGTGTTAATGTATCTTGGTTTCTTTACTAATTAAAAACTACTCAAAACTCACTCCTTACAGAAAGATGACAATTTAGTGTACAGTGGAGAATTGACAAACAGGTTTTCTTTAGATTAATCAATCTATTGTAACTGAAATATATGTTAAGGAAGGCTCTCTTCCTTGAAATCAAACTATCACCTGGTATGATACATTCAAATAAAATCTTGTAACACCGGTCGGTTGTCATCATATTATGGCCCAAACTCTGGAAAAGCCACTGAAGATTTTGTTTCACAAATGACTTACTCCATGCAGTTTTTACAGTTGACTCACTGCTCACTTTTAAACCCAATCAATATAGAAATATAAAGTAGACCTGTATAAAATCTTACGCATGAGGAATTGTGGTTTTGAAGATATCCAGGGTGCAGTTACAGGTTTTATCCCAGATTTCTAGAGTAAACTTTTCACCATTCAGAATAACCACATTTTCTAAGCAGTTTGTACCAGAGCGTGCTAACTGCTCATTGTCTAGAAGAGAAAAGAGCAATTCATTTACATATCTCCAGTGTCACATGTCACACTTGGTGTTAACATAGCTGGTACAGACCTACCTTGTTGCACACACCAGTATAGCTGGGCAAAAATATCATCCAAAAGCACATCACTAAGAACTTCTAAATACTGGGTGAATACATCACATATCGCATAAAGGGCATGATTGCAAGTTGTTGTCATCCATTCGGCTTTCTGGGGGGGAAGGGGATCATAAAGTGAAGGTCATGCTGTCCATCAACCACAATCCCTGTCTCAAATCTCCTCTCCTAAATTACATTAAAGATGATTACAAAAGTCTCCAATTAATATTGCTATACAGGACAGAGAGGGAAAATGAGGCTCTCTAGCCACAGAGCCTGAAATACACACTCTGTAAGTGGTTTACAATAAAATAAATCGAGCTAATTTTACTCTGTATTCTTTACTGAACAAGAATTCAGCATCCAATATTAATGAAAGTTACTGGTGTTTCTTAGTTATGACTACAACAAAATATGGAAGAGAAGCTGATAGTTTAATACAAGCAATGAAAATACAAGTTAAATCATTACTTCAATCCTACTTCCAAACAGTGTCCTTGCTAACGAAAGAAAACAATCTTATTTCTCATGTGCTGAAGAAACATGCTAGGAATTCTTTTATGTTCAGTGTGTTTAGTTTCAAACACTAAAATGTACTGAGTGAAAACCTAAGAATGGTACAACTGTATGCTAAAAAACTGTTCTTCTCTTACCTCTGTTTGCTGTTCCGGCAATTTCATATTGTCAAAGATTCTGAAAACAATCCTAAATAAGTCCTGCCACCAGTGTTTCTCATAAGTGTGGCCATATGTTTTCATTATTTCAAACATAACTGTTAAGCCCCTAAATAACAGAACACAATTAGGAAAGCTGTAAAGAAGCAAAACTTTCTAAGAAGTTTTAAAGGTTTACAAAGCTACTAGAAAAGGAAAGTTAATACTGGTTGTTAATGTACATTGAATATAAAGTAATTGAAGTTGTAAAATAACAGGTTCCTTTAGGACACACATCATCTAGAAAAGAGCTCCAAAGGCTCTCTGCCCTTAAGTTTGTTTATTTTTCTGTTCCCCACTCATACCAGTGCAGCTGTTAAAAACTGTACATGGATCTGCAGTGGTTTGAATAGGAATGGCCCCCATAGGCTCACAGATTTGAATGCTTGGACATTAGGGAGAGGAGCTACTTGATAGGGATTAGGAGAGGTGTCCCTTATTGGAAGAAGCGTGTCACGAGAGATGGGCTTTTGGGGTTTCAAATACTCAAACAAGACCCAGTGTCTCTCTCTTCCTGCTGTCTGCTGATCTAGATGAAAAATTCTCAGCTGTCTCTCCAGCACCACGTCTGCCTGCACGCTGCCATGCTTCCTGCCATGCCGACAGATATGGACTAGACCTCTGAGCAGTAAGCCAGACCCAGTTAAATGCTTTCCTCATAAGAGGTGCCATGGTCAGCATGCTCAGTAGAACACTGACTAAGACAGATTTTGCAGAGCTATGGGAAAGGAAGGAAGGACTCACAGCAGTCTAAGAAGAAAAAAAAAATGACGGTAGAAAAACCCTTTTCAAAGGATTATGGGGATTTTCAGCTACCACTTACAACTCTGTTCACATGATGTATCCATACAAAAGCTCGACTAACCAATCCACTGAGGTCTAGTCTCCATGAGGGAAGTGGCCTGCACATCTCTTGGTTCTTGCTATATTCTAGGCAGTGCTAAGAACTCAAGCAAGTCAATAAGTGATGAACAAATAAACCACCCAAAGATCACAATGACAAGCTTTTAAGCACTGAAACTGATATTCAAAAACTGCCTTTTTGATTTATTATCTTTCTTGAAATACTACTTTAGTGAATTAAAGTTTTATTTATCTTTTCCCTATATGTAACTTCTGTCTGGTAATTTTATTTCTAGAAGTGTTAAAATGGTCAGTTAAAACAAAAATGTCTCTGAAAATTTCCTAAGGACTGGTACAGAGCCTAGGTCATATGCTGCTGTGTTCTTCAGGTCTAGCACATGTAGTAGGTTCTCAAAAAAACATGCTATGTGGATATGTAAGATAAGCGTGCTAATGTCCAGTCCCTCAGCAAGTTCACAGCAGCCTGCAGCACCCAATGCACGGTATGAACAAGGGTAGAGACCGAAGTGACTCTCTTCCTCCCCTACGTTAAAACTATACCCATCAAAATTAAACTGGGAATTAGAGCCTGAAGAACGTTTCACTTTTATAGCTGTATTTATTAGAACAGAAATTCTGATGAAATAAGATTATAATCTAAAAAGTAGGACTCAGACCATAGAGGTTTCTCATAAAACACATTTTACTTTATACTTTCACATGATGGACTGTTTGGCGGAGGACTTCTTTAGCAACTTGTTAAAATTCAAGACTATTCATTACAAATTCTTTTACAGTGCGGCTTCTGTAAGCATAAGCACTTGGGAGGGAGTGACCAGCCTGAGCTACATGACACTTTGTCTTAAAAACAAACAACAAAAAAAGCTAATTAATTTTTAAAAATGCTTCTACCATTTACCAGGAAGAAATTTTGTCATTAATTCCAGTTTCTGAATTGAAACAAGTGAAAAAAAATATTTACAGCATTAAACACTTAAGTTAAAAACAGACTAAAAGAAGGATTTAAGTAATATATTTCATTTTACACTAATATATCTAGTAATCATAATAATGTAGTCTAAAATGTGCCTATCTCTTGGATATATATCCTCCTTTTTTTGTTTTTTTCAAGACAGGGTTTCTCTATGTATCTCTGGCTGTCGTGGAACTTGCTCTGTAGACCAGACTGTCCTTGAACTCACAGACATCTGCCTGCCTCTGCCTCCTGAGTGCTGGGATTAAAGGTGTGCGCCACCACCACCTGGCTGTTGCTTGCTCCATCCTCCCCCTCCCTCCCTCCCTCCCTCCCTCCCTCTCTCCCTGTCTCTGTCTGTCTGTCTGTCTCTCTCCCTCTCTCCCTCCCTCCCTAATTCTTCATATATTTGGTAAAACAAAACAAAACAAAACAATTTTGTGGCAACTATAAACTTGTGTGTATCCATAATAAAAGTGAATTAGAATAAAAACAAATCCTTCCAAACTTAAATTTCAAATCTGGACTGTTACCTGGTTCTTACATCTAGTTTGCATCTATTGATGATACACGACAACTCAAAGAGAATCGGGAACCATCCTCTCACCCACACCCTGTCTTCAGGCGCCACATTCATGTCGTCACTTGTGTACTCCTTGAACGCCTTCAAGAGGAAAGGTGGGATCATAAGGCCAAGAAAAATACTCTTACACAGTCAGTTTAATATTTCTCAGGAAGAACACCAGTGCTTTACCAATCAAAAGTGAGACGTTTAATACATAATAATTTACAAAAAGCTTATGACTTACAAATGTCTGTGAAGAGCCTTCGACTGGACTTTTTTTTAAAGAAGTTGGCTTTACAGGGCTAAAGATGGCTGAGCAGTTAAGAGCACTGAGTTGGTTCCCAGCACCCCTGTGAGGTGGTCCACAACAGCCTGTTACCTCCAGCTCTAGGGGCATCAGATGCTTCCAGCCTCCACAGAAACCTACTTATACACATGTGCACATACGTCCCTCCCCACGTATGCACACGATAGCTTCAGATATGCAATGTAAGACCAGCAAGGTTGTCAATTCAGCCTTTTACTATTCCTTCAGTGCTGCAAAGTCCAGGTGGACAGGTGACAGGGCGGATGCTCAGAGACAGGCCAGACTCAAAGCCGCTATGGACACAACTCAGATTTCTCGTAGTGCTCTCCTTATCTATATAAAGTTGTAACACTACTGCCCCACTTGGTGTTACAAAATTTAAATGAATAAATATATTTACTTGGAACATCTGACAGCTATAGTAATGGCTAGTATAGTCACTGGCCATCTTAACTCAGAATCAAGTTCAGACTAATTTTGGGCTCAAAATAAATGATTCCTATACCCCAAAGTTTCCAAACAAATATAGATTTAGATTATACTCAATACTCAGCAAGATTTTGTTTACTAAATGATGCTATACCTGAGGTCTATCAGACACGTATTTTGCACAGTGGCGAATAAGTCGAATTGCTTCCATACTTGTGTCTGGGAAAGCTGCATTACATGCGAATTCAGATAAACATTTCACTGCATCCTGGAAAGAATCAATAGTCGCTGGAAAGTGCTTTTCAAATACAAGAGCTAAAACAGAGAAAAATAAACAGAAATAACTACCCATTTAAATTATTTTAATTGTATCCAAAATATATTAACCTCTAATGTAGTACATACTTCTGACAGGTTGTCAAGGATGGTGACATCTAAGAAAAATGGGTCTGAGTTGTCTTGACAACTAGCCTGTCCTTAGTAGTGAGGCAAGTGAGATGTGTCTATTTGGTTCACAACATAAACACCACATAATAAAGTCACAGGTGTACTTCAACTTTGATTGGATAGATAGGACAGAATTAACTACCCTCTGGATGCCTACATAGACATTTTATTACTTGAAATACTTAAGTAAAATGCTTAATAGTTAGGCAAGCACTCACTAAATGATAACCAAGACAGTCCCACCCCACATAAACGCAACCTGGGTTTACAGATGTGCCCGGCTGTGACGGCCACCCGAACTCCAGTCACCATGCTTGTACAGCAAACATTAGTCATTACACTAGATTAACTTCCATCCTGAAGACTTCAATCTCCCTCACAGGCAAAGAGATGGTACAGTGGTCAAGAACACTAAAAAATACAACCATGGCGGTGGCGGCACACACCTTTAATCCCAGCACTCGGGAGGCAGAGGCAGGTGGATCTCTGTGAGTTCAAGGGCCAGCCTGGTCTACAGAGTGAGTTCCAGTCCAGCCATGGCTATACAGAGAAACCCTGTGTCGGAGAAAAAAAAAAAAAAGATTTGGGGCTGGAGAGATGGCTTAGAGGTTAAGAGCACTGGCTGCTCTTCCAAAGGTCCTGAGTTCAATTCCCAGCAACCACAGGGTGGCTCACAAGCATCTGTAATGGGATCTGGTGCCCTCTTCTGGCCTGCAGATATATATGCAGGCAGAACACTGTATACATGATAAATAAATCTTAAAAAAAAAAAAAAAAAAAAATCAAATGCTTTGCCCCACACCCCCCGCTGCTGGAGATAAGCTCACTGTTAGTGTATTTGGCCTAGCAAGCCCCAGGCCTTGAGTTCAACCCCCAGCACTACAAATCAACTGAACACATTCAGCTTTTCTCTCTGCACTCAACACAGTTAAGGAATACTTACTGACAATGTGCCCTGTTGTCTGAAATGCAAGTTCCACTATGCTTTCATCTTGGTCTGATGCAGCTAGATGGAATACTGAGAAAATATTCTTCCATCCTGAGCGAATATTTGCAGCCTGAGAATTGACCATCTGTGCTATACACCGTACAACCATATCTCGAATTGTTGGAGACCTAAAATAGTAATGTAATTGCTTAAATATGTATCCACATAAAATTCAACCCATTTCTTTTTCTTGGCCTAGGACATAATAAGATATTACTGATATTATTCAACTAAAAAAACTTTATTACCTGTTTCGTTTCATTATATGTTCAAAAGGCCTTAAGAAATCCTTTTGGAATCTGAAATTGGCAAGTTCCCCTTTCTCTAAAAACTTCATTGACAACTGCCTCAGGGAGTCCACTGCAAATATGGCTACATCTTCATTAGGATTGCAACCGACCTGTGAGGGCAGCAACAGGACCAAGATGCAGATGTTAGAGGTGAAACTGTCATTTCTCATTATTGCCTTAGAAAAAAGGCACAAAACAATCAGCATAAGAAGATGAATCCTAGGTTCTTCACAAAGGCACCAGGATGCGAAAAATGGCAAATAAACATTTTCAATGAAACTGTCAAAATTTTCAGCAATCGTTTCTAAAAAGAATGCAACTCAAAAAGTTTTGTGTTTCCTTAAAAAAAAAAAAAACTACATATGAATGTGCATTTGTGTTGTCTCTGTATGTGTATATTTGTACATGTGTGTATGTGTCCAAGAGCAGAAGGGGGCATCAGATCCTCTGAAACTTGAGTTTTAACTCTAGGTGGTTGTGAGCTGCTAGATGTGGACACTGGGAACTGGACTTGGGTCCTCTGTAAGAGCCCTTCTTTTTCCTTTTTGCGACAGGATCTTGCCATACATGTAGTCCAAGCTAGCCTTGAACTCACAGACATTCTGCCTCAACCTACCCAAAGTGCCAGTAATAAAAGTTTGTAGCATGATTCTGGAAAGGTTTTCTAAATTTAATTATAAAACTGTAACAAACAATTGCTTAGAAGGGAAAAAAATTCAATGAGATTATGATTAGGGAAATTTATACAAGGAAAAATATTGCAAATATAAACAAATACTATAACTACTCAAATACCTTATTAAAATGATCTCCAATCACTTCCCAAATCCGAGACCACTGCAGTCGTATTCTTCCCATGTTATAGTATGATATTTCTACTATTTTTTGTAGACTAAACATCCTGGGGTGTGTAGTAGAAAGCAATTCATCCATAGACACAGCACAGAGCCAACGGACAAAATCAACTAAAAAATAAATACATTTACATTTTCATCTTAACTTTAAAGCTTTTTAGCCAAAAGGACAGCTTACGAGTAGAATAAATATTTATACTCACCAATAGCATTTCCATCTAGCCTTGTAGATCCTGTGAATATTCTGGGGAAAAATAACATAATTTAAAAACTTAAGACGTTTTACTTCTGTTACACCAACTCAAAAGTAATGGCCTGTAGCATTAACAGTTCTTAGGTGTTTTAAGAGGGCCAAATGGCCAAGTGAATATTTATTCATCATACAGCTTACTAACAAGAGTTATCTGAACTGTTTTCTTCTTTCCACTTATATTCTGTACTCAGAGTATACAATGTAACTTCAGTTACATATTTGCAAATATGAGGCAAGTATCTTATGGAGTTTAATCTGTGAAAGCAATGAACTGGTTGACCAGGAAGAGGACGGGATTTTCAATTTTTACTGGTAATCTACTAGCCTTAAGCAAGTGCTCTACCACTCTTTTATACATATCTCAAACCCTAAGCAAGCTCTTAAATACAGTTGTGTTTAATTTTTATAAACAATGTTCGTTTCAATAGGAAATTCATTTAGAACTTAAAAATGACAAAACAATTACAAATGCTCTCACTTTCCCCAAGAACTGACTGAACCAGTTTCCTGCTGCTAGTCAAGAGTTTGTGCAGCTTCCTTCCTCCCTCCCTCCCTCCCTCCCTCCCTCCCTCCCTCCTCCCTCCCTTCCCAAGTGCTTCTCTGTGTCACTATCACAGAGACTCAGGACACACTTGGACAACCTGTTCTCTTTATCAGGAGCTGGACTCTGTGCAGCAGTATGAGGAGGAGACTAGATCTTCACAGGTATTATGATAGTCCTCAACTTAAGTCTGCACAACTAGATGTACAAGTTAAAGGGGAAACCTCAAAGGCAGGGACAGCTCAAATATCTTCTTAAAAATACTGTAATAGGAGTAGGAGTTATCAATCACCAGGTGGTACTATCCTTGTATCATATATATATATATATATTCATAGTCGTTCCATAATCAAAATATGGGCTATTATAACCCAACACCTGTAAACAGAGAACTCGTGCAAAGATAGTTACAACTTCTTCAGAGTCCCAGAACCAGTTAAGTGCCAGAGCCAAGACTCAAACTACAGCAGGCTGACTCCAAAGTCTCCCTAAGCATTCTCCACACAGCATCATATTGACATGAATTAAACTTGCGGCAAACATTTTCAGTGTATCCTTGTTTTTCTCTACTAACACAATCTGAATGTCTCACATACAACTAATTTTAATCTTCAATATAACAATAAGAAACAAAACAGGTTGGCAAATGTAAAATCTCAGCTCCTGCTAAGGATTGGCTTAAGATTTTCCGTACTGTTATTTTTGGGTAAAGAAGTAATTTAAAAAAAAAAAAAAAAAAAAAAAAAAAAAAAACTTGGCAAAAAAGTCATGGGGGAACATCAAGAAGTGCATACCACTTAGCCCAATGGTTAGACTGAACCCAGAACCTAAAGTACAGAAAAGCTACAAAGTTCTCATATCAACCAAAGTAAAAACTGCTGGATTATGCAAATGTGATCAGCTGATTTCTCCCAAACTAGAGGTAGTCTCATGGAAGGCAAAGCTGTAAGCAAAACATAGCAGAGTGAAATAATTAAGCAATATAAGAGAACAACAGAAAAGATATCAAAGAAGAAAGAAGGGATTTAACTGGAGAATAAAAAAGCAAATTTTAAAGTGTAGGGCAGTAAAATGGAGACTCGCAATCACAGGGCAGGGTTGCAGCGGGCTGTGATGACGATAAAGAGCGGAGACCAAAGGCAAGGACAGAGAATTACCACAGCAACCAGAGGCTCTGGAGACGGCAGGGGACATGCAACCTGGTAAGGGCGTTCAAATTCCTACTCACTCTGGTAGCCTCTGAGGGCCCACTCTATTCCCAGTCACGGTCCACCAAAGCTAAGCCATGTTCCAGAGCACAGCAGCCTGTGGAGGCTTTACAGCCATGCCTTAACTTCTTCAAGGGTTTTATAATATCTAATTAGATTCTCATAACCATAAAGATGACTTTCTACAAGACAGGAAATAGAAGACAGCCTAGGAGCAAAAATGGCAGCTACTACCCGGAAGAAGGGCTCTGGACAGACCCACAGGCTTGTTCTACTCCCCAAATTTCTCTATGAATGAAAGAATAAAACAAAAACTAGCTGGTTGTGAGAATGAGCAACTTACTAAAACTCTTCTGTTCCAGTTTTCTCATTTGTTAACTGAGGACACTAAAAACACTCAGCTCCTGCTGACATAGAGGATGACATAAAATAACACCTGTACATCATGAGCCTTCTTGCTAAACACATGGTAGGTACAAGGTGACAGTATTTTAGAATCTACACAAGGGAGACAATAAACAAGCAGAACGCCCAACACCAAACACTAGGAATTCTTTTCAAAAAAGAAGTTCCAGAAAGTTCTTTCACATTAGGAGCCCCTGACTGATCGGGTTGTTTGTACTTGGTGAGAGAACACCAAGTTCTCTGGGAGAATGGGAGCTGCCTTTTACGGAGTGCTCATCGTGAGAGCTTGAGGACTTGCGTAGATCCCCAGCACCCATGCCAATAAAAATCTGAATGCAGCACTGGGGGTGGAAAGAGGACCCTCTGCTAGCTAGACTGGCCAAAGTGGTGAGCGAGCTCCAGGTCAACCAGTGAGAGACTCTGCTTCAAAGAATAAGGTGGAAGAAGACACTTGATATTCACCTCTGGCTTCCACATGGGCAGGCACAGGTATGCAAACCCCCCCACCCCACCCCCGCCAGTTTTATCTGAAGTGAAGTAAACAATGAATTAGTCTGAATCTCAAGACCATCAAACAAAGACGGATACATTTTTGAAAGCTTCAAACATAAGTAGTTTTAAAAAAATTTGAATGACAGTGTTGTAAAATGTGGTTTCAATTTTGAGAACATTTACCTGGAAAAAAATAACCATCAAGGCCGGGCGGTGGTGGTGCACACTTTTAATCCCAGCATTTGGGAGGCAGAGGCAGGTGGATCTCTGTAAGTTTGAGGACAGCCTGGTCTACAGAGCAAGATCCAGGAAAGGTGCAAAGCTTACACAGAGAAACCCTGTCTTGAAAAACAAAAACAAAACAAAAAAAAAGGGAATACCTAGAAATGTATAGAATGCAAAAAATTTAAAGACCTTTCCAAAGAAGCATATAATAAGAATTTCCAGAAAAATCCATTTACTTTATCCAGAATGCTGTTTTACACCACTTACCTAGAAAGATAAATTAAGCTTCATTTCCAAGGGTTGAAAAAAAGAATAATCTTCTATAGAGAGATTTGTGATTTTTTTTCAAGAATAATATTTCCCTGATATTTCCAGTACCAATTGTAACACAGTTTTATGCAATTAAAATTCTTCCTGTATTTTACATTTGTAAAAACATACTTAAAAGTACTTCATCATCTAAATAACAGTATATCACAAAATAGTCTTGCATTACTTTCTAAGTTATTTTGACCGTATTTTTTTTCTTTTTAAACAAGGAAAATATAGAACTGAAATAGTATTCAAGTGGGAAGAGGAGAGCATGAATACCTTACCTATCTACAGCAACCACAACACTTTGAGAGCTGGTTTCTCCAATAGACTCCTGAATACTTGCTATCTGCTTCCAGTCCACGTTTCCTCCAACTGCCAGACACAAGAGTGTGCACCATTTTGTTAGACAGCACTTCAAGGGGAGAATGCACTCACAGTTCCAGGTGTCTACACCACACTTCCAACACCAGAAACCATGTGACGCCAGAGACACTCACACAGCACGGACACGGGCGCAGTGAGATACACTACAGAATCTGTAAGACACATCTGCGAGGGCCACACAAACAAGACCACTATGAATGTAGGTCACAAAATTGGTGGTCCTGGGCAAAATTTCCCTTACTCTTTAAGAAAGGCACTTCTGCCCTTCCGGGGTCCTCCCGTTGTGCTGTAAGCCTGTATTTAAGACCTCCTACCCCTTCAAGAAGTGACATTCGACATTTAAAATATACATATAATTGAATGAATACTGCAAATGTAATCTACGAATACCACAAATGTGATTAATATCATGAGTGTAAGTAATGAATATCATGAGTGTAATTTAAAAAATAAATAAAAAAAAATTAAAAAAAAGAAAGGAACCACCTGGAAGTGCACCAGTTCTGCTGCTGTCGTCGTCGATGAGTCCAGGTGGCCACAGGACCATTTCTGTCACTAATCCCTGACCTCCCATACCGTTCATTCGAAATTCTCTGTATACTGTAATAGTCTCTTATTTATCAGTCATTTCCCTTTCCTTCCAAACTAATCCATGTTAGACAGTAAAACAACATTCCTAGTTTTTAAATTGCACTTTAGGATTATCTTTGGTATATGTGCTGACTAACTTTACATCAGCTTGATACAACTTGTCATTCGTGAAGAAGGAACATCTACTGAGAAAATGCCAGACCAGATTGGCCTGTGGCACATTTTCTTGATTGATGGTGGATGTGGGAAGGCCCAGCTCACTGTGAGTGGTGCCACTTCCGGGTTGGTGGTCCTAGGTGCTAGAAGAAAGCAGGCTGAACAATCAGTGGGGATCAAGTCAGTAGTCAGCAGAAGTCCTGTATGGCTTCTGCATCGTGATGTGCCGACCTCCAGGTTCCTGACTTGAGTTCTTGTCCTGACTTCCCTGAAAGTGGTAATATGATAAACCCTTTCCTCCCCAAGTTCTTTTTGGTTATGGTACTTTATAATAGCAATAGAAACTCTAACCAAGACAGAAACTATTACCAGAAGTGGAAGATTACTTTAACAGACCTGACCATGCTGTGTTGGGGGAGGATTGTGAATGGAACCTTGGGCTGGAAAAACCATTGAGTTTTCAAAGCTTTAGTGAGCTGCTGTGGTAACTAAGACTATTGATGACAGCAGTACAGATGATGGAGGCCCGGCTTGTGAGGTTTCAGAGGAAAGTTGGAGAGTCCCTTTCAGACTACTGGGCTGTTCGTGTCATATTCTGTATTAAGAATCTGTGTTGTCTGAAGCTGGAGCTGGTGACAATCCATACCACTAGCTGAGCTGAGAGAAGCAGTGATGACTGGGAAGAAACCAGCGTCACTGAGGTACAATCTTCTGGGAAGTGTGTCCTCAAGGTCAGCACACAGAAGAGTTCCAGAGGGAGCTAAAGTTGTATCTTACGCTGGCAGCTGAACTTGGTCATATGTAAGAGCCTCCCAGGTGGTATCAGTTTTAAAGGCATGAAGGGACCATGGGAAGGCTTGGCACTGAGAGGTCAGGGAGACAAAGAGGTGATGGGCAGCCTCAGGGAAGCAGAAGCCTCCGGATTAAAGGTGTCATGGGGAGGGGCTAAGGCTGTGTGGCAGGATCAGAGTCCCTGAAAAGAGCTCAGGAGCGGTGTATGCAGGCCCCTGCAGTGGAGACCTGGCCACCAACGACAGTCTGACTGTCATCCAGCTCCCAAATAAATTAGGCTTATTCTTACTTATGAATGTCCAGTCTTAGCTTGGCTTAGTTTTTAGCCAGCTTTCCTTAACTTTTCCCGTCTACCTTTTGCCTCTGGACTTTTCCTGTTCTCTTATTTCTCTAAGTCTTACTCTTACTCCGTGGCTTGCTGTGTATGGGTGGCTGGCCCCTCGAGTTCTCCTCCTCTGGCTGCTAGATCTTTTTCTCCCAGACTTCTACTTCTATCTATTCTCTCTCCTGCCAGCCCCACCTATACTTTTTCCTGCCTTGCTATTGGCCAGTTCTTTATTAGATCATTAGGTGTTTTAGACAGGAACAGTAACACAGCTTCACAGAGTTAAACAAATACAACATAAACAAAAATAATGTATCTTAAAATAATATCCTACTATAATGAATCTTTTTTTTTTTAAGACAGTTTCCCTGTGTACCAGGCAGACTTCAGATCTGTCATCTTTCTGCCTCAATCTCCCAAATGCTGGGATTATGGTGTGCATCTGCATGGGCAGCTAAACATTTTTATGTCTGGGGTGGCTGTTTTGTTTGTTGTTTTTGCAGTGCTGGAGAAAAGGACCCAACTCTCGGATCATGAGCCTTAGCAGCAAGCAAGGCTCAGGAAGCCATCTTGCCACCCTCCCCAGGCTAGATGTTTTTGATGATCGTAACTTACAGTTTCTATTTCTAAAACATAAAGTTACAGACTTCTTCCATGGACAATTTGCCTCCACATGTGAGTTTCAATTCTTTTTTTTTTTTTTGTTTTTCGAGACAGAGTTTCACTGTGTAGCTTTGCACCTTTTCCTGGAGCTTGCTCTGTATACCAAGCTGGTCTCGAACTCACAGAGATCCACCTGCCTCTGGCTCCCGAGTGCTGGGATTAAAGGCGTGCGCCACCACTGCCTGGCTGTGAGTTTCAATTCTATCAAAATATCTGGGGCACTTTCTGTGTAGGGAATTAGAGAGACAAAAGGGAAAGTAAAAAATGATGTGATTATTTTTTAATTTAAAAAGTAAAATGAAGTCGGGCAGTGGTGGCGCATGCCTTTAAACCCAACACCTGGGAGGCAGAGGCAAGTGGATCTCTGAGTTTGAGGTCAGTCTGGTCTACAGAGTCAGTTCCAGGACATCCAGGGCTACACAGAGAAACCCTGTTTTGGAAAAATGAACAAACAAATAAATAAGTAAATAAAAAAATGAGAAAAATAATTGGGAGAAAAATTTTACCTATACTACACTTTTATAAATGTTTTTTATTTCCATCGATATTGTACAACTATTTACATAGAATTTGCTTTCTATGTGGTATTATAAGCAGTCTAGGGATGACTTAAAGGATACAGCAGGATATACATGGACAGGATTTAAGTATCTCCATGGGCCCTGGACTCAGATCCCCACAGATATTAAAGCACGACTGTCAGAACACAGTCCAGGAATGGAGTCCTGTGAGGAGAACTCTGAGTGCTGTGAGAACGCGCCAAGAAAACAAGACAAGAGTCTTGTGACCTCAGTTCTTCCAAACACGAAACTGCTTGGAGTGTGTTTTCGTGCTCGTCCCAGGGGCAGCAGATGGTTTACTTCGGGTTAATCACTATTGGGAGGGGTTAAACTCTCCCACTCTCACAACCAAGTTTAAGTTCCAGTTCTGAGAAGGGCAAACAGGTGTCTTGTCCAACCAAGGGCCATTTATTTACAAGGCCCTTGCATTAAGGGTCGAGGGAGAGAACACACACAGAAATGAGTGGAGAATAGAGGAAATCCAGAAGGAAACTATGACACAGACAGTTTATACAAAAAGCAGACATGATGGCTAACCCTGTAATCTCGGGAGGTGGAGGTCAGGGAATCCCAAGTTAGAGGCAGTAAGACTTTACACTTCACACTCTGCTATGGCATCCCTGAGAGACAGACTGCCAGACTGCAAGGTTAAATTACTTCAGTTGAACTACCACAAGGAACTGATTTTACTAAATCCAACCTGAGATCAAAACATGGTCCTAGTCATTTATCTTTCCCTGTAGACACACTTTTAGGTTTGAAACCATTTTAGGTTTCTTAAGGACTGCAAAAAACAACTGAAATTACTAAAGGCTAAGGATGGCTGGAGGTGGAGCGGGAAGGAAGGTTGGGTACTACTCCCGAATCTCCAATGCCCTGGGCACTGTGCTGAGTCCACTTGTGTCTATATTCTTATGTAGTCCTAACAATCCTGCGGTGAGGTGATGCCTTCAGTCTGCAGTGGTAGAAGCTGAATCTAGAACTAACGGAGCTGGCATGTCAGCATGAAAGAAGTAGAGAAGGACGCAAACCCAGAAGGACAGAAGTCAAGGTCAAAGTCTTCTTCCCTGGTGGAACTCTTTCCACTCATGACTGAAAATGGATCATCTTTGACTTTTTTGGCATCTATTTTTGCTAATATTCTCATTTGTACTAGTGTAGGCCACTCCAACCTCTTCTGAAAGCTTGGGGAAGAAGTTCCATCCTGACAACAGTTTGGGTGGACCTACAGAGTAGGTTAAAAAAGTCTGAGTGTAAATGCTTTCTCTAATTGCTCCAATTATCTATTATTTTATATCAGCCCACACATTGAAGTTACTTGCCTAGTCTTAAAAGCAAGTGAGTTGAGTGTATCCTTATCACAGTTACAAGGAAGAAACTAAGTGGCATTTAATACTGTAAACCAGACCAAGAGAAAAAGACTAATTTCCTAGTCATCTTGTTTTTGTCTATTACATTAGGCAAAGGGCAATTTATCTCATTTCTCTAATTATATTTCACTGTCATAATAAAAATTACATAACCTCGAGGGTAAAAACAAATTTTAATATTTTCTAAAAGTAATTTTAAAACCCCTCACCTAGCCCCAGACCAACAAATTCATCAGGAGCCTGATCTTTTGTTCCAGTGAGAGATCCTTCTCTGCCTCTCACTGTCCCAGAAATGTATCGCGGCTTCACTCCGGTTCCTATAAGCTGTGCCAGCTCCAACTGACTGATGCACTTCAGGATCTTCAGGAGAAAAGGAAAAAAGAGTGAACTTTTAACAATATGTATCTCCAAATATATGCAGTTAGGATTTAAAGACAGATTACATTATAAATCATTACTAAAAGCTGTTCATATAAAATATACTAAATTATTTTCCAAAACTGAGCATATTAGTAGAATATTTAGCATCAATTCATTTTATAAATTGAATTGCAAAGTTAAAAGTGTTTCTACCTCATGCCATGAGTTTCCTAAATAATTTCCATCAGTGTGAGCCACTGTGATGAGTGTTTTTATCGTGTCGATATTCTTCTGTTTCATTTCAGTAATACCAGAACTCACTGTAAGTAAGGTAAATCTGGCTAGTGCTTGGACATATGCATCTCTTTCCAGCTACAAGAAAAGAGAAAATTGTATTTACATGGTTGAAAATACAGCATACTAACTGGCCTCTAATTCATGTTGAACACAACTGTCTATGTGTTTAGTAAATTTTAACAGACATGTCGTAAATTGTATACAAACTAAAAAAAAATATATAATCTTAAAATAAGGCAGATAGTTCATAAATTTCTTAAACCTAGATACAGTCTGAAGTACCAATACAATATGAGATTTTCAGTAGTTAACAAATAAATTCAATACAGTGAAAATAAATTTACTGAAAAATTCAATTATATTAGCAAAAACCTGCTTTATAAATTTATTCATATTTTCCTCCACAGCTAGACTGTATTTTGTAATGTACTAAGTTATAACATTCACAATGAAATATTAAATGGGTTAAGAAACAAAAGAACCTAGCTAAAAGTCATCCTTAAAGTCCATAAACTCCTAAAGAAGACTGTCTTCATGGAAAGTATGTTAGGTACTTGGTTCTTTTAAAGATAACTAAGTTCTGAGGCTTAGGTTAAAAGGTATCTAAAATAAATACTTACAATGCTTAGAAACACCATACAGAATTACTCTATCAGAGCTTCTCAAAAATTATTCATTTAAATTCTATCACAAATTTAAAGCTGGTTTTTAAGGATGTCAGAAAAAAAATAATATGAGTTGAACTATACTGATGACATATGTTTTCTAAACTGGTTATAAAGGTAGAATTCTGTTACCTGGATGCTGAAAATGCATGCAATTCTGATGGCACATCTTATCCCTTCTAGGCAAAGAGAGGCTACTTCAGTATCATCACAGTCTTGTAGACCCACACTGAAAGCAGCCAGAAAAGGCGTCCAAGCCAGCTAGAAAAATTAAAAATTTAAAATATACCATACATATCAAGTAATAGTTGAGATTCTTGGCATAATAAGTGAGAAAGTTTTCTTAAAGAAGAAAATGTTTCCTGAGCTTAAATAAATGGAAATGATCATAAATTCAGCAATAACCTTAGGCTTATTTTAAGAACAGTATCTATAAATTATTCACAACAATGAAAACACAGGAATAGTCAAAATTCATATCAAGTCTTATCAATGACTTAAAATTCGTTTCTCTTTGCAAGCACTGACCTTTGCAATGATTCATACTCTTTAGTTCCAATACAATCCTTTGAATCATTTTCCTACCTGGCAACAAGTGACCCTACTTTTTTCAAAGCCTGCTCTGTATTTCTTTAACTATTAATTTCATTCAGCCTTTCTTTAACTATTAAGTACTTACATTAAGAAGCAATGTTTGATTCCTAGTTGGACAATATTTAAAAATATTTAATAATCTATTCATTATACCTTTTGAATTAACTCCATTTTCAACAGTGACTTTTTTTTTTTTTTTCCAGAGCTGAGGACCGAACTCAGGGCCTTGTGCTTGCTAGGCAAGCGCTCTACCACTGAGCTAAATCCCCAACCCCTTCATTATACCTTTTGGAAGGGAGTACTTGTTTGAATTTTATACTCAGCAGGCACTGGTCTACATCTATAATCTGAGCACTTCAGAGGCAGAGTCAGGACTGTGAGTTCAAGGTTGATCTGAGGTAATTGGAGAGACAATGTCTCAAAAAGCAAAGGACTTGGTCAGGTAGCTCAATGGTAGAACACTTACTTAGCATAGATAACAAACAACAGAAATCCACACAACTCTGAAATGTCTGATATGAATTATGTTGCTTTTAATAGTTCATTAAGCAGCAGAGCTATAATGATAAAATTAAATTTTGTAGGCTTATAAAACTTTTCTAAGGAAAACAGAATTACTTGGAGCTTTTCTTCTAAAATTCAGAAAGTTAAAGGCAAAAGCTTAACATCTGTACACAGCACACAAGCTGCAGCACCTAGATCTTCCTAGGCCTCTACATCTACAGCACTTGAAGATGCTGCTTCTGAGACGATGTGCAAGCATCAAGAACAGTATTCATTGATTACAAAGTAACCCATGGACACAATAAATTATACATTCTGCTAGAGAAAGCCGACTTCAAGTTGAAAACCAGTGTTATGTCTTACGAAGAAATACACATGGTTCTTAAGTCAATGGGGGAAAACATTTATCTTTATTAGGATTATGTTTAATCCAAGACAATGGTTTCTCTATTAAATTATACCTAAACAATACTCGGTAGATAGTAAAACCACTGTTTGCACATAATTGTATAATCTTTCTGAAATAAGATTTAGCAAGATATAAAAATGTTCTCATGAATATGTTTACATACCTTAATGTCATAAACCACATTCTAGAAAATTAGAAATTTATTATCTAGTCCTGTCCCCCAACCAATACTTACTGAGGAATTACAAGCCAAGAACTGTACTAGATATTAGGAATGAACGTAGTCTCTCCCCTCATAAAATAATAATGTTTACATTAAAAAAAGGTGTGGTCAAGGACTTCAACATAAGACCTGATACCCTGATTTGGACAAATAAATAGGAGGGAATATGTTTGAACTCACTGGCACAGGAAAAAACTTTCCAAACAGGACTGTGGTAGTACAGGCATTAAGACCAACAGTTAATAACTGGGACCACACAACACTAAAAGGCTTCTGTACAGCAAAGGACACCATTATTCAAGAGAAGAGGAAACCTCAGAAGGAGAAAAAAATCTACCAATTATCCATCTGACTGAGGGTTAGTGTTTACAACATATGAAGAACCAAAAAAAAAAAAAAAAAAACTGATGAAAATCCAATTGAAAAATGTGGCACAAAACTAAACAGAATTCTCAAAAGATGAAACTCAAATGGCTGAGAAACACTTAAAAAAATGCTCAACATCCTTAGCCACTAGGGAAATGCAAACTAAACTACTTTGAGATTTTCTCTTACACCTGTCAGGAGCTTGTGCTGGCCAGGGTGTGGGGTGAAGGGACACTCATCCACCTATATCAAGACCCAACTCTGCCACTTTCAGAAATAGAGCCAAAGAAGGCTTCGCCCTACACAGAGACACTTGCTTATCCATCTCCACTGCTGCTCATTCAGGACAGACAGAAATTGGAAACAGCTTAGGTGTCTGTCAACAGATGATTGGCTAAAGAAAATCCAGTACACTTACACAATGGAATATTATTCAGCTGTTAAGAAAAATGAAATCATGAACTTTGCAGAAAAATAAATAGGATTGAAAACAATCATTCTGAGTGAGGTAACTCAGACCCAGAAAGACAAATGCTGCACATTTTGTCTCATACAGGATGTTAGCTTTATACTTTAGATATGTGTATTTCACTTAGAAATATTAATGCACAGAGGTCAGGTAGCCAGTAAAGGACCAGTGGGGAGGAGGAGATCTTCCAAGGAATGGAACAGTGCTATAAAGAGACAACCAGAATAGGAGGCTTAAATGAGGGTGGTGGTGGCGGCGGCGGGGGCGGGGGCGGCGGGAGGGCAGGGTAGGGGAGGAAATATGGAGGGGATAACAAACAGTAAAGGCCCTTTGAAAAGCTATATGGAAACCTACCTACTTCCTAAATATACATACATATATAAAAGGAGTTTAAATGGAGTCACCATAATGGGGACTAGTACCCCAATTAGACATGATATACTACTAAATAAAACACCCAGGACCAAGAACAAGTTTCATCTCTTTTAGTTGTTGGCCAATGTGACTCCGCAGGATCCCTACACCCCTCCCACCCCAAATAGTACAGGCTGCGGACAATACTATTGCTTACCCTTCACAACCTGACAGTTAAAACGCTATCACTGAAGACACTGCATACTTATGTCACAGAAAGGAGAAATCTAGCGGGAAGCTTCAACTCTAATTGTCAATGTTTATAGTGCTGGAAGGTGCTAGATTTGCTACCAGAAGAGAAAAGCAATCATCTTAGCCAGCTACAATAGAGACCTGTCTAGCAAGATATGCTCACTAGTGCATTAGTGGCATGGATGTTATGGAAGTAACCAACCACTTTTTAAAAATTGGATTTAAGGCCAACTCCATGAGCGAGAATGCATCCTTGATACTGTCAATAAAGCCAAGAATCTGAGACTAGATATAAGTCATGGGCCTTAAGGGGACACCTCCTACCATTACTCTGCTAAATGAACACAGCAACAAAGTGACTCCTGATGACATGTTGCTATATCCATCCATAAGTGCATCACTTAACCTTCAACAGAGAAGCTTCTTCTTGCAGTATGATGCTCCACAAATGGACAACACACAGAATGTAAGAAACTTTGAAATGCCCAGTTTTAAATGGAATGTCTATATGATAGCTCCCTCCCCACAAGATCACAGACCTAGGTGGAAGAGGGGACAGAAAGAGTCAGAAGTAGTGGATGACATCAAGGAAACAGTGTCTTTTTTTCCCCCGAGACAAGGTTTCTCTGTGTAGTTTTGGTGACTGTCCTGGATCTCACTCTGTAGACTAGGCTGACCTTGAACTCAGAGATCCACCTGGCTCTGTCTCCCAAGTGCTGGAATTAAAGGTGTGCGCCACCACTGACTGGCTTGAAACAGTGTCTTCTAGACACAAAAGTGCAGATGTACATTTGAATTTACGGACTGTGACAGCATGCACAGAACCTGCACAAACTCAAGCTGACAAGATCATAGCACAGTAGAAGAATAGTGACCATGAAGTCCTACCCCTAGTCACAAAGCTATTCACAACTGACAGCTTCTGGGAGAGGGAAAAGTAAGTTTTCTTCAATGAAGTGACAGTGGTCTATCAATCACGTTTCAGAGCAGGCATTATTTGTTTCTTCTATGGTTCTAGTTCTACTCAGAACCTTCATATTAACTCCTCGAATAGAAGTGTTGATGATAATCTGAGCCTCAGGATCACTTTGAAATTGGAATGAATATCAAAGATTTAGAAATAAGTCTTTTATAACTGAAAAAAAAACAAGCCAAGGATTAATGACCATTCTCTAAAGCCTTGTATTTCTAATTTCTGAAATTATACTCCTACCAATTACTTACACTGCACACCATCTTTCACTTTCTTTAATTAAGAGATAGTTTATATTAATTAAGTTCTAAACAATCGGGGTATCTTCTAGGTCAAATAGACTCTATTACTGTATTTTAAAAATATGCTAAGCAAAATCACATATCAATAAACATATACTGTAGCAAAGTTACAGTCACTCTAACCTTAAACATGGGCCTCACGTGCTCCAAGTGTGTCGCACTGGTGAAAGGCGCCTGAACATGGCTCACAGCTTCCATGAGTGCTTTAGCTGTCTTGGCCATCTGCTCCATTTCTAAGTTATACAGAAGTCGTCTTTGTTTCTCACTCGCTACATCTGAAATAAGAAATAGTACCATTTAAATTAGAAAGCACTTTAAGATGACACTAATAGTCCTAAGAAGCCAGACCAAATGATGTGTTTGATTCTACATCCATGAAATCTCTGAAAAGGTAACCCAGAGAAACAGAGCAGACAGGGCAAAGGCAGAGGTAACTCTAGGGACAACTTATGGGTACAAGTTTTAGTTTGGAATAAACAAATGTTTTAGAGTCTCAGGAGAGGTGATGGATGCACAACAGTGTAAATACACTAAATGCCAAAAGAACCACCCAATTTCCTATTTACTGACTGACTGACAGTCATGCTAAGGGTCCTACTCATGCTTGCTAAGTGCTATACCACTGAGATCTAGCTCCCTTTGAATTTTTACTTTAAAAGGGTAAACTGCACCTAGAGAATGGTGGAATACTGGGCTAAAAGTCAGGAGTAAGTGGAAACCTGTTGAAAATCTCAGAGAGTACAACACTCAAAATTAAAGTTACCAAGGAAAGGGACCAAACATGGGAACGAACAGAAGTCAGGTAAACACAGTGGCATTTGTCCTCAGTTGGCAAAACAGACCAAACAAACAAACAAAAACAAAACACGCTCTGCCCTGATACCCTAAGCAATTTTAGCATTCCCAGAACACCACACCTTCATCCCATATCAGGTTTCTCACTGACTTCAACCATCAACTATCAAATGAGGAAGAGAGAAATATATGACAAGGGGGTGCTATAATCTAGGCAAAATGAAATCCAATCAGAAAACAGGCATTTGCTTCAGTGTAAAGCTGAAGGCGTAATATATTTAACACTAGAAGGAAAGTCGAATTAGCATCACTGGACAGACTGCTAACTCTGATCTGATGCTGGAATAGATGAACAGTCAACAATACCTCGCTCAGTCTCTGTCTTTTCCACTGATCTCTTAGGTTTGACAAGTCGTTGTCATTGAAAAAAAGTTTTCACATTACATAGATTTCAATTTTTTCCTGCCCACAAACAACGTAATTCTTTGTTATTTTTACACATAAACAAATGTTAAAAGTAGACATGGTGAGAGAAGGTAGAGGCGGTTAAAATTATTGAAGTTGGATATGACTACTAGAGAAAAACTAATTCTAATTATTTTTCCTAATCTGTCTGGGCTTGAGTTTCCTTGCTTATAAAGTAGAAAGAATTGCTTAAAATTCTTCCTGAATATTAAAAAAGATAAGGGATAAGGCCAGTTATATCCTACTGACATTATCTCCCTAATGCCCTGGGTTCTTATAATTCTAAAATTTCAGAACAGATTTATCCTATAAACTTTATCAATTGCCTCATGTTAAAAATATTTTGGTACCAATATGTTCAAGTTGAGATTTCACTCCAAGTACAAGTGCTTAGAAAGGCAAGAATCTTCTTTCTGAACAAATAGTTCTAGAGCCATTACACTCGCAGGCCCAGAAATGTCCACCCTGAAGTCAGATCTAAGCTCTAATTAATCATCACTGTCTGAATGTATATATAATATCTAGAATAGTGCTGGGTCATGGTTGGCTCTAGTACTGTTTAGATAGAGGAGTCAATAGAATTATAATGTGTAGTTTGACACAATCATTCTCAACATTACTACTTTTCCCACCTCTTCTAGTCACATCCACATCCAGCTTCCATTTATGTGTAATGGTTTTTTAAAAAAAGACAGAATTATGTTGCTTATAGATGATGAGAAAGCAGAAGTCTTTAATTTTTAATTTTATGTGAGAGTTTTGCCTGCATATGTCTGTACACCCCAGGAAGACAGAAGAGAGAATCAGATCCCCTGGAAATGGAGTTACAGATGGTTGGTTGTGAGCACTTATGTATTCTGGAAGAACTGCAAAATGTTTTTAACTTCTGAGCCACCTCTCCAGTGTCCTCTAACCAAATTTCATTAATTTCCAAGTCCCTGCTGAGATGAACTGCTGAATGAACA
Organism: Peromyscus leucopus; assembly: GCF_004664715.2. Lineage (NCBI taxonomy): Eukaryota > Metazoa > Chordata > Mammalia > Rodentia > Cricetidae > Peromyscus > Peromyscus leucopus. Next base: position 139,535,566 of record NC_051067.1, read on the forward strand.
AGTTAATATTTAAACACTCCTAAAACATGTAAATTACCCAGTTTTTTTTTTAAATTAATCAGTAGTCAGTGTTTTCTTTTGGATGCTAAAACAAAAACAAAAACAAAAACAACACAGATCACCATCATAACAGTTGTCAGCAAAATAGCCAAGTCACACTTAAATTAAGTGGTTTCCTAAATTAAGCAAGCAGCAAACAAACAAAAACAAAACAAAACAAAAAAACCGTCAAGCACACACCTCCCCCTTTAACATTTGAGACAGGAAAGTTCCAGGTTAGCTTTAGAAATACAGGAGCCAGTCTCAAACAACCACTCCCAGAAACAGAGCAAACCCGTCCAGGGAACAGTCAGACTTGACGAGGGTACTTACTCTGCTTGGTGGATTTGGTAGGGATTGTTAGTTCTTTTGTTTCTTTCATTGATATTTTCTTCCCAGCTATTTCATTATAAATGGCTGATAGATACTCTTCAGGGAGGTCTTTACTATCATTGATACCTCGATTCATTTTAATGTATTGTTCCTTTGTCATTTTGTTTTTAACCTAGATATGAAAAACCATTATCACTTCTAAAAATTTTACTCAAGTCGGGCAGCGCACGCCTTTAATCCCAGCACTCGGAAGGCAGAGCCAGGTGGATCCCTGTGAGTTCGAGGCCAGCCTGGTCTGCAGAACAAGAGCCAAGACAGGCTCCAAAACTACATAGAGAAACCCTGTCTCGAAAAACCAAAAAAAAATTTTTTTTTTTACTCATTTTTAAGAATTAAAATACCTGCTTAAGAGACTTCATAGGTATTCTGAAGTCTAGAAACAAAAAAATTCAACAAAATGTATATAAAAATGAAAGTCGCCAAAAACAAGGGCAATGTAGAAAAGATACATTCTGGCATATGCTTTAGTGAGCACGATACTGTGGAAAGAAAGAATCTCAAGAAGGAAGGCGGGAAAATAAAAAAATGACTTGACTTTTGCCCAAGGTATGTAAGACTTCTAGTAGGCTCTTAGGCCACACAAACCATTAGAAACACCAAAGGATTCAAACTGTAGTTTAGAATGACATGAACAATTTACAAATAAAATGGAATTTCATTGTCTAAAAAAAGTGAATGCAAAAATAACAGTAGTTGAGTGTTATTTAAAACTACTTAACATTTTCTGAGTTATCAAAACAACTGCATTATATTAGGTGACCTGGATGAAGCATCTTTAGAATGTTTTGTCTTGTTTAAACATCCTCAACAGTGATGTTCAACTTAATAAAGCAATGGAATAAAAGTTAATAATTTGAAAGATGGTAGCAACATGGCCAAACATGTAATTAACATAGCAAAGTATATTACACTCTACTTCCAGCAAATCAGACAGACAAAACCCAGTTGTCTTAAGCTATTTTTGAAGAAATATTTAATTAGACACATGTCTACCACATGCCATCAAGAATTAGCGGAATTCTAAAGGCAAGGCTCTTATAGGCACACATTTAAGCATACAGAACAATAATGCAGCAGGCCATCACAGGCTTAGAGATCTAATGTGGGAACACCTTAATGCAGCAGGCCATCACAGGCTTAGAGATCTAATGTGGGAACGTCCAGAACACAATATATAACACAGTATAATGTAATACAGGGTAGAATCAGGGCAAATATATTGACTGAAGTTTACATTACTCTGCAAGTAAAATCTAATATGCTGAAAATGGAACAGGAATGCTTTTCCTGTAAAATTGCAAAAATACGAATTTTTAAATTGAACTGGTAATTTAAGACAATAATACTGAAGGCTATCATAACTTTAAAATTTTAATCTCAGGACATGGCTTAAAAAAAAAGCAAGGCATTTTATCTAATATCTGATAGATAGATGCTTATAAATAAAGAAAAAAACAGGAAAAAAAAACAACCAAAAAACAAAAACCAGAGTGATCACAATTTGAAGTAAAGGACGGTTAAAATCACCTGGAAATAGTTAAAATGGAGAAATCTTTGGGCGTTGTGCCAATCAGAGGCAGGGTGATGTCTTATGGAAAATAGGAAGTAACTGTTAAGTGTCTGCATTTGGGTAAGGGCTCCCTTGGGAGCAGAGAAAACATTGCTTTTAGTCATTCCAAACAGGCTGCCCACTACTACCATGGTAGATTCTGGAAGCAATGTAAAACCAATTCTACTTTTCTTCTCTTGAAATCTTGTACGGAACACATTACTTTTGAATTTTATTCCTGTATGCTTAAATTAATGTCTTACTTAGCAGCCCTATCTGGGCTTTGTAGAACAGGTTGGCTTTGAACTCCTGAGATTATCTGCCGCTGCCTCCTGAATGCTGGGATTGAAGATGTGCACCATCACACCCAGCTAATAGCTAGTAGATTTTTATAAATAATTTACAGAGACAATTTTACTAGATAACCAAAACATGCTTTTTAGAACTAAAGCAAAAAGTACCGTAAAAAGTACATCAAAATCTAAAGGAACAGGAGTGAAGGTGGAAATATGAAAACTAGGGCAAGTAAATGCTTCAAAAAGTTTTCAGGTTTGCACCAGAGATGCAATATTTTAAGTATTGTCAAGAGAGTGACTTTTAAATATATATATTTCAGGCTTTCATCATTAACAGATTGCATACATACAATCCACTGATTTTTAATAAATCTGTAATTGATATTTTATTGAATGGAGAATTATAAAAATAGATTATTAATTCTATTTTCAATTGACTTTTCTTGGCTACTATTTTTCTTTTCTTTTTTTTTTTTTTTTTTTTTGGTTTTTCGAGACAGGGTTTCTCTGCGTAGCTTTGCGCCTTTCCTGGAGCTCACTTGGTAGCCCAGGCTGGCCTCTGCCTCCCGAGTGCTGGGATTAAAGGCGTTGGCTACTATTTTAATGAGTTAAGATAGGAGTTATATTTTCAGAAACCTTCTAGACAGTTGGAAAATTTGGGTGCTATATGAAGAAAAGTATTTAAGGCTGTATCATATTTCAGATATAAACACCTTGTTTTCTTGAATGTTTATTTGTTGGTTAAAAAAAAACAACTTTTCTGTTATCAAGATGGTGCCTGTTAACCTAAACACAAGATATATTTATTACATGCAAAATATTTCTTAGCTACTTGTAAATAGTGATGTTTTATCTGAATGAATGTTCATTTATACATACTTCTGGTAATTATTTAAACTGTTACTTCATCCTGGAAAAAAAATAAACCTTAATAATGAAAGTGAAAAAAATACATCAAAAGCAACATTTTAACGTAGTTATCAGAAATCAAAAAATAAACCTTAATAATGAAAGTGGGGAAAAAAAGTACATCAAAAGCAACATTTTAAAGTAGTTATCAGAAATCAAGTACCAGTTCTTTAATAACACTAAGGATTTGTGATTACTAAGCTGGATTGGGACACTCTCTACACACCTATAATGAAATGTTTGTTGAATGTTTTAGTTGAGATGGTAGTGATTGTGCTTAAAGTGTGTCTCTCTCAGAGACACATGCTGAAAGACAAAGGAAATTATATATAATTATGATGTGACAGCATTATCTGTGGGTATGTTTGTATGTGTGTGTATGTGTCTACACCCAAGATTGACCACTGGTAACTGTGGGGGATGGTGCAATTCTAATAGTATTATATAACCTATGCTATACTATATAATCTCTTAATACTAATCCCACTGCTGTTCAAACTTTAAATGTTCTTTAAAAAAAGACAGATTACATATAGTAGTTTCTATGTAATGAATATCAGAAGACCTAAAACATCCTTCAGTTTAAAATTTGTTTTAACCTTTGTATAACTTTCAGTCATGAGACTGACAAATATTTTACAAATGCTTAAAAGTTTTATTGAAATTAATAGCAAATGTATACCATTTTAATTCTGTCAATTAATTTAACTACATGAATTTAAATTTCAACTAGTACTTAACAGATTCAAAAGAATACATTTAATTCTCACTACTTACTGTAAAAATTGATATAGAAGAAAACATACCTGTGGACTATGAAGGTCTGTGGTCAACATGATAATTGAGTAGGCCAAAACATAAGCAGTATCTGCACTAGCAAAAAGGGTTTGTCTGGAAAAAAAAAAAGTATCACATTATAAGCTTTATTTCATATAAATCACCACTTTTAATGTTCTCCCTCAGGATTAACACTCTATCATATATTACAATTATAGATGAATTTGTCTTAATACTACCAAATAGCAGACAATATAAACTGCCTTAAGGAAGGGCTCTGACTACCATGGAAAACTGACCATCAAAAAGTATACAGATCTTACTTACCCTTGGTTGCATTCTAGGTATCTTGCAGCAAATTTTTCCATTAATCGATCAATTTTTTGAGCTTCCCCTGGAAGACGGAATCCTTCCAAAAACAGACGAAGGGCTGAAACAAAGTCCTTCCCTGAAAAGTCATGTTGGTCCACATATGCATACATGACTTCTTTATTGAACTTATCATTATCTCCCAGGAATTCACCCACCTGAGTCTAATGAAAAAACAAAGCATAGAACTTAATATTCAATGGCAGGCTCCATTTTCTACATAACCACTTACAAAGCAGAAAATCCCAAGAACCACAAGTTTTGAAACCTGGTTACATAAGCTCCAGACTGCAGCTACAAGTTAACTGTTTCACATACGCATATAAATTGTAGATAGAAGGTTAGAATGAAATAAAATGGTCTTCTTACAGAGTCTAGTCTTTCTTCTTGATGCAAGAACTGAGCTATATCTTCAGGTGTGGTGCCAAGCATCCCTTGTTCTTGGAGGTACTGTATTCCTCTCTTTGGTTTCTTATTAAATCTAGATGAAGTTAATAGAAAGATTAAAAAGAGAAAACTACTCATACTCCCCGAGATTTTGAAATACAGTAAATTACTTTCTTAATTACATATAGAAAACAGGAACCAACACACACGCATACAGAATCAGTACACGGCAGAATGGAAGTGCGTCATTAACACAGATAGGGATCCCCCTTCCTGGGCAGGTCGCTGCAGTGTGTTGTACTTTCTGATTCCTGTATCAGTGGTCAGCGAGGCCAGTGACGACCCTGCAGAGCAGACAGCGCAGAAAGGATGCGAGCACTAAGCAGTACTTCCGGCAGTCACCTAAACAGATCAGACCAGCAGCACACAAAGCTCTCCGCAGTGTAGTTCCAATTGACCTCTTCCTCTCATCGATTTCTACAGACCTTACTGGACTCTCTAAAACTAATGTGTCTGGAGACTCTTCTGAATGCCTTTTGCAGCCTTTACTCATAGGGGAACTCTCCTTCATGCTTTAAGAGCCAACACAAATGTTACTTCTTCACTGAAAAGCTATCTACTTCCTACTTTTGTCATTCTGGTGATGCCCCCAGTGACCTGGACTACTGAGACCGTTCTTAAATGGTCTCCACATTTCATTTTGTCCACATTCTAATTCATCTTTCAGGTTGCTAGCAAAGCCATCTTTCCAGAAATGTGATAATGCTGTTTCTCTGTTTAAAATACCCATGGCATGACAGAGCCATGAAACAAGACAAATACTCCCTTACAGGAGAAAGCAGCCTTCTATATGCCAGACCCAACTCTGTGTTCGCATCTAATATACTTCCATGAAACATATTCATTTTGTTTTTAATGTTCTTCTCTGTTATGTCCTAATGAATCCTCTTAAACTATAATTCAATTACAGCCATGAACATTAACTAAAACTAAACGTTTTCAATGACTGATCAATGTAGTCATGAAGAAATCAGGGAGAAAATGAATATATTAGAATTAAATGAAAATGAAAGCATGACTAGCCATAATTTTTAAGGTAGGACAAAAGCAATTCTGAAAGGTAATTTAACATATGAGTTCTTATGCTTACAAAAAAAAAAAAAAAAAAAATCAGGCTGGCTGGCCGGTGGTGACACATGCCTTTAATCCCAGCACTCAGGAGGCAGAGTCAGGCTGATCTCTGTGAGTTCGAAGCCAGCCTGGTCTACAGAGCCAGTACCAGGACAGGCACCAAAACTACACAGAGAAACCTTGTCTTGAAAAAACAAACAACAACAATAAAAAAATCAGAATGGTGGGGGACATAGCTCAGTGGTAGAGTACTTGACCAACTTGAGGTTCTTAGTTCAATCCCCAGTAGCAGGAAAAAAAAAATACAAAGAAACAAACAAAACACAGAACAAAACCCACCACAATCAATGACCTGAGAGTACACTGTCAATACCTAGGCCTGCAAGATCTTAGCAGGTAAAGGTATTTAGAGCCAAGGCTGTTGAACTGAGCTCAATATCTGGGACCCACATGGTCCAGGTAAAGAAATGACATCTGCAAAATGTCCTGACTTCCACACACATTTTGGCATACATGATCCCACAAACATATACAAAAGAAACAAATAAAATACCCAAATAATTAAATTAGAGAGACTGGATTTAAAGTTCGCTTCACAGGAGGAAATCCATGCCCGGTACTATAAACCTTGTCAAAAAAACTCATACTGGGCAGGCCATAGATCCTAAGAGTGCATGCCTTTTAATTAATCCCAGCACTTAGGAGGCATAAGTTCTGTGTAAGTGAGGCCTGTCAGGCAGCCAAGTCTATATAACAAGTTCGAGACCAGCTAGGATTACATAATAAGACCCTGTTTACAAAAAGAGAAAAGAATTCAAAGCATGAAGAACAATACAGGATTATGACACCTGATTTTAAATTACACTAGACAGCTACATTAACAAAAGCAGCATGGCACTGCACAAAAACTGACATGGAACAGAGGGCCTAGAAGTAAAGCCATGCAGCTTTTGTCATGTGATCTGTGTTTTCTTTTCTTTTTGTTTTGACAATGTTATACAACACTGTCCTGCAGGCATGCAGTAACCACTGCCTTCTTGAACTCTCAGGAGCTATGATCATCTCCAGGAGCCCCACAAAAGACTGGGCTACACTAATGAACTGTCTATCATGAGAGTCTGCTCACCAAATCCTATCTGTTAAAAGGTTGCTGGAGAAAGAAACTCATTTGGCTGAAAGCCTTCCCTGAGACTACATAGGGATACCTAGCATTGCTGGGAGGGGAACCTCAAAAAGCCCTGCTCCTCCTGAGGATGTAAGAAGACATTAACAGGCAGCTGGGGAAGGGGGCCTGGAGAAATGGCTCAGTGGTTAAGATCACTTGTTGCTCTTGCAGAAGATCTGGGTTCAATTTCCAGAGCCCACATGGCCACTCACAGCCATCAGGAACTCTGGTTCCAGGGGATCTCATACAGTCTCCTGGCTTCTGTGAGCACTAAGGATGTACGTGGAACACAGACATACAAGTAGGCAAAACATGCATATATAAAGTCAACGAAAACGTAGGTTAAGGGGAGGGGCTTCCGCTCTGCAGCTCTGGAAAGCCATCATCAATCCCGGTTGGTCAAGTCTTCCAGCGCTCTCAGGACACTGTCATTAGTCCTCACCTATGAGCAGTGAGCCTTACAAATTTACTGCTTCCCCAGAGCGAGCTTTGGTAAAACCAGAACTTTGGTTTGTCACTGGAACTTTACAAAGAAGGGATAGACATTGCTTAACCACTCCCAACCCCAAATTCTCACAAGAGATTGTGTGTTTACTTGTTGGGATTACTATAACATATGGTATCAAAAAATAGTAAGATGTTAAGAAGTAAAAATAATAGTCATAAAAGACTTGTATATAAAGATTAAAATAGCTAGAGTTTTTTTCCAAAATGGAAAAAAGGCTTTAAAAGCTTATATAAATTATGAGGTTCTTAATAAATTATTTAAGGTATGTAAAGAACGATATAGGTAGGACAAGACACTGGTTTATTCCAACACTTCATTGTCTATCTACAGCTGAGAAAAATGAGCCTATCTTCTTAAATACTGAGAGCAAATCTTAAATAAAATAAAATACAATAAACTGGATTTACCAACTGCAAAACACTAACTCTTTCTGGAAGAGTACTTCTCACAGCAGTAATGTGTCCTTCTGTACCTTAACAACCCAAGTTCCATGACTACAGGCGGCTTCCAAAAAAACAAACAAACAAACAAAAAAAAAAAAAAAAAAAAACACCACTTGCTGTCAAACTCACAGGTTTTGGAAATTATTCAGGATAACCAAGTGGTGTCCCTGGGATATTGCTGAACAATTCTATAAAAAAGATCCAATGGTATTTTATATCCCTTTTAGGTTGTCAATTAGATGCTGATGTCCAGTTGTGACTTCAACAAATGGAACTCGGATTTCGCTCATACTGTCCACCCCCACTGGGCACTGCAGCTGGTTCATGGGCAGAGGCATTTGCTGCTGCTCACGGCACCACCAATAGGACAGTTACTTTAACAATTTATTCCTCTTACAGAGCTTCTGGGTGTTCAGTCCTTATGCAAGAATCTGATGCAATGAATAACTGATTGTACAGTTACACTTTCATCTGCCAAAACCAAGTTATTATCAATCTAAATACAGAGAAGACCATTTCCCTGACTTTATTATTTGACATGGTTCTTCTGACATGAAGATTCTGATACACAAGTCTTCCCAGCTAAATAATTATGTTTCCCCTCACTAACTAAACAGACTTGACATTACTTATAATGTTGAAGAACTTTCCTCATTGACTGTCTGTTAATGTTCCCCATGAGGTTTTAATGGAAGAGACCAAGTGACCAACTCCTGAGCTTACACTGGCCAATGAAAAGCACCTTAAGCTCTTAAACTAATGAACTTTTCCAGAATGTATTTTCTTGTAGTAGACAATGGTGGCAGGAAAATCATCAGTTTTGCTAATGCCTATGACAAAGCCTGCCAAGGATTCTTTGGATAGTTTCTTGACTGTCCTCTTCCTTTAATGAGGACAAAACTGCCCCAACTATTTTCGTGACGATGGCTTCATTAGGAATTATAGTAGCACTAACAGTTACTTTTTCTGTATTACAGATGCCATCTAACGTGTATTGCATGCTCCAAGCATGCATGCTGCCATTACAGGGCTGTCTTAGATTCTGGATCTTTGTCATCAATGAAGTTTTATTGTAGTCTCTTAGATCACCCTCCTCTAAGGACTTGGGCTGCTGGCCATCCCTCATCACTCCTTTTGTCAGCTCTAAGTAGTTGGGGTGACCTCTGAGAGGAGGAAAGAGGGAGTAGACGTTAGACAGATTCATTGGTAGGCAGACAGATGAGGAGAGGGGCCATGACTAGACAATAAAGATGGTAAACTTCCAACATGGCTGACTGGCTTCTTTCTCTCCCTCCTGACTTAAGACAAAAATTTAGGAGCTTAAAACCAAGACTTTGTGGGTTTTTTCTCATGAAAGTAGGGCTCCCTGCCAATGAATGGGCTCAACAGAAGTTCAAAGCCAGATCATGACATATTTACACAGTGAGCCAATCAGTCATCCTGTCTTTGTCCAAACATGACTGGCCCTCCATTGGGGAGGAACCCTCCAGGAGAGGCTGGCTCTCCAGAGTCTCTGCTGTGCGGGCAGTCTTCCTCTCTGTGGGTCTGCTGTCTCTGGGCTTCCTCACCCCAATAAAAGCCCCTTTCAATTAACTCATCAATTAAATTTAAGGAGTAAAGAGAGGCCGGAGGAGATATTCGCTGTTGGATAGCCTCTATAAGTTGTCCTTCTTCCTCTAAGTAACCCCCATTAAACTCATTGGTTCACTCACCGAGCTAGACTTAAAAGGAACAGTTTCTTTGGTCTCTGGTTGGTGCCCTGTGCGCGGTGAGTAAATCGTTATTTACATCTCCCTTAGAGCCATTCACACAGCAAGAGGTATCACACAGATGACATGGTCTGTAATTCTTGATATTTCTGATTCTGTATTACAAGAGCTAGGAATACTGGCATACAAACTACATCCCAGCTCAGCCATCTGGTTTTTGACCAAAACAAAATAAAAAACACTAAAATATAAACAAACAACCACAAAAATTGAAAAATTGGAGAAAAGACAGCCTCTTCAACAAGTGGTTCTAAGAAAACTGGACATCCACATGTAGAATAAAGAACAAACAAACTAGATCCCTCTCTCTCGCCCTATACAAAAATCAATTCCAATGAATCAAGTATCCTGTGTGTGTGCCTGAGTGGGAGGCCAGGAGAAGTCAACCTCAGTTGTTGTTTTCCAGGCTCTGTCCATCTTGTTTTTGAGTCAGGGTTTCTCACGGGCCTGGAGCTCACCAATCCATCCATCTTCTCATGGGCCCTCAGGATTGAACCCAGGTCTTTACGCTCGCAGAGCAAGCACTGTACAGACTTCTAGCTCTAGATCAAAGAGCTAAATGTATGACTTGAAAGCTTAAAACTGTCGGAGGAAAATACTTCAAGACACAGGCATGGACTTTCTCAAAGAACTGCAATAATTTAGGCATGAGTCCTAAGAAATGACAAATTATACTGCATAAATCTAAAAGACTTTTGCATAGTAAAAGAAGCAATAAACCAAGGGAACACACAGCCTACATACTGGAACAAATCTTTGTCCACTACACATCTGATAGGGAATTAATATCTAGAATATGTATTTAAAAAAAATTGAACACACACACACACACCCCTTCCAATCAACAAACACAAAGAAACTGAACAGAGAGTTCTCAAAAGAAGAAACACAGGACCAGCAAGATGGCTCAGCAGGTAAAGTGCTTGCTGCATAACCCTAACCACCCAAGTGTGATCCCCGGAGCACACGATGGGAGAAAGTTGTCTCTGACCTCCACCTGCATACCTTAGCAGGTACATGCCACACCCCTATTATCAAACACACAGAATAATAAAGAAAATTAAAAAGAAATACAACACAGTTAGCCATCATGTAAACACAAAACTACAATGAGATTACACCTTAGCAGTAAGAATGGCTATCACCAAGATATCAAAGAACAACAAATATCCCTGAGGTAGCATATGGAAAAAGAACACTTATGCATAGTTGTGGGAACGCAAGTTAGTCAAATCACTATAAAATCAGTATGGAGGAAATAAAAAAAAATTAAAAATAGTAGTAACACATGATCCTCTAATACCATTCTTGAGTAGACACCTGAAGGAACTCAAGTAAGCACACCACACAAAGAATTACATATCCCTATTTGCTGAAGCTCTAGTCACAGCAGTCAAGATGATTATCAATAAAATAGTTGAACAAAGAAAATGTAGAGATGAATGGAGGAAAGTCAAATATCAGTAACAACGTCTGAAAAAGCCTTAAGGAATCACATTATTATTTATTTACTAAAATTACATATAATACATATGTCTCTGTGTATACATATACAATTAAAAAAATTTTCCCACCTGGCCTCACTACTCCCTCCAGAACTATAGACTAACAAAACCCTAGTGCCAAGTATGAGATGCCCCCTGCCAAACTGCTGGTCAGGAGTCCGACAGACTATCAAAATGTTATAGGTTATTGCTATTGCTCTTGGTTGTCCCCAGGGGCTAAAGGTAAATCACTGCTGACAACACCGTGCTCTGTGGACACAGAACTTGGAGGAGCCAAGCTGGATCTGACTGAAAGCCTCCTCTCCGAGTACTAGCTGTCCTGGTACCAGAAGGCACTATGCCTTCCAAGGTAGGGAATCAATCAACAGTCCTACCCAGCTGTAACTCCAATGAACTACAATGACCAGCATGGTACAATAACCCTATAGGTATTACAGTGACTCACATGTTTTGACAGTAACCAACAGCTGTCTAAGGAACAAACAATCCCAGTACAGTTAATCATAAGAGATCTAAGAAAACACTACAATAGGGAACTAGAGAAAACAGAAGGAAGAACAACAAATATCACACTTCTCTCATATGCAGATTCTAAATAAGTGTCTTTGTTTATGTGTGTGCATGTATATTTGTGTGTGTGTGTGTGTGTGTGTGTGTGTGTGTGTGTGAGAGAGAGAGAGAGAGAGAGAGAGAGAGAGAGAGAGAGAGAGAGAGAGAGAGAGAGACCGACCAATACACAGAGAAACAGAGAGAGGTAAGAGACAGAAAGGAATAGCAGGGTTATTTGCAGAATGGAGAGGGACCAATGAAAGGGGGAACAAGGCAGGAAATAAGGCCCCAAATACGAGCAAAGTACAACTGTGTGTGTGTGTATGAGTGTGTGTACATGTGTATGTGAAATGACCGAATGAAACCCTGAATGGCAACAGCATACCAATACGGAAGGGGGAAATATCATGGGGCCCCACCCACAGACAAAGAACTACAGAAAACTAAAAATGCTTAAAGTGGGAGAAATATTCTTCCTCAGTGACGAGCCTATGTGGTTAGCCCTAAAATCATATACATACAACCAACACTAAATGGACTGAGCAGCTTGTGTTTATACATTCAAGTATATATTATGTATGTATGTATGTATGTACGTATATTTGTATATATGTATATATGCATATATCAGAAATAATTGAAGAAAAAGTGGCCATGAATTTGAGAAGGTCCATGGGGTGGGTCCAGGAGATGGGCTGGGGGAGGAAGGGAGGGTGGGAAATGATGTAATTAGATTTTAATTTAAAGGAGGAAGAAATCTATTATTTTGTAGGTTAAACAAGAAAAACTTAAAAGGAATGTCTTTGTAGATCTTTTATAGGCTGCTTCACAAAATTTAGCAGGAAAATTGCTTTCACAAGTTCAGAGTCTGGGAAAGTAGCCAGGTTGGGGTAGGAAATGACTGCTTAATATTAACAAAAAAAAAATAAAATTCTTAGCAAGAATGAAACATGTAACTAAACTTGAGGAAACAGAAACCTAAAAGCAGCAAAGCTAAATACTGGCATTTTCACATTTTACATTTGTCATGTGATTATGAAATCAGATTAACTAAAACAGTGCACATCCTCTGCTCATCAACAGCCCGTGATACATGGTGCAAGGTTAATTCAGAGGAAACCACAGGCTGGGCATTTCTGAATCTGCTTGGGCTAGGCTTCAATGAAGAAGGAGAACTAAATATGGAGCTATTCAGTTTTTAGATCCAAGAGAACAATAAGGAATAAATAGAAAACAAAGATATGGAGGGAAACTGGGGGCAGGGTGGCATATTTGTGGCTGAAGAATATTCTGTAACATTTCTTTTTCAAATCCGACACTTACAAATCAATCCCTTGTTCTATTATTTCTTTTTGCTGCTTTAGGACCTCAAATTGTTCTGGATTATCAGTGCCAGACATCTGTGTACTGTAGCTGCCAATTCCTGATGATGATGTAGATTCTAAGGAGTTTAAACTTCCGTATCTGTTTATAGTCTCAGGGTGTTTGATTTCACTTATCTCTTGCTCTGAGGGTTTTTCCTGACCTGTAAGAAGAAATGTCAATATAGAAGATTAAAGTAGTCCCCTCTTTATATTGCTAGGATAACGAAACTGGAAAATTGAAGAGTAAGCTGAAAATAGTTTTAATGCTTACAAAGACTTTCAGTGTATGTACACAAATAAATACAACACAAGACTACTTTAACAGCATCGTTAAATACGTTGCAATGTATCACTGACTTAAAATAGAGGAGACTTAAACTCAAAACGTTATCTTACCAAGGGTAGTCTGAGAATTGGGATTCACATACTGATCCTTACTCCATTCAACCATACACTTCAAAATGGAAACCAAACATTCCAACCCTTTTTTCCGCAGGCTCAATTCCTATAATAATTCAGAAATAGAATAAAGACAAAAAGACTTTTTAAGAAAATGCACATCTCATTCTTAGAAATATTTAAATAAGAAAAAAGGTTCTTACCTGAACATTACTCATACCAAGTTCTTGACTGCCCCTTCCTTGGGCAATTTTTGACAGGTCATTTACTAGTCTTTCAAATATGTTTGCTGCATTTAGGTCACAGTCATAATTGACATAAATATCCACCACACTCTGAGCATCTGTGATGACACAATAATCTTAGAATATGAGCACATTTCATTATAGGAAATAATGAAGATGAATTCCAAATACCTGCACAGATCCTTGTCAGTGTCTGAATAACCATCCACTTATGATCAAATGAGCTTGTCGAAGTTTCCAAAATGTACAGGAAAATTTCTTTAAAGAATACCTGTTACCAGAAGGAAACATCTGTTTAAAGTACTATTTAACATTCAGATGCATGGTTGTCTTTCAAATATCCCAAAGCTCTAGAACAGGAGTTCAACTTTGAGTTTTGCCTCTGAACCCTTTGCACTAAGAGGGCACCAGTGAGTGGCTTCACACAGCTTTGCCACTGCAGAGCCTTGAGAAGTGAAATGTGCAAAGATACAGAGTTCTTCTGGGTGGTGATGTCATAAACATAACTCTACACTAATGTAACTGTTATCACTCATCAGTTACCATTTTGAACACTCTTGTTCAGAGCAATCCTAAGTGCACCTAGATTTCAATGTAACTGTTACTCTAAAAATGACCTAGTTTTTATATGCTGTTATATTTTTCTAACTACTCATAAAACTGAAAACACCATTTCTCACAATTCTTTATAATGAATGTTAGCAAGCACAGTTAATCTAATGAAGAAAATTTTAACTTGGAAGCTAAGAATATTTAAATTAAAATCATTTGGGGAACATGACTGACTAAGAAAAGCCAACTAAAATCAAAACACATCAGCATGTATAGTATATTTTATGAATCCAGAAATACATTTTTAAAAGTGACATCTTTCTCTCTCCCAAAGGTTAGCCAGCCAGCCCCATAATGTAATGTATTCTTTTAAAGAACTGAGAAAAATTATTGCTTAATCATACTTTTTTTTGTGTATCTTTCAATTGCCTCTTTCAAAGGTAAAGCTCTGAAGGCTCAGTATTGTACCTTTCTTTTAAGCTAGCAAATTCAGGCAGGAAAAGATGGCTCAGTGGTTAAGAGTACCTGACTTTAAAAAAAAAAAAAAAAAAAAAAAAAAAAAAAAAAAAAAAAAAAAAAAAAAAAAAAAGGAGTACCTGACTGCTTACAAATCTAAGGTCAAATCCCAACATCACATAAAAAGTTGGGCTTGATTGTGTAATGCCTATAACTCCAGCATTTGTGGATGGAGACAAGTAGATCCTAGAAGGAGGCTGACCAGCCAGCTTAGCTAAAAATGAAAGGTTCAGAGAGACAGGGTGTCTCAAGGACATAAGCTGAATGTCACAGATGAAGACACCTGTTATTCTGCTCTGGCCTCCACATGGGTATGAGCACCCAACACTTGTATACACTCAAAACACAAATGCATACACACACACACCACAGGCAGAGAGAGAGAGAGAGAGAGAGAGAGAGAGAGAGAGAGAGAGAGAGAGAGAGAGAGAGAGAGAGAGAGAGAGAGAACATGCCAAATTATTACTATGTAGCATTTATAGTAAACCTATTGTTTTTTTCAACTAGTACAAACTTCCTGAACACAAAGGCTATTCCTTCATTTGGTACTCTTAATGCTTCACCAATACCTAGTACTTCAGAGACACATGTCTGCTAATTGAATAAACAAATGAAGCACATGATTTCACACACACACACACACACACACACACACACACACACACACACACACACACACTTTCACAGTATGGGAACTTTTCATGTGATGCTAATGTAACATGAAACAAAACAGCCAGCAGTAACCTTACATTTTAATGTCTAAATGTAGAACATACCTCAATTTGCATCTTCAGATGTGTCTTGAAGTTTGACAACAAAGTAAGAAATATGGAAAGAGAAAGCTCAAAAACCTCTGGAACAGATGAGACTCCGTTTTTTGAGAGTGCAACACACAGATACTGCTTAATAGCATTAATAAACATCTCATTTGTTCTGAAAACAGGTCCTGCATTCTGCAGAATGGACAGAAGTAACTGCAATGAAAGAATCTTGGACCGTAACTCATGAGACCTGGGAAGTGAAACACAAAGCACAGTATATGGACAAGATCATCATTTTGGTAATAACAGACTGACCCAAAGACACTTCTGCACACCACAAATTCATAAACTTAGCCACTAACATCAAGTGCTTCTCTGGCACCACAAAACTTCATATACTCTGTTTTTAAATTTCTTTTTTTTTTTGAGATTATAATCACATTATTTCTCATCTCCTTTCCGTACTCCAAACCTTCCCATATGCCCCCTCCTTGCCCTCTTTAAGATCCATTGCCTCTTTTTTCCTTGTAACTGATTGTTGATGTGCGTGCGCACGCACATATCCATGGGTAAAATTATAAATATTTTAAACATAAGCCTACTAGTCCCCTAGAAAAGATAAAAACAACTTGCAGTTTATGCCTTATTCCTTTCTTTCAAAACTATATTCACTGTTTTCAAAAGCATGGTACTAAGGTCACAACTATACTTCTTACAGATGACCATGAATGTAGTGAAGATATCTGTTCTGCTTAGTATGAAATGGTTGTAACATAATGCTTTTCTAATTATGTTAGTCAGAATTCCTAAACACCAGTAAAAATGCTTCTGCTGCACTAGATTATAGCATTATTTCAACCATACTTTCCCAGTAAATATTTGAAATTCTTGTCACTCTTCTGAAATAGAGATCTTTAAAACTTTTAAAATTATCTCAATATGTAAATACTTATTCTAAACACTTCTGTAACAAAAATTTGAAAAAATTTTGGCTAAAATTTTCATTATTTTTTCTAATCAAGGTTCTGTGTCATGCTTCGGTTTATTATCTAACATTTTAATTATTTTCACATACATACTTTTTTCTCCATTGAAAACTATCCCTCAGGTCCAAAAGACCAAAGATAATCACTGAAGGCAGTATTTCAAAGGCAGAGCATTAAATGTTATAGGAATTTTTTTAATACTTATTCCAAATACTGTATTCAGTCACATTCACATAGTATGTGAAACTTTTGCTGTTAATTTCTTCCGTAAAATGTTTATAGTTGTATCACAGACCTAAACAAGGAATACTTAATTTTATACCAATAGCTCATCTCAAAAATACCACCTTCTTTGAAATAAAGCTGGAGCCAGTAGTATCAGAGCCTGTTATTTTTGTTTCCAAGATAATTATTACTCTATTCTGGTAAATAATACAAAAGTATTAGTACCCCCAAATGCTTGTTTTAAATAACAAACAATGAGAGGTAAGACTGGAAATAGCTACTGGAAATAGTCTTCATGCTGGGGGTTCTGAGGCCTACATACAACTACTTCCAAGTTACCTCACCTCGTCCTTTTGCTGAATTCCTATAGTAATTAGTTCCTGCAGGATGCCATTTTCTAATGAGTTTTGTTTTAAATATGCTTTAGCTTTCTATTCTTAGCATCAAACAAAATGCCTTTTAGATAGTTATGTACCTGTTATGTACAAGACACTAACAAAAGAAGCAAGGATCAAATGATTGTCTTATTTGATAAATGATAAACATTTTCTGAGACATTTTTCTCACTACATAGTCCAGGCTGGCCTTGACTACACTTTTCTCACTACATAGTTCAGGCTGACAATCCTCCCATCTCCGACTCTACAAGATGGAATGATAAGAGTATATACCACCATGCAGGGCTAAATTATACCAAACTGGAAACTTCACGTCTGCAATTTTTATAAGGTAGTTTCAAATTACGATTGAAGCTGGATAACTCCATAGGTCATCACTTAGCAGAGCAAGAAAATAAATACAAGACAAAATTGTGTAACCACAAAAGTTCTAATATCCGATCAAATCACATTTTTTTACACTTGACTTGTGAAAACTAAACATCTGGGGGTTAAGTCATAACAAAAATGATCTTTATCAATACCCAACTCCTTTCTGTGAGTATGTGAGCATGCAGAGACCAAAGGACCACTTGGAGTGCCCTTTCTCCAGCACCATCTACACCACTCTTAAAATTTTCAGACACTGTCTCTCACAGCCTGCAACTTGCCAAGTAGGCTAAACTGGTTATAGCCAGTGAGCCCCAGGGATGTGTCTGGCCCTGCAATCCCACCACTGGGCTTGTAAGTACATGCCACCACCACCCTAGCTGGCTTTTTTTTTCTTTCGAGACAGGGTTTCTCCATGTATCCCTGGCTGTCCTGGAACTTGCTCTGTAGACCAGGCTGGAACTCTCTCTGTGTAGAACTCAGAGAGAACAGAGATCCGCCTGCCTCTGCCTCCCAAGTGCTGGGATTAAAGGCCTGTGCCACCACTGCCTGACATCCTGGCTTTTTTTTTTTTTTTTTTTTAAAAAAACATGATTAAACTCAGGTCCTCAAGCTGGCAAGGCAAGCACTTGACCAAGTGAGCTTTCTCACTAGACCTAATACTTCAAGACATTTTTAAAGATTTATTTGTGTGTGTGTGTGTGTGTGTGTGTGTGTGCCTGTGTAGTTTTATGTGCATCACATCCCCTCAACTGGAGTACAGTTGACTGTGATTTGCCTGTTGTAGGTCTGGGAGCCCAACCTGGATCTTCTCTAATATGTTAACTTACTTCAAATTATCAAAGGTTTCTTCTTAAAGTAGATCCCTTAATTTAGAAGGAAATGCCAAAGCTGCCAAATTTTTAATGGGAAAACGATTTTCCATAATAAGGAAATATGTTTTAAAAATATTCTTTCGTAGTATAACTTTAATTCTACTTCTGTAAAGTTCCTATTTTCAAAATACTGAAGAAGCAATAACTTATTTTTCTCATTCTTGAGATTTGGGCCTAAAAATATTTTAAAATTTTCTTTCTAAACCTAAAACAAGCTTTTCCCTAAAGCAGAATGATGTGACAAAATAAAACTACAGAAAATATAATGTGGGGCTGGAGAGACGGCTCAGTGGTTAACAGCATTGACTGCCTTTCCAGAGGACCTGAGTTCAATTCCCAGCACCCATATGGCAGCTCACAATTGTCTGTAACTACAGTTCCAGGGGATCTAACACCCTTACCCAAATATACATGCAGGCAAAACACCAATGTACATAAAATAAAAATAAAGTAAATTATTAAAAAGAAAATATAATGTGTTTTGCAGAACCTCACAAAGTTTTAAAAGTGTTTTTTCTATGTGTATGAGTGTTTACATATGAGTGTTTGTGTGTGCACGCACATTCACATGTGACTGTGGACCAAGGTCAGAGGACAAGCTTGAGTGGTGGCCCTCATCTCCCCTGTATTTGTTTGCAGTGGTGTGGAGCAGGCTAGCTGGCCTGCAAACTTGTGAGGATCCCGTGGGCTCTCCACACCAGTGTGTCCACCTCCCCAGCTCTCAAGTTCCTGTAATGACTCTCTAGACTTCAGCTGCATCAGAAACTCCAATGCTCCAGAGATTGTTTTCTTTAATTGAAGTAGGAATGCTTACATTTCTCCCTATTTCAGCATCTTTTTCTTCAAGTCATTCCTTTTCAAAACATCCTTTTTCTAGAAATTCTCCTAAAACGGTCAAGTACAATATATCCTGCTACAACAATAAAACAAAACAAAAAGGCCATTCTAGTAACTCCAAGCAGAAATAAGTTTCACTGGAATCCTATAAACACCTATGAACATTACGATCTACAAAACATGGCCTTTTCCTAGGTATTGAAATTTGCTTACAATTGCTGTGATAAAACACTGATCAACAGCAACTTGGGGAGGAAAGAGTTTATTTGGCTTACATTTCCATGTCACAGTCCATCATCAAGAATCCAGAGAATGAACTCAAGGCAGGAACCTAGAGGCAGGAGCTGATGCAGAGGCCATGGAGGAATACTGAGTACTGTTCTCTTCCTCATGGCTTGCTCAGTCTGCTTTCTTATAGAATCCAGGACCCGCAGTTTGGGTCCCACAGTAGTCTGGGCCTTCCCACATCTATCATCAATCAAGAAAACATCTCAGAGTCTTGCCCACAGGCTAGTCTAATGGGGCAATTTCTTATCTGAGACTCCCTCTTCCTAGATGGCTCCAACATGAGTCAAACAAACAAACAAACAAACAAAGTACTATATTTGATAGGAATTAGATAATCAACTTTTATCAGAGCACTTAGTACAAGTGGAGATGGAAATCATCTTAAGGTAGTTCATCAGACCTTAATAGTTCCAATGTTACTCAGAATGTGGAAATACGAAATCATTGATTTATTCACTCAATAACATATATTAACACCTACTATGTACCAGGTATTTACTATTCTATATTGCTGCCCATCCTTTCTCAAATAGTATAAGGTATATATTTCAATAGTTTCAGAACCTACTATTTTTGGTACTTATTTTTTAAAGTAAAATATCCCCTTCAGCAAATTTTTAAAGATTCCACAGGACAAGAAGAACAAATGAAAACCCAAACACTATATTAACAGTAAGTTTTAAGCTTAAAAACTTCTTAAGCCAAATGGCTAATGACTTACTTTGGATCTGGTGGTCCGTCTGACAGTGGTTTCATTGACAGCTTGCACAATGACCTGAATACTAAAAAGGCATCCTTTTGTAAAATGTGGGAAAACTTAGCACCAGGTGAAGGTCCTGAAGAATTTCCAGATTCCTAAACAAGTTAATATACCATGAAAATGAAGACATATCGCAGTGTAAATCCTTTTAGCCTTCTAGCATATTACTCAATTGACTCTGATGTGGGATTCTTCCCAACTGCTACAAGAAGAACCTGAAGTGGAATCTGGCACACCGATCTTTGATGTGCTATTCTTATACCCAACACTAAATTAATACCTTCAAAATATGTTCTTTAAAATATTCCTTCTCTGGCCGGGTGGTTCTCTGTGAGTTCAAGGCCAGCCTGGTCTACAGAGCTAGTTTCAGGACAGCCAGGGCTACACAGAGAAACTTTGTATGAAAAAACAAACAAACAACAAACAAACAAACAAACAAACAAAAGACCCCAAAAATTCCTTCTTTGATATTAAGCATACTCCTAAATGTAACCAGTTCAGATTTTTTTAATTCTGGTGGACATAAGACAATGGAGTAATCTTTAAAATTTACTGGCAGAGGTCAACCCAATCATGAGAATCTCTAGAATCCCTCATCTCCAAATATAAAGACCAGAAACACATAAACCAGAGAAGCAGAGGAAGGCCTGCCACTCCCATCCATGCTGACTTCTCTGCAGCTCTGAACAGAGACTCAGATAAAATGCCCTGCCTATATTCCTAGGTTCTTCATTGTCCTATGATACTGTCATTTTCCCATGAATATGTGAAAAGACTGTTCCTCTTAAGTGTAAGTTCGGTGAGGGTTAGAAAGACAGATGAAACACAACTTATAATTGGAATGCAGCTATTAATACATCTTAAAAGAGAAAAAAACTGCTCTAAGTTATAGCAATGAGAAAGAAAGAAATCCACTCAAAACCCAGCCTTTTATTTCAAACAGCAGAAATCAGCCCAAAGCATCAGCTGGGAAGACTTGCTTGAGATCCTGGCAGACCATCCATCTCTTTCTTTTCACCTCACCCCATATATACCTGAGTGTCATTGGAAGAGACAGACAATCTGTCATCAGGTAACGATGGTGTGTAGGCAACAGAAATCGGTGTTCCCGGGATCCCATTTGCTTGAATGTTTTCACTGTCACTACCATCCTCTACTGTTCCAATGTTGCCATCTGTACGAGCACTCAGAGCAGTCCCTTCTCCCACATCTAAAATGGTAAGAAAAGACACTCAAGCATATTTGACTAAACCAGAGTGTACTTAAGAAACAAGAGTATCTAATATGAAACAGTGGCCAGGAAAAGCAACGTGAAATACATATTGGCACTGTTAAAAGGTAGTGTATTTACTACAGTGCAAACATGCATTTGGCATGCTTTTCAACATGGTCTGTAAGTTGCACAGGGAATAAACACACTTGCTGATGGAAGGATATTCCAGATGTACATAGGCAGAGGCCACTTTTAAAGTCACACTGACTCACTACACTGGGCTCTGATGAACGCTTCATACTGACAAGTTTGGCTGAACGTCAGCTATTATCCATTTCTTCTCAAACAAATACTCCATTCTTTTGATAAAGGTCAGAGGACTACAACTAAAGAGATCAAATACACATCAGTATAGTATATGATGACTGTACTGAGATTAGGTCCTGGACTTAAAAAAAGGAAGAAAAGAGCATCAGAGGCACATTTGGGGACAAGCAAGAACATTCTTAAGTATATTAGATATTCTTAAAAAGGTGGCAATTTTCCTAGGTGTGAAAATAAAATTAAGGTTGCATATGATAATGTCCTTATTTAAGAAAATATACTTTATGGACTGGAGAGATAGCTCTGCAGTTAAGAGCACTGGCTGCTCTTCTAGAGGTCCTGGGTTCAATTCCCAGCACCTACATGGCAGCTCACAACTGTTTGTAACTCCAGTTCTAGAGAATCTGACACTCTTATACCAATGCACATAAAATAAAGTTAAATAAATTATTTTTTTAAAAAAAGAAAATACATTGTATCTGGGCATTATAGGGGTGAAATGTCATCATTTACACAACCAATCTTCTAATGGTTCAACAAAGACCTATACATGCATGAGGTGTATATAAAAACATAAAGCAAAGGTAGGAAAGTATTAGTGAATTCAGGTAAAGGTGCTCATAATCCTGTTCTTTGAATTTCTCTAGATTTGAGATTTTTCTGAGTAAAATGTTGCAGAACAATCAAAGAACTTTTACTTCCTAGTCTATCTACACCTGTATGAGGAATTCGCAATGTTTTATGGTAAAACATCAGTACACATCTTAGTATTTATAAGTCAGTCATCTTAGTATTTGTAACTGTGGAAGGCAATACAAAATCAACATGGCTGTGTTACAATACTTTACATATAAAAACAGGTGGGGCTGAAGATGTTCAACACTAGAACACTGGCCTAGACTGCTCCAGGACCTAATTCTATCTCCAATATGCTCCAAAAATTGGCACATAGCTTATAATTTGCTAATCCCTGACCTATAATGCACTATTTTAAAAGAATATATGGGTACAGAGTACTTTTCCTTTTTTTATAACTATAAAGTTTTAAATGTTCTATACTTTTAATTAATAATCCTAATACCACAGTGTCTTTGTTTTTAGTCCCTACATTTTCCTCCTGGATAATCTTAGGGCTTCAACTACCGTTTTAAATGGACAGACACCTGCTGTGACTCAGATCCACCAGGACTATGTGTTCAGGGCTTAGCCTCCAGCTGGTGATGTTCCTTTGGAAGTCACTGGTAGTATGCTTATAAAGGTTGTCTTGTCATGCCCACCCCCTTGCTTCCTGTCCCTTAGGATGTGAGCTGCTCTGTCTGTCCCACCACATATTCCCCAGCATAATGCTCTGTCTCACTGTGGCCTGGATGCAAGAGAGCCAAGTAAACATTACCAAAAACCCGAACTGTGAGCCAAAGTAATTCTTTCCTCTTCCTAAATTATTCCCTCCAGATATTTGTTATTGTGACAAAAAGTCTAAGACAAAAAATGAGGACTAAGAAGTGACAGGTGCTGTTCTGCCTGAAGGGCTCCAGGTGTAACTCTTCAGGGTGTTTGCTTTCCCAAACTGTTTTATATCTAAGGTCTAGAGCTGTGGTTCTAAACTTTCCTAATGCTGTGGCCCTTTAATACAGTTCCTCATGTTGTGGTGACCCCCCACCATAAAATTATTTTGTTGCTACTGCATATCTGTAATTTTGCTACTGCTATGAATTGTAATGTAAATATCTGTGTTTTCCCATGGTCTTAGGTGGCCCCTATGAAAGGGTCATTCAGCCCACAGTGGGGTCATGACCCATAGGTTGAGAACTACTGGCCTAGAGTGTTGTAAGCAGAATATAACGGCTAATTCTGGTGGGAGGTCAGAAAAACAGAATGCTGATGATAAAGGAGTAACCAGTGAAGACTGAACTTGTGTGATATCAAGAAAACATCAGGAATCGGCCTAGAAGCCAGTCTGTGTCCTGAAACTTTGTAGGATGCAGAATTTATAGGGCAGACTAACCTGGTGGAACAAACTTCAAGCAGCCCAGCAGTCAAGCTGTGGCACAGTGATTACCGGCTGCCTCTAGTCAGGGTGCAATGAGAATTGAGAGGAAAAAATGATATAAGGGTTTGAAAATTTGCAGTTTGTCCAGAAAATGAGCATGGGCAAAGAAGCCACAGAGGGCAGTGGCTGACCCTGGATGCCTAATGTGCGGCCACAGGCAGGACTTCCTGTTTGTCCTGATGGGCTGCAGCTCCTCTCTGCTCCCAGTCCTCCCTTTGGAATGGGAGAGTTACACAGCTTGCTGTTCTGACTTTAAAGGACTCGTGGTTATGGATTTGTTTTGGTGAAGACTTTTCAACAATGCTGTAACTGTTACTATTTGTAGACTCATGGAATTAGACTAAATGCATTTTACATCATGAGATATCCACGGACCTTTGGGGGCAAGAAGCAGAATTTTATATCTGAATATGAAATGTCCCTCACAGGCGCATGTGAAGAGGCAAGGTCCTGAGGAGTCACTGGGAGATCCGCCCCCCCCTCTTTGCTTCCCACCTGCCAGGAGATAAGCTGCTTTGCTCCCCCACACGCTTCCTCCACAAGTGTCTGCCTCAGTACAGCTGGGGGACAATAGAACCAAGGGACTCTGGACTTAAAACTCTCAAAGTGTGAACCAAATGAAGCCTTTTCTACCTCTAAGTTACTTTCTCAAATGCCCACCACAGTGACGTAAGGTTTACTAACACAATGCACCAACAGCACATGCTCCCTGTTTAGGAAAAAAGTGCTAATTTCTACTGTGTGTCTCATATACTTGACGATGCAGATAGACAACCTGAAGGTCAAATTCAGCATGTCAAGTGTAAGTATTAGTGCTTTTCCCCAAGTAATTTCTATACTATCACTTAATTCTGCCAGGAGTGTATCACTAAACATCTAATGTATCGAGTTTTAAAACTGGGAGGCTACTGATGAAGAAAAATAGTAGTAAGTCTATGGCTAATCTTAGAAAAGCATACTTTAAGTGTTGTCCTTTGGCTAATTTTTGGTATATTATATTTTAGGAGTGTTTCCATCCAGAGCTGATCAAAGTGGGTCACTAAGTTCAAATATTTGTACAAACAGTTTACACTATGGGTGAACCAACTTTTCTTTCAGGAGTCTGGAATTTTAGTGCACGCTAGGCAAAAAGTACGATGTGACAGCACTTATAGCCCTGGTCCTGAAATCTCAAATATATATTAAACATTTTGCTAATATTCCACAATTTGATACTGGAGGAATTAAGACTATCCCGAACGACTTCACTGGATGAGGACTCTTGAAAATAGATACCTGACTCCCTCTAGACTTTACTTCATATATATCTCACCTATCTTTTCCTTAAATGGTATTACTCTGTACCTTTAGGCTGTAATAAAACTTATCAATGGAGACAACTCTTACGTTGAGTCTTTGGAGTCTTCTCAGTGAATCAGTACACTGTGAAGCAACCCTAGAACCTGTGACATATTTGTTTATTCTTCTTTAGCTACTTGGCTGGTTACAAAGTCTGTTATCTTACTTACCATTCCTGCTTTATTTCCACTCTTAGATCAGACTCCTGTGATACAAGACTGTTACAGCCTTCCTTTTTTCAGACTTGGTTTCTTAAAGTATAGATCTTCTTATCAAAATCTCAGTTCTAAATCTCCAGTGCTGATTCATTTTACCCTAGAATGAAATCCAAAATCCTAACCCTGGAATGTATAACCCTGTTAAACTGCTTCTGAGTGTGGTCCATCTTGAGTTAATGTCTGTAGCCCCTTACAAAGACATACAACTGTGCACAAAACATTAAGAATGTGCTAGACCAAATGATGAATGGAAAAGATAGAAGGCGATCACATGAAGGCTGCTCCTGAGCTTTAGTAAGGAATGAAATATATTCTGAGTGCTTTAATGGTAAATTAGTATAACTAAAATAGCAATATTCAAATCTATCCTATGCATCTAATGTTATTTCCCAGATTGTTTAACAAGTCTTTGCTTACCCTGTTCATGTCATCATGAATTGAAGTGTCAATGGACTGACCTCAAATCTGACCTTTACTATATACTATTTATGTGAAGGGCCTAACAATATAACACCAGTAGCGCAGACACTGAGACAAACAATCAATCAATGGGACCTCTTGAAACTGAGAAGCTTTTGTAGAGCAAGGGATATGGTCAACAAGGCGAAGCGACAGCCTACAGAATGGGAAAAGATCTTCACCAACCCCACATCTGACAGAGGACTGATATCCAGAATATATAAGGAACTCAAGAAATTAGACATCAAAACGACCAACAGTCCAATTGAGAAATGGGCTTTAGAACTAAACAGAGAATTCTCAACAGAGGAAACCCAAATGGCTGAAAGACATTTAAGGAATTGCTCAACATCCCTAATCATCAGGGAAATGCAAATCAAAACAACTCTGAGATACCACCTTACGCCTGTCAGAGTGGCTAAGATCAAAAACACTGAAGACACTTTATGCTAGAGAGGATGTGGATCTAGGGGAACTCTCCTCCACTGCTGGTGGGAATGCACTGATCCTATGTCAACTTTAGCCTAACATCCAGATATTTTAAGAAACCGTGATTTTTCAGACACCACTTTACACCTGTCAGAATGGTTATGATCAAAAACACTAATGACAGTCAATGTTAGAGAGGATGCGGAGCTAACATGGCTGTTTCTCAGAAAATTGGGAATTGAACTACCTCAAGACCCAGCCATATCACTCTTGGGTATATACTCAAGGAATACTCAATCATATCACAAAGATACATGCTCAGCTATGTTCAATAGCAGCACTATTTGTAATAGCCAGAACCTGGAAACAACCTAGATGCCCGTCAACTGAAGAATGGGTTAAGAAAATGTGGTACATATACACAATGGAGTATTACTCAGCAGAGAAAAACAATGACAGCATGAAATTTGCATGCAAATGGATGGAACTAGAGAAAATCATCCTGAGTGAGGTAACCCAAGCCCAGAAGGACAAACATGGTATGTATTCACTCATAAGTAGATTCTAGATAAAAAGCAAAGAACAATCAGACTGCAACCCACAGATTCATGGAGGCTATAGTAGGGGGGACCCTAGGATGACTGTGGCTTATAATAAGTTTTGGTTTTACTCAATTACTGAACAAGCCTCAATGAAACATTTCACTATTAAGATAAGAATTTATACTGTATCAAGCTGATAATAGAAAAATAAATAAATAAATAAATAAATAAATAAATTACTTAATTAAAAAAAAAGAAACTGATTTTCATTCAAAAGTGGCAGCGGATAGCTTATGACTTCAACATCCAAGAGACGGGGGTGCACAGCCATACTCCCAACATTTGAAAGGCTGAAGCAGGAGGATCATGAATTTAAAGCCAGCCTGGGCTTTAAATCCAAAATACTGTCTCAGTACAAAAACAAAAGAAAACATGTTTTTTTTCCTCCAACAGATATAAATCACTGAAAACCCGAACACTAAGTATTTTAATAAATCTTAGCATTCTCAGGACAATGGAAAAATACACCCTTCCCCTTTGCTACCTAGAACAAAAACAAAAACAAGAAATGGAATCAATCAACTCAGTGTGGTAAGGAGGAGGGTTTTCATGGCAGATTCTAACAGAAGCTAGAGATAAAGTTCTCTCCTATAGTCAAAACTATATAAATGTGGTAGTTTCCTTTCATCTGTGGCACTGCTCTTCACCTAATTACCCAATTACAGCTGCAATCCAAAACTATTATTATAGTAACACTGAATAGTCTTAAAACTGCAGAGAAAGATGTTTTTACTAGTTTGCTGATGTATTTCAAACAGCGATGCTCTGACCACAGGGCATGGGAAGGGCATCCCAGCTGTGCAGCTGTGCTTAGGAAAATGGGGGTTTGGTACTATCTGGTGGCTGAAAGCATCCACTGGCGATCTTAGAAAGCATCCTGCATGGATGGGGAAGGGTATACTACGTCTGGCAGACATACACACACATACATACGAACATTAATTTGAGAATTGATCATTTCACCCCTTTGGTTTCTCATTAAAGGTTTTCCACAGTCAGATGAAATCCTTAAAAAAAAAAAAAAAAAAAGAAGAATAAACGAATTTCAAGTAAAGTACACTACCTCCAACAATGATGTTCACCATTTCTTCTACAATGCTCTGGACAATATCATGTGGCTTTTCCTCACAGTCTCCATCATACAATATGTCATTTTTAGATAATGCTTTGAAAGAGAAAAATTCAAGATATTATTTTAATTTTCTAAGAAACCTTTACCAAACATATATAATGAAACATTTTTGGAAAAAAGTCAAGTGAATGTGAAAAATTTGGAACAATATCTTGTTAAATTTTCAGAATTCATAATCAAGACAATATAGCATTTTTCAAATTCAAACCCATTTTAACAAGGTTCTATTTGATAAGCTATTAAACTACTATTCAACTAATGAAAGTTCATAGATTATTCCTAAAGACCCAAACTTCTAACAGCATTCTGAATGAAGCATTTATATCGTCTTGTGCACATTAGTGTGCACTTGGTACATACATGTCTGT
This sequence comes from Peromyscus leucopus, assembly GCF_004664715.2. NCBI lineage: Eukaryota > Metazoa > Chordata > Mammalia > Rodentia > Cricetidae > Peromyscus > Peromyscus leucopus. The sequence goes on from NC_051067.1 coordinate 139,564,063, forward strand.
ACTAAGACTTATCCAACATCTGGTAACTGAAGCTTACTTTGATATAAATATCAACAGTGCATTTTATTACAGAAAAATAACTAAAGAGACAGAGATTGAGCCATTTGGGACACCACTAATGTTTTGCTTTCTGTTTCTTCACAAAAGAATCTGTATTTCCAATTGTAAAACTGAATTAACGCTAAAAAAAACTTTTATTTCTCAATTTAATAAAAATGAAAACAGGTGGCAGAACTTCTGAGCAGCTAAAGAAAAGTTGATGGAATCTGACAGCTTGAATAGATGAGTGCAGACAAAAAGAGGATCACACCTGGGGCTTTTGAGGTGCTGAAAGTATCTCAAGGTGGTTCAATTAGCATTTTAGGATGCTCCAGGCACCTGGCAAACACCTCCCTATAACAAATGGCAGCCTGGCAGCCAACTTTTCTATCTGCGGTTACAGCAATATCTCCACTGCTCCCCATGAAGACGATTACAAAAGATTACGACTTAACAATGCTCTTTTCCCAAAGCCTGTCCTCCCTGTAATTGTACTGTTTTTAATCTACTATCTGCCACATTCTACAAAAGTTAACTGTCACAATGGGAAATCTGTTAAATAAATATGTTCAATCAGTACACTTATAAACCAGAAAAAAATAGCATTTAGATCCCTCTGTGGGATAAAATCCTAAGTGTCTTGGTAGGTTTTTTTTTTTTTTTAATTTGGTTTTTTTGAGACAGGGTTTCTCTGTGTAGTTTTGGTGCCTGTCCTGGATCTTGCTCTGTAGACCAGGCTGGCCTTGAACTCACAGAGATCCGCCTGGCTCTGCCTCCCCAGTGCTGGGATTAAAAGTGTGCGCCACCACCGCCCAGCGTAGGTGTTTTTTCTACCATTTCTAAGCTTTCATTTCTGTGCTGCAGTTTGCTAAAACAGCTTGAGTTTGAAAACTGTGGCACTTGGGAAGGAGAGGCAGGTGGGTCTCAGTCTGGTCTACAAAGTAGGTTCCAGGACAGACAGGGCTACACAGAGAAACCCTGTCTCAAAAACAAACAAACAAAAAACAACAAAAGAAAATTATAATTCCAATGTGAGTAAATATACAAAGCTACTATCTACAAGTATCTAAAAAACAGAAAAGTAAAGTTTTCATGTAAACTGACAGAAATGTGTAAGTGATTACTATTTATAATGCACAAGAACTGCCTAGAAGTTAGCTATTATGTGCAACGTCACACAGCTAATAAAGCTGTGCTCTAGAAAATGCACTCTAAACTGAAGGTTTATTTATACCAGTTGTTAGAACAATGCCTTCATGGTCAAAATAACCATGCTACCTTACTGATAATCCTTCATTCTATAAGACATCTACAGTGATGTCTTACACACGGCATGTGTTCTTTTGTAGTAGCCCATGTTATTTCTGTTGGAAATTTTTCCATTTTTTCTAGCTAGTCATTTTTATCCACTATAACTCAACTAAAGCATCACTGCCTTCTCTATGAAGGTACTTTACTAATTCTCCTCAGCCTAACGCCCTAGGCAAGCCTCTTCTAGGAAACCTATAATACAGTACCTGTTCATGCTCATCTGACTCGCTGGGTGGCTGAAAGCAGCAAACACACTAAAAGCAATAGCTATATCTATCATCTTAACCCCAAATTCTAGTACTCAGAACATAAAACACAGAATGCTCAACATGTTTGCTGAATGTATAAATAAATGAAGAACAAACAAGATCCCACCTGTGTCAGAGATCAGCCCTTTGCATCAACTCCTTTAAACATGCAGTGAAAAGCAGGAGCACTTTTGGCAAAAGCAGTTTAGACAAAGTACATGGATTCACCAATTGGCAGCTTACCTAGTGTGAATGCTGGTTGCCTAAGGCAGCCTTTTCAAACACAGCAAAAGGAAGACTGGGGAAGACAGCTCAGTCAGTAGAGTGCTTGTCAGGAAAGCATGAGGACCTGAGCTTGATACCCAGAACACATAAAAAGTGACTATCAGCACTACAGAGGCAGAGGCACCAAGATCTCCATGAGTTCAAGGCCAGCCTGGTCTCTATAGATCTATATAGCACATTCCAGGCCAGCCAGAGCTATACAGTAAAACTGTCTCAAAACAAACCACCAGCCAAGTGTCAAAGGCAAATGCTACTCTTGCCTTAACCAGAGAAGACCTTTGCAGGAACACATGACTGCACTAGGTGCTGAGAATAAATGGAGATTAAATGCTGAACCATAAACAAGACATTTATACCACTTCCTCTAAAGATCAAAACTTTAGACAAGGGGCCAGAAAATGTAAGAACATAGAAGAGCTCCAGAATGCTATCTTTCTAGGCATGATACAGCCATTCCAATCATGGACTCAAAGCAACTGTACTTGTCTACACACAAACAGGACAAGGATAGGCCTGTTAACAGCCAACCAGATGGGGGAGGGCCTCAAGGGCTGTCCATCTCTCAGGCCTAACTGAACTAGTGATCATTGATAAGATTCTGGAAACAGGGGAGTCACTGCCATCAGCTAAGTACTCACTAGTGAGCCTACTAGACTCCAATGGGGGGTTGTACACTCAGTCACACAGATGGCCCTGGTGAAACACACTGGGTCACAAAACAAGACCAAACCATGAATATGGAAAAGAGAGGCGAGAGTGATCAGCATTACATGTATACATGTAAACTGTATGGTGGTGTATACTTCTAATACCTGTTCTGGGGAGGTGAAGACAGGCAGATCTTCAGGATCACTGGTCAGCCAGCCTAGCCTACCTGGTGAATCCTTATTTCAAAAATAAAATAAATAAAATGGTAGCATCCAAGTAATGACACTTTCGGTTGGCTGCCTTTTTGCCTCCACACACTTATGTACACATACACATCCATTTATCCCACACTAGGCTCTAGAAAACGTAGTTTTAAAAAAGTCAACAGCTGAGGTCTTTCCTCAAAGCAAAGTAAAAACAGATTTTAGATGACGTCTAACTAAGGCCTATCAATCCACAATTGGGCAACACAATTTCTATCATTTTCAAATCAGGCTAAGGGAGAATCAAAGGGAATAACTCAAACTCTCTGGCATGCTGAAAGAATAAAGAGAAAATGATGTTGTGTGTTTAATTCTATAGAAAAACTTAAGTAACCATTGGCTTCTACGTCACTGTGACTTCTCTCACACAGAGAATGACACAGGACTAGGGAGTTGGCTCAGTGGGTAGAGCAGCTGCTATACAAGCATGAAGACCTGAACTCAGATCCTAGAGTGCAGGAAATGTCACTGTCTGTAATCTCAGCTCTCCTACAGGGAGATGGGGGGTGGAGACAGGGACCTCCCGGAAGTTCCTTGGGCAGCCAGTCTTTCTTAAGTAATATGGAAAGGCAAAGACTGACATCTAAAATTGTTTTCTGACCTCCACACATGAACTATGCACACTTGCACTCACTCTTACACACACACAGATTTAAAAAAAGAAAAATATTGAAAGAAAACATCAACCTTGCTGACTACTATACAAGGTATAAAAATATTTTAAATGAACTTTTTGTATGTAATTTTGTTAATCAAAATTGTTTTTATATTTAATTTTGTTGCTTTTTTCTGAAATAGGTTCTTGCTGTGTAGTCTCGAGGCCAGTCTCAAAGTCATGATCTTCCTGCCTCAGCCTCCCAAGTCCTGGAATTACAGGCATGACACTTCCTAAACCAATAATGGCATTTTCAACCATATTCTAAAAGCTCTTACTGAGATTTTTTGCTATAAAACTAATGTGAAAAAGAAAACTAAAGTACTTATGTAATTTTGTAACAGAAAGATAACTCTCTTCCAAAGAAGTCTGTAAGTCATACTGCTTGTGAGATGCTAATGAATGTATAGTATCATTAAGAGATATTTTGCAGGTTGAAGTGCATAGCTTCAATGATATCCAATGATAGAGAAGATCACAATTATCACAAAGTATTTGATAACCATGAAGTCGTTCTTTCCAAATTTCCCTTAGCATGCTAGCACCCCACAGCCCCATCTCAAGATTACTTTCAGCTGCAGTGGCCTGATCAGCTTCTGTCTGTTCATTTTCTGCACTGGAAATATCAGATCCATTTTCAGGCTCTGTATCATCTTGGAGACTTTTATCCATATCATGTGTATGGGGATCAAGATCCCCTTCATGTTCTTGGGATAGATGATCAACAGTCTGAGGTGGCAAATATCTAAGATGAGGTGATTCAGGCTCATGATGGCTTACTGGAGACTGTAACAGATGATGATGCTGCCGGTGCCTTTCTTTTTCCATTTGTTTGGCTTCCTGTAACTGGAAAGAACAAAATGATTTCCAGTATCAGTAAAATAAGTAGCTTGAAATTCACCTAATTATAAATCCTTTATATAAGGTATCCTTTTTCTCTGGGCTTGGGAATTATAGCCCATCAGAACCAAGATAAAATATACTAAAAGAAACAATGTTACTCCTTAGAAGTCTGGAAATTGGTGTTCATTTTTTACTCTGTGTGTCCGTGTGTCCACATGAGTGAATGCCACATGTGTGCTAGTGCTCATGAAGGCCTGAAGAGGGTGTTGGATTATGAGTCTTCTGATTTGAGTGCTGGGAACCAAACTGGGTCCTCTAGAAGAGAAGCGAGTGCTCTTAGCTACAGAGATATCTCTTCAGACCTTGTATTTGATGTCTGATGCTGAGAAATGTACTATCTAAACATAATGAAAATAATTTTAATGCTGCCAAGTGGTAACTGGATTGTTGCCAATAATATATTTACCTAAAACCAAATAAAAATCCCACACATAAGAAGGAAGCGCAACAGACACACACTTTCTCATTTACTCTCTCTTCTGTCTCTCTCCCTCCCTTTCTTGCTACTTCTCTCCTACCCCTCCCTTTTGTCTGTGTACCTGGAAATAAAGTATAGAAAGCTACACAAGAAACATCTACATGGGGTGGAGATTAGGAAGTGATCAAATGGGAAACAAAGGGTAACAACTTTTCAGTACATACCCTTTCGTAACATGTTCTGACATCATCATGTCGAACACCTTTTAAACAGTGTATTAAAAAACTATATTTAGTAAGTAAAATTGCCATGAGGGCTTACATCATTTTTGCCCAGTCATCTAGAAAGCACAAAAATAATTGTGTCAATCAGTTTGAATTTTATTTTAGAAGATCTGTCCTTTTTGTGTATATAATACCACCTCATAAACTGACTCACTTAACAAAATGCTAAAACAATCAAGCAGGATCCCAGTATTCCATCTTTTAGAACTTTATTTCTCTTCATACATTCTTTCAGTCTTTATGAGTTGATATGAAGGATTATCACAGGATTAATTTCCAAAGATAAGTATCAAATAATATTTCAGAATCTTCAGCAATATTTCAAATTACATAGAATTATATAAATTTATATAAATAAAATTGAATTAAGTGATTCTCATGTCTAAAAAGTAAAAGAACCCTATAATTAGTAGTCCAAAACTTGTACTTCACAAATAAAGGCACTACCAGGTGCACAGTTAGATGAAAACAACCCTGAGGCCAATGCTGCAGCATGTGCAGCTTGCTGGTATCAGAGGGACATCACCTTTCAACTCAGTGCAGCTGTGCCCACCAGTTCATTAAAAAATCAGTGACGCTCTCAACTTGAACGAGAAAAGCTTCTTTCTGTAGTGGGCAGTAGTTAATGTGGAGACTCATCCGGGAGCTCAGAGTAAGAGACTGTTGAGTGCTCAGTCCTAAATGGAACAGCTATGCCAACCTCTCCCATCCAGGGCTGAGGGAAGTGGGAGCGGAGCGAATGTAAGAGTCAGAGGATGCAGAAGAGTGCTATGAAATGCGTCTTTTAGACTGATGTGGCCACTGCTCTCAAGAACTCATAGCAGCTGCAGTTCCCTGCAAAATGTCCAAGACCAAACCGTCCAGCATTCTAACATGAATGAAGGAGGAGCTCAGGAGCTCTGCAGCCAGCTGAGGAACTAGGCAACTGATGGCTGCTAGGAAAGAGAGAACATATTTTCTTTCTTTCTTTCTTTTGGTTTTTAGAGACAGGGTTTCTCTGTGTAGTTTTGGTACCTTTCCTGGAACTCACTCTGTAGACCAGGCTGGCCTCGAACTCACAGAGATCCGCCTGGTTCTGCGTCCTGAGTGCTGGGATTAAAGGCGTGTGCCACTGCTGCCCAGCTGAGAATACATTTTCTTCAAGGATGTGGCCACTGGTAGGTTGCCCATGCTCCAGTGGATGTCCCCATACCCATGTGGCTGTTGGTAACACTAACAGGACTATTTTTGTTTTTCTAAAGAAGGGAGAGGTAAAGGAGAAGCAGGCAGTGGTATCATGGAATGGTAGAGGAATGTGTTGCAGGGTAAGGAATGGGAATGGGGATATAGCCAAGATGCATTGTATACATGTATAAATTTAAAGAACAAACAACAATACCAAAATGAAAATAAAAGCCAGATTTCCTGCTGTTTAGAGAAAGAAGTTATAAGTAAATCAAGGGAGAAGGCTAAAATGAACTCTGATGTTGAACTGGAATCAGAAATGTCAGTATAAACATGTGGCTTTAAATATATACAAATAAAAAGGTCACATACAGGTATAGAGATAGGTGGAGGAGAGACTAGAATATAGGCATATTTTCTAGCTGTATTTGCTCAGAGAGCCAGAAGCAGGAACTCAAAAACAATGAACACACTAGTTAACTTGGTTAAGTTCCAGATTTGGGTTCCTAAATAAATATCCTTGCCCAAGTAAAGGAGCCAAGCTCCTCACTGAAATGATTGATTTTAAAGCTGAAAAAGGCAAAATTAAAAATGAGCACAGTGAGAGCAAGTGACTCTGTGTTCAACATGGCTGGGACACCCACACCATCTCCGTCCTGGGTGCTACGACCATCACAGAGCCGTGAGATGTCACGACAAGCGCTGTGAAGGAAATGCTGCCCTCGGAACACGGCAACGCCACTGCACACCAACTCACAACAGCCGTGGCTAGCTGCAAGACCCAGGTGGCCAGATTCACAACGGGGTGGGTAGACTTCTGAGGCATCACTCTTAGCTGAGAAGCTACTGCAATTGGTGGCTACTGGGGGGCAAAGGTCCCGTGTCTCTAGGAATGTGGACTGGTAGTCCGTCCCCATGCCCAGGGAACAACCATTCCCACTGACAGCACTGGACTAACTCAGTGTATCAAATAACCATGACAGGACAGAGTTGGGAGGAAGATACGACGTGAGGGGTCCTGAGGAGTTAAGGGGAAGAGGTCGATTTCACCAGGACATACTGTGTATTTATGAAAAGTTTCCGAGTATGGAATAGTCCTTAGGCCCACTGTGCGGATACATGTCACTGTGACTGGTTTAATAAAGACGCTGACTGGCCTATAGCTAGGCAGGATAAGGTTAGGCAGGAGAACCAGACTAAGAGAATGCTGGGAAGAAGGAGAGTCTGAGGAGACTCCATGAGACGCAGAGCAAGCAAGATGAGAAGTACGTACATGAGGTAAATGAGTCTTAAGGGCAGCACACAGATGAATAGAAATGGCTTAATGTAAGTTGTAAGAGCTGGCTAAAAACAGGCCTAAGCTATTGGCCGAGCTTTCATAATTAATTAGTAAGAAGTCTCCGAGTGGTTATTTGTGAGTGGCTGCCACAGCACAGAGAAATTCCACCTATAAAAGGGTATTTTTTTAAGGAGCATAAAATATCTTAAGATTTCAGGATAGTATGGGGGTATTCAAAACAGAAGGGATCTTATCAAATGGGCAAAAGGACATCAAGCTGAAATAACATGGGCAAAAAATGATAATATCAGGTTACTATACATAAGACAGAATAAAGACCCAGGAGTAGTTTTGACTTGAATAACTAAATAAATAGGAAAATTTAAAAAAGAGGACTCTAGTTGATAAACAGAAAAAGGAAACAGAAAAACACCACCAAGGAAACAACAGAGTAAGAATTATTCCCAACAAGATTTACTATTCAAATATACTAAAATGGGGTATAAAGGGAAAATAAGATATTTGTATTTTCCTAAACTACCTTCCAAGATGTCCATTAAATGCCAAAGATAGATTAATAACTTCACACCGGAGGAACCTGACAGATACATATTCTTTTTAATGTTTTACTTTTATGGACCTGGGTGTTTTGCCTGTAATAAAATATGCTTGTGCAACACAAGCAAGGAGGCCAGAAGAAGGTATAGAGTGGAGTTAGAGTGGTAGGTGGTTGTGAACCAACATACGGGTGCTAGGAATCAAACTCAGGTCCTCTGAAAGAGCGGCCAGTGCTCTTAAGAGCTGAACCCTTTCTCTAGCTCCTGACAGAAACATTCTTAACCAAGTGATCAAGGTTAGTATCACTAGTCAAAAAAGGAATCAGCATTAGCTTCTTGACATAATACATGTAAAGAACACATTTCTACAAAAAAAAAAAAAAAAAAAAAAAAAGTGTAACTTTATTCTAATCATGAGAAAACAGAAAACAAAGCAAGATCATGAAAAAGACAGCAGCAAGGCTAAGGCATTGTAACAGAATGGAGAAAACAAAAACCAACAACTGAATATAATGTGGGGACCCTAGGTCAGCTACCAAAACAGAAACCAGATATTGTTGGCGAGATTGATGAAATCCGAGTAAGGCTCTACACTAGAGTTAATTCTGCTGTTGATGGTAAGTTATGGTTATACTGGCAAGAAGGGAAGCAGGAAGCCTGGGAGGTAGCACAGTGGGTACAGAGCTCGTTAGGAAAGCATGAGGACCAAGTTCGGGTCTTCAGAATTAACATAACAGGTGCAGTGACATGTGTCTGCAGTTCTAGTGCTGGGAGCATAGAGACAGACAGATGCTGAGGCTGACCCTGTTGTATAAAAAAGGGTGGGGCTGGAGACGACTCAGCGGTTAAGAGCACTGGCTGCTCTTCCTGAGGACCCAGGTTCAATTCCCAGAATCCACATGGCAGCTCACAACTGTCTGTAGCTCCAGTTCCAGGGGATCTGACACCTTCACACCAATGCACATAAAATAAAGTTAAATAAATTATTTTTTAAAATGATAGCAATTGATAGAGGAAGACTCATGATGTTTTATACTAGGGAGCATACCACCATATACCACACATACATACACACAAAATGTAAAAAACGAAAAGCAGAAAGTCAAGGGTGGAGGAGAAATATCTCTCAATTATTTCTGCAGTCTTTCTTTAATTATGAAGAACTATGCAATAAGATGCAAAACAAAACAAAGAACCAAGGTAAGTCTGTAGTTCTTAATTTCTTTCCAATCAACCTGAAGTAGTTTCAGAGGTTAAGTCTGTAGTTCTTAATTTCTGTCCAATCAACCTGAAGTAGTTTCAAACATAAGGAATATCACAGCCCTTTAATGTATAGAAGAAATAAAATATCCTTCATCAATATAAAAATGTACTTTCAAGGCTTAATGAATCATTTTATACTTGAACAGATCAAATAAGGTAGTTTTATATCTACTCTACACTTTATTAAGCTTAAATTTGGTAAAAATATCAATATACAAAATTTCCATGAGGTACTCAATCTTATACATTCTATTTGTGAAACTAAAAGGACATCTTGTCTAAAGTCAAACAAGTTAGTAAAACTAAGACGACGACACACACACACAGGAATGGCCAGGCTCTACTGTACACAAAAGACACTGCTACAGAAACCTGGGCTTCACTACAACCACTCCCAACGCCCGGGGTCTTCTCTCTCCTCTTCATACTCACTGCTTGGTTTTCCATGCGTGCAAAGATAACATTGAGCATCTGAGTAAGAGTAGCTTTGGCTGTTGTCTGATTGATGAGATTTTTGCTGGCTAGATAGATATTGTAGCATGTTCTCACAGCTTGCAAGACCGTTCCTTCGTGGATTTCTATGTGTTGTGATGTCACTGCAGTAAGTAAAGCCTTGAAGAGAAAAGAAACACAAGTCATTCTGTATCCAGAGTTTAAGCACAAAAATATGTATTTTCATTTCAAAATTAAAACTTTCAGAAACAATTACCACTTTAGGTAGTAATGTGTATATATTTCTACCTAATTTGAACTTGTTACTAACTATTAAAATAACTGAGGCTTTCACCGCTCTGAAAGTAGTTTTCCCAGAGGTCTCTCAACTCTAGAACATCCTTTAGCTAAATTTCATTAGAAATAGTACTCTTTATTAAAATGCAGAGTATTTACATTTCATCCCAACTGAGCATAGATATGTCTCATACAACACAGTATCAATACGTAGACATATTATTACTACCACAGCTGTAACACTAGTGACTAGAACATAACTAGTTTTCCTCTAAAAGAATTCAACCATCCAGGTTGATTATAGCACAAACTTGGATTTTTTTTGAGCAGGTTCAATAGGTGGATGGGCACAAGAGAATACTGAAAGCAGGTAGAAAAACAGTACATCTAATGATACATGGGCTGAGAAGGAAGACTACGTGGGATCTAACATACAGAAAAAAATAAGTAAGGTCACAGCTTTATGAATCATCTTAAAAAAGATGGAAAATGTATAAAAGCACAAAAGCACAGAAAACTCATAAAGACCCCAGGGATTTAATCCTAACTAGGATGGCCAAAAGAAGAGAATCAGAATGTAGTTTTCCTCTAATGAACCCTGGGCATAAAACAGCAAATCTCACGTGGATTCTAAACATTACCCCAGTGGTCTCCATCCCACCCAGAATGCACAGAAAATAACCTTTCCTAATACTTCCAAGGCAAAAAGCTTCTGGTTTTAAAAGTCTATAATACATTCTGGTTTTAAAATAACACACCCATTTTATATAATTAATTACCTTTATTATCTGCAACTGAACTCCTTCATCTGTTTGCGGACCCTGGAAGCAGCCACATATTGTTTCAATAATTCTATCAATTAATTTTTTGCCTGGTGTCGTGCTATCTGGAGCATTGCCAGTCAGGTGCCCGTAAGCAATAAGTTTCTGAAACAGACATAATAAAGCAACTAGTCAAGCTAAGTAATAAATATATTGACTATGAATTAAAATACATATAAATGAATATACATTAATTTTTAAACAGAAACACCAAGGTATAATTAAAGTCAAGGACTATACCTTTTCTTCTGAGTGGTTTACTAATACTGGAGAACTATTTGTAGCTGGAATAAGCACAAGCACAGACTGACAACAATGAGACTATTAGGCAGCACTTCCAGAACACCAGACTTAAGAACATGTCTGTGACACGTCAGAACTGCTTGCTGCTTTCTTTGTAAACAAGGTTCTACTGATACTTTTCTTTAACACTTTCAAATGACATCAAATCTCTTTCTAACTTCCATCATCAATTTTCATGAAATCTAGTTTCCAAATACTGGCTGCAAAAGTCTTGGAATTATCCATTCACTATTACCATTTTAGCTGGGAAGGAAGGCATTGGACATTAATAATGCTAGTTTTCCAGTGAAAGCAAGGTTAGAAATCAGATGAATTTATCTTTAACCTATGTTAAGAACAAGTCATCTTTTCTTGGCTACTAAGTTGTTAGCTGAGAACATACAACCTCCAAACAGTGACAACACCTGAAAACAAACACAACACTCAAAATCTTGAAGAATATCTGAGATGCTGTGTGTCTGTATATGAGAATAAGAGGGGAAGAACTCATGACTACTCTGACATTAATGAATGCCACAGGTGAGGAAAATGGCAAGAAGGCAAACAGTGTCAACATCAAAATGCTGCATTCTATAAAAAAACCGGGCCTTAGTGAAATCATTTCCAAATGACGACGTAAGTACAGTGGTGCATGACTGTGGGCCTAGCTATTTCAGGAGGCTGAGACAGAATGACTGCTTGAAACTAGGAGTTTAGGACCACACAAGGAACACATTAAGTGCCCATCTCAAGAACTAAACATACAACAGTATTAGATCACTGATGGAAAGAGAGCAAATAAACATTTTTAGTAACAACCTTAGATTTTGTTTGCTAATGGTTTTTATTAATACTAGCCAGAAACATCTTTTTGAAACTACTGTCTATCTGGAATATAAATGTCTATTTTGTTTCTTACCTCAAAAAGAGTATTCAAGGCTTTTATGGACATGTCTAAAGCACCAACTGTGAGTAGTGTTAGAAATACACTGAAATAGACGGCTTTAGATAGCATTGTATACACACCTGCAGACAGTCTAGAGATGTGCTAACTATGCGGGGACACTTGGACTGGCATGCCAACTCAAAAGGTAAGAAGTACTTGTCTGCTTCAATAAAATTTGTCTTGGATTTCACTGGTGGAAGGGTGCTTGATCCAGCTTTTGCTTCTCCATGAGGAGGACTAAATAAAAAAGGAGAGTTTAATTAGAATACCACATTTACCTTAATGATGACAAATTCATTAAGAAAAAAAAAATCAGTTATAGAAGGAACCTTAGGAACCACTTTTGTGTCCTTCACAAGGAAAGCGAAGCCTAGCCTAACTAGAGGTCAGCGATCTGCCACAGAATGTATGGCAGTTACCTCAGCTGCCAAACACAAAATGGGATTTCTATGTTTCCTAAGATCCCAAGGCCCACTAACAAACATTTTAAAGGCCCTAACACAGTATCTTGGAACTTTAAGCAGCCCTGGACTTTCCACGTGCCTTTATGCTGAAGTACACTTCTGAATTATTTCTACTCTGTTCTACGGAAGCTCTCACATGGTCAAAGAAACCTAGTAACTTTTTCTAAATATACATTAAACTCTTCAAGAAAAGAAGTTAAAAATATAGCTCATGTTATTTCAGAAGTGTCTAATTTATATGAACATGTTTCTTAAAAACTATTTTTAATTTTATTAGAAAGACGACATAAAGAAAATCTGTAGTGCTAAAAATACAGATGATTATATTACTACTTTGGCCAAGACTGACAAGTATACAAATTAATTTTATAAAAGAAATCATACAAACCTTTGTTTCTCAGTTTCAACTTTTATTTCCTCTGGTGAGGGCAAAAAGAAAGAAAAGCAAACATTAGCACAAGAGCAGAAAGTTCACTAGGTAAACTGATTACAGTCTTCAGAAGCTCATTTGGGACATTAAAACCAAAACTGCAAAAAATATAAATTCAAAAGAAAATCAGGTTCTAAAATTTTGTTTCACCTAGATATACAAAGAAAAGATCACAAAGAATGTACATCAACAGAATTTTAATTACCAAATCACCCCCCCCCAAAAAAAATCTACACTAACCATAAGTACTAGGAACAAAATACTGTAATCACAATGTATCAGGTACATGTGCACTTCCTCCTCCCTTCCCCCAACTCCCAGTGTGTGTGTGTGTGTATCACGTGCCTCTCGGGAAGATTATAAACAGAATTCTAACTTCTTGAAAATGCTTATATGTGTTGATAGTAACTAATTTTTCTAGTTAGAACTATTCCTAAAAAAACCCTATAAAACATGCATGCCCAATTTTTAAAGTTAATCTTTCAACTTAGCATGCAAAGTAATGTTATGGTATTTTCACACTGCTTTCTTTTCTTCCTCCCTCACTACCCTTCCTTCCTGTCTCCCCTGCTGGTTCTTTTTCTCCCACAGACAAGCCTCCCTTCTGTTTCCACGCTACATGTATTCCGCTACATGTATTCCGTTACTTCTCTCCTCTACTTTAAGATCCTTTCCTTCATCGTCATGGCGCTCCTTCTAGTTTCATATCTCTCACACACACACACACACACACACACGTCTGTAGGTAACATTGTTAGGATTCTGCCCTCACGCCAGTTCAGGGTCTTGCGTCTTACATCATCAATATGCGCTGGCAACTATGAACAGCCTTAAAAGCTGGACGCAGACCCCACCCTCTCCCTCTGCTCTGCTCCCTCCCCTCCACCATCTTTCTCTCTCTCCAGGCTTGGCTCTCCTCTTTCCTCTACCCCCTTTCCCTCCTAATAAAGCTCTGAAAACTAACATTGGTTCTGTTGTGACCATGACCTTTCCATGCGGTAACCAGAGCCGTTTATCACCCTTTCATTGGTGCTGTGACTCAGAAACCCGACAACACTCAGTCGGAAACCTATACGGAGGACCTGTGACTGCCCGCTATAGCCCAGCTGCCACCGCCCCAGCATTGTCTGCCCCCACCACACGTGTTGCCATGATTGTGTTTCCCGTGGCTGCAGCCTGAGCTATATTCCTTGCACCAGACCCCTGGGGGTCCTATCTTGATGAAGTATAGGGTGCTGTCTGGGCCCCTGGGAGGGGGGTCCTCCAGTACATATGCCCCAGCCCTTACCCTTATCACACTATTAATGCTGGTCCACAGACTGCCTATTCTCAAGGATGCTTGAAGTAGGAGCCTGGGATCCCGTTTGTTATTTTAATTTTCTATTTTTCTCTCTCAACGCTGCAGCCATGGGACTGGATGGATACCAGTAAATTTGGCTGTTTCAACCCCGATATTTCACAGGAATTATGTAACTTCTGCCAGTGAACTGACAAATGAAAAGAGTTACCTTATCCCCAAGCTTTCTACCGAGGCTCTGAACCCTTCTCCTCCTGCATTTCTGCGTTGTTCTCTGCCATGTGCAACCACTTCTGTCTGACCTCCACTTTCTGCTCTCCTGACTCTCACCTTAACTCCTCCCATTCATTCTCAAGCTGCCCTGAGAAGCACAGTCTGAAAGCAGGCTAGGATCCATGCAAATAAGTTGACAGTAATCAGGATGGCTCTTTAGCCAGAGATCAGTTTATAGCCTGCCTCCTGGGGGGTCTTCCTAAAGCTGTCCCCAAGCCAGCAGAGTAAAATCCATCTCTTGTCCCCAGACGTCCCCAACATGGGGGCTAAAACTTAAACATCTGGAGAACAAGGCTCCTGACCTCACAGGCAAAAGTTTCAGCTGTGGCATTTAGGGTGTACCAGGGGAGAGATGAAAAAAGCCCGAGAAAGAATTGCCAAGTGCTGGCACATGCTGGCTCCCGAAAGCCGTTTGTTCCCTGTTTTAAGTGCAGAAAAAAAGGGCCACGCAGGCTAGTGCATGCCCTGCTAGGCCATCAGTTGAGCCTTGTTCAGAGTGCCACCTAGAAAGACAACCAGTCAGCTGACTGCACCCAGGCACCAAGGGGGTGCAGTCAAAGACCTCCAGCAGACTTCTAGGCTTGGCCACAGGCTTGTTAGCAGGGAACCCAGAACGCAGCATGGATGCAATCCATTTCTTTTGTTCTGGACACCAGAGCCACTAACCCAGTACTGCGAGTTTGGGGTCTCACCTCTCCTGTTTCCCTATTGTTGGAGTAGGGAGGACAGCCTTACCCCACTCCCGAGACTTAATTGCACCTTCAGGGTTACTTAATGGGAAAAGATTTCCAGCTTTCATTTCATTGCTCCCTCCATGTGCCTCACTCCAGACTGTCACAGTGCTTCTCCTCCTCATGCACAGACAGGGCCCTGATCTCTGCCCTGTCCCTAATTCCAAAAAAACATGAGTTCTCACCCCACAAGATTTTCTCTTCCCAGTTCCCTCTTCCCTCTTCTAATTAACTGCTCAGCTAATGATCACAGGATCACCATAGAACTGGAGTCCAGAGATCATCAAGTAAGAAACTGTAACAGCTAAAAGGTATTTACACCCCCCAGACCCAAAAGTGTCTGGGCTCTACAAAAACAGACTTTAACCATTTATTACTATAAATGCTCTCAACAATTGATCACCTGTGTTTCCTAAATACTAAACACACACAGGGAACAGGTGCCTTGAACAAACTACCTCTAATAAAGCTTGTCTCAGGTAAAAATTAAGCAGAGTACTAAACACTACCATGGTCATTAATTTTCTCATGGCTGCTTTTTAACATGTTCAAAGTTTTTCCCAAGCTCCAGAAAACAGCTTAAATCCATCTGGACAGGTCTGGTCTACTTCAGGCTTTTTCTGTCTCACCAATATCCTGTCAGACACAAGAGCAGCCAGAATGCCAAGCCAAGAGGGATGGACAGATCCAGGGCAGCAGGATAGCCCACCATCCCAGAACGCCTGTCTGCCTCAGAAGCCCCCTTCCTTACCCCCGCCCCAGAGCCAAGCGACAACCACCAAGTCAGCTGGAAACAGTTTTTCCGGGAGAAACGACGCCCCTATTCCTATTCACTTGCTTTTTTATAATAAGAGAAAAGTCTGGAATCCAAGTCATAACACCAAACGATGGTTATAATAAACAGCACTTCTGGCAGCACTGGTTAGCGGGAAAGTCATGGGCCATGGTCACGACTACCAGAGCTTTATTAGAAGGGAAAAGTGGGGGGGTGGGAGGTCTGGGGGAGGGGGCAGAGAGGAAACACAGAAAGAGAAGGGTGGGTGTCCACGTCTGGCTTTTTAAGGCGGCAGGGATTGCGTGACCCACGGCGCAGTCACTAGTGCCCGCTGATGATGTAAGACGTAAGACACAGGACCCTGAGTTGTGCATGTACAGAATCCTAACAAACATCTCATCCATGCTCCTAAAACTCCAATTAAACTAACTGCTTCAGCAAGCTGGACTTCAGTGGAATCATTTCTTTGGTCTGTTATGGGGCAAACAGATGTTCAAGTCTCTTCAGGAAAAGTTAATGCAACACTTTTAAATTTAATAATATTATTTACTGACTACCTTCTGTTGCCAAACACTATATTAAGTATAAAGTAACTTTCTTAAATTACTTTGCTATAGCATTGATTCATAAAATATATACATTTTACTGATTGACAATGGTGTGCCAGACATTTGATATTCAGGATTTCAGTCTATTCTCTGAGGACCAAAGCCTTTCCATTTTAACCGTGGTAGGAGTAATGGAGGGACAGTGTAAAAATATTACTTGGAACTATTTAACTTAATAAAGGTTTACAATGCCTAAGAGAAATAAGACAGGCATGGAAAGACAAACACCAGGAGATAATTTGCACATGGAATCCACAAAAGGCAAACTCACAGGAATGGGAGAATAGTGGTACCAGGATGTAGAAGAGGCAGGATTTGATAAAGAGAAAAAAAGAAAACATTCAAAATGTTGGTTAGCTAAGAGGAATACACCTTGTGATGACTTTTCCTTCTTTCCTTCCTTCCTTTTCTCACCCTTTCTACTTCAGTTCTCCATCTACCATCGGGGGGACAGACTGATGCTGAGTGCTTCTAAGGCTGCTTTTAATTTATTCAGATCAGTTTGTGATCAATTTAATCAGTTAGAAAAACAAGCCATGAAAACTAGGTAATTTGGAGGGAGAAAAATAATCCCACCTTTCTGCTTATCAGCATCAGTCTCAACTCCAGGGATGCTGCCAATTAGCCCTCTTCAAACAGAATAAAATGTGAATGGTTTTCATCAACAGCTCTTAAAACTATTTTGCAGAAAACCACAGGAAGGAATGTTTCACGTTGAATCTCAGAACATATATGTAAAAAAATTAATTACTCCTTTTATTAAAGAGAATATAGTCTCATGTTGTATTCTTTTATAAGTTACAATACCAGCTATTAACTACAAAACTGACTAATAATTAACAAAGCTTTGTAACTACAAACACAAAATGTAGTACTACATACAAAACTATGTATTTTAAAGCTGAGAAAACAAGAATAAGATATGCAAGGAAATACATGCCAAAATACATTATAATTAAATTTCAAAGAAGCAAAGAGAAGGAAAAATAGTGAAAGTAGGTACAAATAAATGACACTGTGTACAAATGAATGATCTGAATGGTAGCAAAATTCACACTATAAAGGCTAACATTTGGTCAGTGGCACATTTTCATATCTATACATTATTTTCAGTGGGAGAATAAATCTTAAAATTAAGACCTCTGGGCTGGAGAGATGCTCAGTAGCTAAGAGCACTGACTGTTCTTTCAGAGGACCCGGGTTCAATTCCTAGCACCCATATGGCAGTTTGCAACTATCTGTAATTCCAGTTCCCGGGGATCCAATACACTCCCACAGACATACATTCAGGCAAACCACCAATGCACATTAAAACAAAAGTAAAAATAAGTAAATATTTTTTTAAAAGTTTATTTAAAAAAATCAAGACCTTGAAAGATTAAAGCTGACTGAAGAAAAATCACTACCCAGGGTTATCTTAAAAAGAATTCAAATGTTCTTCAAACAATAGACAAGGTAAAAGAATATTAACTACTTACCTAAAACATATGTCTATACCATACATGTCTGTAAGTATGTTTGTATGTATACTGTGTATATATATCCATAGATTAAATAAAATTTTCCCATATAGCCTAACAGTGCTCCCTCAAGAGCCAGAGACGAACAAACAACCCAACACCAGGCACGAGAAACCCTCTTTTGAGCTGTTGGTCAGAGATGTCCAAGAGGATTCAAAAATATTATAGGCTAATTGCTGTTGCCCTTCTCCCCCAGGGGTAGAAGGTAAGTCACAATTGCTGAAGACACCTTACACTTTGGACACAGGACCCAGAGGACCTGAAAGCCTCCTTCCTGAGGACCATGCAAGCCTCCAAAGAAGTGAAACAACCAATAGTCCTACCCAGCTATGACGCCCATGAACCAAAACAATGGCCAGCCTAGCACAATTAACCCTAAGGGAGCAGCAGTGGCTCACATACCTGTGGTAACCAACAGCTCTCGAACTGGACTTAAAACCTACTAGACAAGAGGAAAATCACTTGTGGTACTGGGAACTCAACCAACTACCCAGAGCCAAGAAGTCATGGATCTCGGAGGAGAACTTGGAACCCCCATTTTACTAAATCAGCATATTCCCTAACTACATCCTAAATATTTGTCCTTATATCCATAGGTAAGTATAGTCCTCACTCATCAAAGAAATTTCTCTTTGCAGCAGATGGAAAGCATTACAGAAACCTCAAGTGAACAAAACACAGAGTCAGAGAGCACCATCCCAATGGATACATCTCCAACACAGCTCTACCTCAGGGGTCACTGTGGAAGAGGGGCTCAGAGACTGGAAGAGCCAGAGGAACAGAAAGTTTGCTGTGACACTGTGTCTCTTACAAATGTCGAAAAGCTGAATCTATGAAATCTCACCACCATGGCTGCCAAAACATGACATGAACAAGAATGATACCAATAGACATGCTAATATGTCTTTTAGTTGAAGAGGCCTCAGGCCTACATAAAGAACTACAGGCAACTAAGGAACACTGAGAACGGGAGAAATAGTCTTCCTCAGGGAAGAGCACACCAATACCAAATGGCCAGCTCTGAAGATATACATACAAGTAACATTATAAAGGACTGAGCAGGTTGGATTTATATATTTGAGAATACACACACACAATAAAAAGAGACCAGGAACTGAGAGGAATGGGGGTACATCCAAGGGGTGGAAGGGGTCAAAGGGAGTTAGAGGGAAAATGTAACTATATTATAATCTCACAAAATAATTATAAAAATTAATGGAAATAAGAGAAAATATACAATAAAAAAGAAAGTCTAACATTATCTTTCATCTCCTGAGTTTTAGAAATGACTGAGGTGATAAACAAAACATCTGTCATTCTGTCACGTGCTCTTCGCTGTGTATAAGGGAAACATTAAGACTTAAGAGTGGCAAGAAAAGAATCAGAGAAAAAAAGGAAAGGAAGCAATGAAAAGCGAACGTAAATGACAGCTCTGAACCCTAACATTATCAACATAACATTAAAAACAAAGGTCCGAGTATACGAATTGAGACAGTTTGGCAGGGAGGTAGCATGCCAGTTACTGTGTCACCTGCCTGCCCTCTTACCCTTCTGCAGTGTATTTAATAAATTATTCTGTTTTTAAAAATGGCAAATTGAATTTTAAAACCATGAGACACTATAGTAATATCCCCTAACACCAACAGGAGACACATTCCAACACAACCAGCAGGTGCCTAAAGCCACAGACAGTACCAAATCCTCCACATGTTTTCTTCTGATATATAACAGTATATATACACGCTTAATGTCCTTTCCATTTCAACTAGGCACTTATTATGCAAGTAGAACTATGACTTTTACAATCTGAAGAGTTACAGTTAAACCAGTCCAAATTTCTTTTCCCTATTCACAAACTTATGAATATGAGATTTATTCTTATCATAAATCACACCATCCTTAAAACATGATTTTTTGCACTCTTCATTAAAACAAGAACTTTCACTTTTCACTTAAAGGAAAACTTGACAGCTTCACCTTCAGCATATCCAAACATCACCACTCTCAAGCCACTACCGAGCAAAAAATGATAGAATCAAAAGCACTGTAATACTGTGACAGAGGATGCGACAACTGATAACTAGTCACAGTGGTGACTAGTGCAGTAGTTCTCAACCAGTGGGCCAAAGCTCTATCTCCAAAAATATATTTACATTATGATTCATAACAGTAGCAAAATTATAGTTATGAAGTAGCAGCAAAATAATTTTATGGTTGGGGGTCACCACATGAAGAACTGTATTAAAGGTTTAGGAAGGTTGGACTAGTGGATGGGTAGAATATAAGGAATGGACATTCTGAACAAAGAGATAGTACAAGATTCAGCAACTAGTTCTGCAAACTCAAGTTTAATAATTTTTATATAGCAGCCGACTGCAGATAACAGAATGAAGTAAAACCAGGGAAGGATGGACCACTGCGCATGTTAACTACTTGACACTAACCTCAACTACAGTATATTGATATAGGCAGGTTGAAAGAAAATGGGAAAAGATTTTTTAAAAAAAGATGGACATATTAACATCAAATAAGGAAAAACTGGGTTCTTTTATGTTGTTTAAAAATACCTACCTGTCCAGGCCTCCAAATAAGATAGCATATTAGACAGTGCCTTATGTGATGAAGTGAAGTAGAATCAGAATAAGAACAAAAACGAACCCCACTGCAAAGACGAACAGGAAGAACTTTGGAAATTCACAAAGGAATAACAAGCTCGATGAAAAGTTCAGAAAACAACAATAACAATGTACTAAAAAGCAGCAAACACATATGCAGCTTATGGATATTGTGGCTTGACTGTTATGGGGATAGCCAAATGCTTTCTGATTGGATTTGAGGGTTGCTGCACAGGCTGAATTCATGCCTGGCCCTGGAAACCTGATCAGAAATCTATGGCTGGGTAGGTCAGGCTCTGGTAGAGAAGCTGCTATTGTTTTGACAAGATAACATGTTGTACTCATAAACTGCTTTCTAAATAGTCATGTTTATGCTCACTGATAGTGCTGCTCTCTGCTTTGGTGAGAGAAACTTCTGTTCACAGGTGACAGAAGTCACTGCAGACTCCTGACTGGCCAACGTGCTGAGAGTAAGACAACTCAGAGTGTGCAAAGAACGTAGGAGGAAGAGTGTTGTGACATGGCTATGATATGGCTGTTGCTCTCATGAGCTCACAACAATGGTGATATCTTGCACATGACCCACATAAGTCTGTCCGCTAGCATTCCATCATGGATGAGGGAAAACACATCTGGTTTCAACCCTCCTACGGAACTACTGGAAGTTAATGGCTGCTAGGGACAGGTGGTGGACATATTCTTTTTGTGATGTCACTAATGGTAAAGTTACCCATGTGCCTGTAAATAACCTTTGACCTATGCACATATAAGCAACTCTAACTAAACCCAGAGTCAGTGTCTGTCTGTCTGTCTGTCTGTCTGTCTGTCTGTCTGTCTGTCTCTCTCTCTCTCTCTCTCTCTCTCTCTCTCTCTCCCCCCCCCTCTCACAAATAAAAAACGTCGTGGGGGTAGGACTACAGTTATAATAAAAGCCATTCTATTCAGAATCTTTGAGAACTTACACAACTCTTCAAATTTTTCAAAACTTTTTGTGAATACAGAAGAATTTGTCTGCTTTCTTAAGTGGAACACAGAATTAAAATTCTATCTCTATGATGGATTTACAACACTACCACAAACACAGAGAACATAAATACCCTAGAGATTCACTGAAAAATATATAGAGCAATATCGATGTTATATATAAATGTATATAACTATTGATGTTGTTTGTTTCTTTGCCTATTAGCAGTTACAAATGTTTCATCTCTTTCCCCTTTTTAAAATTCCCTTTCCTAGTTCTAGGGATTGAACCTAGGGCTTCACACATGCTAGGTATGTGTTCTATCTCTGACATAAAGCCCCAAACTTTTTTATTCATTTATTTGGTTAGTAAAGTTTTGTTTGTTTACTGAGGCAGGTTCTCAAGTAGCCCAGACTGGCCTCAAATTCATTATGCAGTTAGGAATGACCTTGACTACCCACCTGATCCTCCTGCCTACATACATCAAGTGCTGAGGCTGCAGACTTGCCATCTGTATAGACATGCAAAATGCCCAACCTTTATCATGTCCTGATCATCCTTTTTTCCCCCCAGTTTCCCTTTCCCATTTGCACCTTGTCTCTTACCCACATTCACTGCATTGGTTAACATTACAGGTCAGGACTGCCACTTTAGGTCAGAAAGGAGGACTACCCAGACCCCAAGACAGTGCATGGCCACATTGCAACTCGGTTAATACAAACTCCAAACTTCGTTTCTTGTCTACAAAATGAAAATAGTTCAATTTCTTAAGCATTCAGGAGAGTTCTGAAGACTAAGGAAGATAAAGCCAGTAAGTATTTAATTGGCATAGAACCCAGAATACACTAAACCTAATTAGCTGTTATTTCTATGATTATGCCTTAGAAATCAGTGTAATTTTTTTTAAAGAATGTGTTTCTAGGGGATGGAGAGATGTGTCAATGGTTAAGAACATTTGCTGCTCTTGTAGAGAGGATCCTAGCTCAGTTCCCAGCTTTTACACTGTGGCTCACAACCTTATCTGTAACTGTGGTTCCAAGAGATCTGATGCCCTCTTCTGGTCTGAGGTCTTGGCACAACATGGTGCAGATACATGCAGGGACTCACACACACAGAGAAAAATCTTTTCTAAAAAAGAACACACTTGTGTAATGTGCTCATATTACAGTATCTGTATTATAGAATGAGGTCTGGAAAAAAATTCTTTAAAATGTCAAGTACTTCAATGAGATAACCCTTCAGATATAATCTTATACAGCCCATCAACTCCACTCCTAGGTTATGTATTTAAGAGAGAAAAATTTATGTCCACAAAGATTTATACCCAAATAGTCACAGCAGCATTACTCATTCAACCCAAATGTTCATCAACCGATGAACAGGTAACAAAATGTGGTACAGGATGAACATATCTAATCTGGAATGCTCCAAAACTGAAAACTTTTTTAATCTTATGTCAATGCTCAAAAGGTTCCAGGTTTTAGAGCATTTCAAATGTGAAGGTTTGGCCAGTAAAGTCTGTGCAAATATTCCCGAAAACCCCTTAAGTCTGGAGCACTTTTGATTCCAAGTATTTCAAATAAAGAATCTGTATTTTCCTATTCGTTAATACAAAACTGAGGTTTGTGGGTTTTTGTTGTTGTTTGAGATAGAGGCTATACCTAGGCTTGCCTGAAGCTTACAATTTTCCTGTCTTAACTTCCTGAAATTTCAGATTACAGATTACAGATGTGTGCTACTATACTCGGCAGAGATGAAGTATCAGTTCAAGAATGAACTTCAAAAGCCGAGTGAAAGACACAAAACCTCATCAATGCAGATTATTTGTATACAATGTTCAGAAAATGCATTTCTAGAGACAGAAAACCTATCAGGAGATGTGTGGAACTAAGAGAAGCAACAAAGATGAGCTGTAAATGGACACGAGGTCTTACTTAGTTGTAGAAATATTCTGTAACTGGATTATGGTAGTGACTCACAACTGAGTAAACAGACTGATAGGTAGTATTTACAGCATATAAATTATAATTCAACAAAGTTGTGTGTTTGCATGCACAGGTACACATGCATGTGTGTGCAGACCAAGAGTCATCCTCACATGTTGTCCCTTGGGAGCCATTCACTTTGTTTCTTGCAACAGGGCCTCTCAATAGGACCTGGGATGCACAGACTAAGCTTCCCCAGTGCTGGGATTTCATGAGTGCACTACTATCCTACGATTTTCATGAGTTGTGGGGTTAGACTCAGGTCTTCATACTTGCAAGGCAAGCACATTACCAAGCAAATCATCTTCCCAGGCCCCCCCCCCTTTTTATTTATTTATTTACTAAATTAACACTGGAGTAGAGCTTGGTCTCATGTCTAGCAGGCATAAGGCCCTGGTTTTGATCCTCAGCACTGTAAAACCAAAGAAAGGAACTGGAAGAAGGAAAAGAACAAGAGAAAGCGAGTTAACTGGATATTCCCACATTAAGAACACCCTGGTGATATTTCTTCAGTTTTACTTTTTAAAAAAGCTTGAAAGAATTGTCTTCTTTTAGAAAAGGTGAAAACTAAATTGCCAATTTTATTGAAATTATAAATATCAACAGACTTCAGCAAACACCATATAGATTCTCCTGTCTAAAATCTCATGCATCAAAAATTAAAAGTGTTTGGCATTCATACCTTGGCTACTTATGTTTTTACTCCCTCATTTCTTAGACAATTCTGGATAAGCACTGGCTGTGAACAGCTGATTAAGTGACATTTGGGTTCAAAATTAGAAGAGAGAATTATGGCTTCATAGTTTCCTACAGTTACTATCATGATAAAAGTATTTCTAAAATGTTTATAACTTTTTTGAATGAAAAGATAATGTAGGCTACATAGACCAATTTAGTACCATCTATCTCTCTCTCCTAACCTATCTCTTTACATAGATTTGCTACACAAGAGAATATAAATGTAAATAACTGTGCTCCATTCACTCTACATTAAAGTTTCCTATTTTCTAATGCATAGCAAACCCTAGACTGCTTCCGAGACTCTGAGACAATGAAAGAAGAGCCCATAACTTAATATATTTCCTAAATTTTAAAAATGAAAGTTCAAATTAAGAAATCAACTTGGTCTGAAAGATTAGGAAAACTTTCATTAGTTTTTAGGATTTCCTAAGAATTATCATAAACTTAGTGACTTAAAGCAACCAAAGTCTATTCTCTTAGTTTGGGGGATCAGCAGAACCAAGGCTCTAGGGAAAAAGTCTCCTTTGATGAGCTTCTGGTGGCTTCTTCTGGGGTTCCTTGACTGTGGCGGCAAAAGTCCAAACTCCTCCAAACTCCACCTGTTTGCACAATGTCTTCTTGTGTGCCTCTAGGTCCTACCCCTCTTCTTGTAAGGGTGACAGTTACTGGATTGAGATCCTTAATGAATGGTGTATGCAAAATTGCAGAAGGATCCAGACAAGAAGAAAAGCTCATTTTCTTTAGAAAAAAAATTTTTTTCACTTTAAAAATTCTGACAATTCATATTTGAATTTGTTTTATATCATTCTCAGTAGAAGGAAAAAAAAAAAAACCAGGGAAGGGGAGGAGTGGGTTTTTGCTGCTGTTGTTGTTTGTTTTGTCTTGAAACAAGTCTCACTCTGTATGCAGTCCAGGCTGGCCTAGAACTCAGCATGTATTCTAGGTTAGTCCTGAACTCACAGCAGCCTCACAAGTGCTGAGATTACAGTATGAGCCACTGTCTTAATTCTGTTTGCTGTCATGATAAAATACCCTGGCAAAAGTAACCCGGGGGAAGGGGTTTAGCTCCCAATGCCAGCTTGTAGTCCACAGTCAGGGGCACAGAGAGAACAAGTGAACCCATGTTTGCCTCGGCTCACTTCTGCTCTCTGTATACCGTCTAGGACCTGAACCCACCTACTAGTTAAACCCACTTTTAGCTGGTTCTTTCATTAACATAATCAGGATAATAACCCACAGACATGCCCACAGGCCAACCTCATCTAAACACTCTTACGGAGCAACTCTCTTTCCAGGTGATTCCAGACTGTCGGTCAAGCTGACAATGAAAACTGACCATCACAGCCACCCTTCTTGGCAGCCCTCTATTTTGAATCGTGTCCGTCTTAGTATAAAATTTCCTACTATCTCATTGGGAAATTCTATGACTAAAAAAGTTCCAGAGAGGATGTGGCTCGCAGGAATAGGTGTGTAGTGCATGTGCCTCCTGACCTGCAGGGACGGAAAGACGTAAGAGGCAGAGGCAGTAGACAACCTCAATCAGAGTCTTCTGGATACAACGCATCTGAACTCACAGGGATCACGAAGCCCCATATCTAGCAGAGGAGCTACTGACAACTGACGGCTGTGGGGAGAAGAGTCGGCTTTCTTTGAGTGGGAAGCACCTGGTAAGCTGACTATGCTCCAGTGAAGCCACACACCTAAGAATCCATGGGCAGCACAACAGGACTTGGTATGAAAAAGGGTACAGGGGTTGTTAGGGAAGGGTGTGGATCTAGGGGTAGATGGAGTAAGTGGTGAAGACGAGCCAAACACACTGGACAAAGAACGAATACATTTTTCTTTTTAATTCTCAGCCAGGAATGTAGTAGCTCAATGGTAGGGAGTTTTCCTAGTGTGCACAAGGCCCTGGGCTCAACATCTAGAAAAAAACAAAACAAAAACCCAAAACCTCAACCTCTAGAAAAAAGAAAAAGAAAAACCTAAAGCAAGGCATAAATACAGCATGCCTATAATCTTAGCACATGGCTGGAGGGTATATATGGGGTTCAAGGATAGACCAGGCTATGTTTGCTACCAAAAAAAAAAAAAACCCAAAAAACAAAAAAGCCCCACAAAACAGCAAAAAAAAACCCCACCAAAACCAACACACACAACCACTTTTCCTGCCAAGCCCGGCGATGCATACATGCAATCCTAGCACTTAGGAGGCTAAGGCAGGAGGATCACCAAATTAGACACAGAGATATCTCAAAAACAAAACAAAACAACGAGAGTGGAGGACAACTATCTCCCCATCCCCACTCTCCAGACACCATAGTCCACACCTGTCATCCTAGCACTTGGGAGGTAGGATTTGGGAAGAGCAGATCAAGGTCATCTTTACCCACACAGGAAATTCTAGGCCAGTCTGCCTTATGTGAGACCCTCTCTTAGAAAATAAAAACTCCTCTTTGGCTTTTCCACAGACAAAACTCCAAACTTGCTCTTCTCACTTCCCTCTTTCCCCAACAACACAAGTCTCTTTGCAACCTGAAGCCTCTGTTACTACATTTATCTACTCCGCTATCTGGAAGACTGAACCTCTGTCACTTTTCACCTTAATGTCACTTCACAGAGAAGCTTCTCCTAACAGTCACATCACTCCCCCCGCCACCCCCTTGTCTTTACCCTTCTGAGCTGTTTCTTCAGACAACAACTGATGGTACTTATTAATTAGTAGTCCCCATGTATACTACACGGTAGTCGTTCCCACCCTACTAAAATGTTACCTTCCATGAAAGCATGCTTGGTTCACAGTGTGTGCCCAGTGCAGGCTCACTACCCAAAACAGGAAGAATTCCAGAAACAATTATGGGAACAACCTAGTTTCTTTTCACTTTTGAGGTCAGGTCTTGCTATATACTGCCCAGACAGTCTTCATCCTGCTCCCTCAACCTCCCAGGAGGTGGAACTATAAGCATGTAGTCAGAAAGAGTCTATGTTGTGGGGCTGGAGAGATGGATGGCTCAGCAGTTACGAGCTCTTTCAGAGAACCTGGTATGGTTGGTTCTCATCACCCACATGACCCCTCATAACCAACTATTGCTCCAATTGGAGACAATCTGATGATTTTATCTGACTTCCTTGGGTACCACGCAGTTGTGTGGGACATATACATACATGCAGGCAAAACACTCATATACATAAAATAAAAATTTAAAAAAATTTAAAATTATTCGAAATAGCAATAATTTACTTGTATTTTTTGTGAGATATCCTTCCTCAATTATGTGAGGGATATCATGACAAACACTTCTACAATCTATTTTCTATTCACAATTGTATCTTAAAGATAAAGGTTATCAGGAGAGTCAATCTAGTATCCGCCACCAGATGGGAGGAGAGAGAGAGAGAGAGAGAGAGAGAGAGAGAGAGAGAGAGAGAGAGAGAGAGAGAAAGGGGGGTAGAGAGAGGGAGGGAGGGAGGAGAAAAACCTAAGTTTTAAGTTGATACTAAAGAAAGTCCTGATCATCCCATGCACCTTTCTGACGAAATGTCTCAGGTAGCCCAGGCTGACCTTGAACTCGTGATCCTTCCATCTCCGTTTTCTGAGTCCTGAGATTACAGGTGTCTTCTACCACATCTGGTTTATTCACTGGTGAAGACAACACAAGGAGTCCTCCATGCTAGGCAAGCACTCAACTGAGCTTCCACCCCAGTCCTTGTTGTTGGTTTTTATTTGTTTCTGTTTTTAATTTTGAGACAGGATCTTATGCTGCCAAGAATGGCCTTAAACTCCTTGATCATCGTTCTGTCTCCACCTCCCAAGTGCTGGGATTACAGGCATGCACCTTCCATGGTTGGCTGCCAGCTGCTTAATTCTGAACAAACTACTGTTTCCCCAAACACAGGACTGCTCAAACTGTCTCAGCAGTAATTCCAGCCACTGCATTATCTACTTTGTCTTTTCTCTTAAGTGCTGTTTCAAAGTAATCCCAAGGAAAATGTGTCCTCGAGGCATTAACTACATTAAGAGATTGAAAAAGGTCAAATAAATTTAGGAAAAGCTAACAAAAATTCAGCAGGTTTCTTAGGAGAATTTTTCAGAATCTTAATACTATTCATGTGCATTTTAAATTTCTAAAATATACACTGACTGTAACCTGAACTTACTTTGGCAACCCAAATTTGTGGGCAGAAGTTTCTCTAAAGCTTGGGCTCCATGACATTGTACTCAAGGCTATTCTGAATCAGGGGTCCTTAAAACGAACCTGAAATGTGAGAGACAGACCGATGTAAACTACCTTGCTCTACTCTTCTTCCCTGGCCGACCCGAAGGTTCCGGCAGCTCAGGACTGATGGCTGTCTTTCACTTCAGACAGCAAGGAAGACTTTAACTGATTTAAACTAACTGTGTTAGGGGGGCGGGGAGCAGCTCTGGGTACAGTGCTCACTGCACAAACAGGAAGCCCCGACTTTGGATCCCCAGCACCCACGTAAAGGCAGGCAGGTACTGTGACTGTATTTGTTACCCCAGTGCTGGGAGGTGTGGAGACCGGGAAATCGAGAGGGCTCACTGCCCTGCCAGACTTACAGAGAGGGTCATTTCCAGGTTGAACAGGAGACTCTGTCTCAAAATAGAAGGTGGAGAGTGACCTGGGAAGACAACACTGGCCTGCAGCATCCACACATGCTCACCTGGCCAAATACACCCCCACCTAAACATGCACACACACACTGGTATAAATATTCTGAAGTCGTTCAGAAGTCACATGCTTGTAAACGGTGGTAAGTGAAAGTACCACAAAACCAGGGCCAAAGGCACACAGTCATTCGGCCAACACTCCCACCTGAAGTAAGAGTGGGCTCCTGAGGCAGAAGCAAGGAAGTCTGTAAGGTCTGCACCATGACAGTCCATTGCTACCTCTGACTAGACAAGGTTAGGGTGGCTCACACCTATCCCAACAGTAGAGAGGCCACGGCAGGAGACTGCCGCAGTCTGGGTTCCTCTGCTTTACACAGCTAGTGCAGAGCCAATCCAATCTACCCGGCCAGGCCTTGTCCAAAAAAGTAAATAAAAAATTAATAAATTATGGATTTGGGGGTAAATTATGTTTTTGACTCATAAGAAAGCTAAGTCAATAGGATCACTTCACAATATGATGGAAAATATAAATTCCGATCCTGTCTGAGCAAAAATGACTTTTCTAAAGGATTCTTCTATCATTCTCTTGCATCCCTGAGATTTCCCTGCCTTACTTATCCCTGACTCAAATGTCTTCCTTCCTTAAACCTTCTCTCTCATTCTGTACCAGTGTCAGTTTCCAACCATGAACTTTATTCCGACACTTGGAGTTCTTTCACAGCTATCTAAAGGCAGAAGTTAAACTAGTTTAGTTATAGCCTAACATCAAAGAAACTCCTGAACCTCGAAGCCTGCCTGGGGTATGTCCCAACTGCACCTCCCCAAAGATAAACAATGCCACCACCTTCAAGCTCAATCCTGAAACAATCCTAAATTCTTTGAAACTAAAAATAGCTCAGCTGTTGTCTCATCTGCCAGCAGATGGCCTGACTATTTTTAATGCAGGATTCTCAAGAGCAGGATGGATCACACTAAGCTAGGGCAGCCTAGAATCCCTCAATGTTCACTGCACAGAATTGTAGTAGGACAGGTACCAAGAGAGGGCAACCTGGAGCTGTTCCTGGGCCTGTGGGCTTCCTACCAATTCAACAAGGAAAGGCTCTTTTTAGACCATTCTTTAAAACAAAATCTAACATGTTAGAAAATTGGAAATAAGTTTTAAATAACTGTATACCCTTTAAAGATTTATGCTGTTTGTAGAAATAAAAGTTCCTTTGTGTAGTGTCTGAGAGTGTAAAAGGGTTTTTCTACGAAACCCAAACAAATGGGCCTGGAACTCACTCGTGGCAGTCTGTCTATCTGCTGGAATTATGTGCATCAGTCACAGCACTTGGCTTATACGGTTTACAAAAGGGTATGCTTCTAGTCAAAAGACAGCATTCTTAAGAATTCATAAGCTATAATTTTGAGTATTACTTACAGAAAACTTATTTTTAATAGGTCATTATAATAAAAAGAAAATGAATTTATTGCAAATACCAATGATTTTAATTCCACTTAAATGCCAATGAAATTGTTTTCAAACAAAACAAAACAAAAAACGGATCAAAGTCTGGTATATCATACTTTCTTGCTTACTGTCCATCTCCTTTCAGCTCTGTGTTAAGCACTCACTAACATCTGAAGGGGGAATGAATATATACAGGAATCTTCAAGTTTTTTTCTTTTTGTTTTTTGTTTATTTTTCGAGACAGGGTTTCTTTGTGTAACAGCCCTAGCTGTCCTGGAACTAGCTCTGTAGACCAGGCTGGCCTTGAACTCACAGAGACCTGCCTGCTTCTGCCTCCCAAGTGCTAGGATTAAAGGAGTGTGCCACCACCATCCAGCAAGGGTTTTAACAATAGCCACACACACCTGCAATGGGAGCACACATCAGCAATCCCAGTACCTGAGAGGCAGAGACAAGGGGATTGCCACAAGTTCTATAGTTCAAAGGTAAGCCTGGTCTACACAATGAGTTTCAAGTCAGCCAGGGATGTATAGCAGTTATCCCAAACAACATTAACGGATGACTACAAGAAAAAAAATTCATCAAGGGTTATCTACCATGAGACTGCATACTGAAACTGTACTTTATAGAGGGCTAAATGTAACTTCTATGAAACATGGAAAATGCCTCTTATAAAGAAAGTACTCTGGTGCTAGTTAGCTGACAAAATCTGATTCAAAGAACCATGGCAGTTTGTGCACACAGCTTCAAGAATTCATGTGCCTAGAAATGCCAGGAACTCAGTTAAGGGAGTTATAGACTTTTTAAAGATGGTAATCAGAGCAGTGAGAATACTAGATGTACAAGTTAACAGAAGAGTTCATTCACATTCACAGCACATTCATTAAGTTTAATACTTTAATTTTACACAAAGTCCAAGCACAGTGATACTGCAATGTAACAAAACTAGGACTTAAACAAGGATCCCAGACTCTCATTCAATGAACTTTCAATTAACGTGTTTATTTATATTAATATTTGCAAAGGGGAAAATACATAAACAACACACTTTCCTTAAAACCTTTAAATGTTTATGCTTTAACATACTGAAAATGTATTCTGGACTGTGGATACAGTCCAGTTGGTAGAGTGCCTGCCTATCAAGTGTGGACCCCTGAGTTTCATCCCTGTACTGTACCTCTAAAACATGGCATGATGGTGCTCGTCTGTAATCCCAGAATTCTAGAGGCAGAGACAGGTGGTTCAGGAATGTTCAAGTTGTCCTCAGCTACTAAGGAATATTAGGCCAGCCTGGGCTACTTGAAGCCTGTCTGCATGTTCCCACACCCTCCCCACTCCATTAAAAAAAAAGGAAAGAAAAAGGAAAAATTGCACACACACACACACACACACACACACACACACACACACACTAACATGGCAAATCTTAGTTCTTAAATACTAAAGCTTTTAATTTGAATTTATGTTCTTTACCCTGCCACGTTACTGATAGCCCTACAGAGAACAATTCTTTTAAAAATTCTAAAACCACTCATATCACCCCAATTAGTGATTCCTTTAAGGAACCAAACATAAATTCGGTTTTTGCAACTGTACAACAGTACTCTCACTCACCTGGTTTGAAACGTATGCTTACAAGAACAACAAAGTAGGAACTTGTGACCAATGAGGGGAAAGAAAGAACTACCTACGTCCACTATACTGCACGTTAAAAATTAGAAGACAAAACAACAAAAAGCACCATTGAAACTGAAATCCATTTGATGTTTTTCATATTCGGGAAAAAGAGGAGGAGGAAGCTACAACATTTACAAGTTAAATAATGACTGTCTTCCACAGATTTCAAGACTTGAATGCAAAGTTGTTTTTAAGCTGTCTTGACCCCTTACTTTAGCATAAAGTTATGGTTTGTTCCCCTTCAAAAATAGTTTTCAAAACCCACTTATAACCAGCTTAATTTCTTGCCGATCTAAGATGCTCTCATCCAGGGCTATAAAACAAAAGCGTAAGCATTCAGAATTCATCTGTACGTTAAGTGTCCTGGTTTCTCCCGGAACAATTTCCTCATTGACGGATGCACTAGACCTACCACTGGCCCTCCCCAGACAAATCGTTATCTGCCTTCCGCGGTTATAGGTATTGTTTGGGTTCTTCCCTGCTCTGACTTCACTGCACTAGATCGCCTCTGTCTGAACTATAAATCACAACCGAAGCTTGAGAGCAGCGGCCAGTGTCCAGGCATGCGGCTGGTGGGTGTCATTGTCTTTTTCATTTCTCTCATTCCACACACACCCCTTTCTGTGTTACCTAAAGCCAGTTTATCTAAAGGTTCTTTCCTTCCCCATTTTCACACCGCCACCGCCACCCCGTAACCTCCGGTCTTCTTCCAGGTCAGTCCAGTAGGCTACATTACTACTCTTTTTCCTGTAGCTGGGGCAGAGAGATGGCAGAACTCAGGCACCTCTTGCAACCTCCTTTCTCGAGACCGCCAACAAGGGAACAACTTCAGGCTTTCTTTCCCAAAGTACCACGCCAAACGATAAAGTTATTGTAATTACGATACGGAACCCTCCCCCCCACCCCCACGCCCAATCTTGCCATATCGGCCCCACCTCAATTTCTAAGCTAATAAACAACAGCTCATCTTTTCTGCTCCATCACAAAGGATGACATTCTGCCCGCACCGCAAGGGCTACCCACAAGATCCGCGCCCCGCCACCCCCACCCACCCCGTCCAGCGAGTGGAACGCTCGCTCGGACCCAGGTGCCCCGCGATCCGGAACCACCTCGAGTTCCCGGGGCCCCGCCTGGCCGCCCTTTCTCCTCCTCCGCCCTGCCGGGGCCCCGCGTCCGGCCGAGTGGCTGTCAACTCCAGCCGGGCGGCAGGGAAGCCGGCCGGGGTCGGGGGGTGGGGGGCTCCCGGGACGGGCCGCCCGGGGCCAGCCCACCTCCCGCGATCGCCGGCCCGCACGGCGCGCGGCCTCCTCCCCGCTCACCTAGGGCCACCTCGCACGCTTTGCGCAGCTGGGAGTGATGCGCCTTCCTCACTTCCTTGTCGGCCAAAATCTTCTCCAGGGCCCGGGTCAGGAACATGTTCTTCGTCTTCTTGCCCTCATACATGGACGCGGAGGAGGAGGCGGCGGCGGCGGTCCGGGCGGCGGGCGGGGAGGAGGGGGACGGGGAGAGAGAAAGGCGAGGAGGTGGCGGTGGGGGCGAGGAGGCGTGGAGGGCAGCGGCGCCACCAGGAAGCGGCGGCGGCGGGCGCCACGGAGCGGCCGCGGGGTCGGCAAGGGCGTCGAGAGCCTCGCCGCGCTCGCGGGGCCGCCGTTCGGGGGCCGCGCCCGTCGGGCCTCGGCGCCTGTCGGCCCGGGGGTCTCTTCCCGGCCGCCCGCCTCTCTCGTCCCTCCGGCCCGGCGGCGGCGGCGGCGGAGCCCGGCCCGGGCGGCCGTCTTCCCGGGGCCGAGGGCCTAGGCGGCGGCGGCGGCGCCTCACACGCCCGGCGAGCGCGAGCTGGCGGCCCTAGCTACCGTGGGGACGAGCACCCGCCGCAGCCGCGGACCGGCCTCCATCACCGCCGACCTGCCCCGGACGCCATGTTGAGAGGAAGCGACGCGTCACGCAGCGGCCGAACGGCTGCAGAGAGGAAGCGGCGGCGGCGGCGGCGGCGGCGGTGCCAGCCCAGAGCTGCCGCGGCGCCGGGAGGCAAGGGGCGGAGGGCGGCGCGGGAGGAGCGGCCGGAGCCGCGACTCTACGGCGGCCCGGCGGGGACTCGCGGCCTCCCGCGTTCGCCTGCAGGGCAGCGTGGGGCGTGGCGGGCGTCCTGCGGCGCGGAGCGGGGAGCGGGGTGGGGGTGGGGATGGGGGGCTCCGTTCCTGCGGGCGGCGGGGATGCGGGATGCTGGCACCCCGGGCGGTCCCCAGCCCGGGCAGACAGGACCCCTGGCCACCGGACACTGGCTTTTCCAACTTTCTGGTCGCTAGGAGCAAAGTCCCCCGCGGTCCAGGGGCCACAGAAACACCCACGTCGCTCCCTCCGACGCACCTGATTTGCACCTGATTTCCGCCTGCCGCGCGGGGTCTAAATTTCCTTCCCAGGTGTAGGAAATTGCTGTCTCTCCGCTTACTTCGGGGAGGATCTCTTTTTGCAAAACGTAAGCTAAAAACCAATGGATGAGGATTGAAGAGTGTGTTCACTTTATGATCTCTCTAGGATTAAGTCAGTAAGCCTTAGATTTCATGTCCTTCCTGATGGACTCTGAAGTTACGGTGAGTGCCTCTGACTCAGGTACCCCAGAGGGCCCCAGGGTTCTGTACCTTTAATCCTGAGATTCGGCTCAGAATATGAACACCAGTTTCAGAACGGAAACGCTCTAAGTACGAACAGATACTCGTGACCGTGCTGTGCCTGCTGTAATGCCATAGAATTCACAGTTCTGCAGTGCTTCTTCTGAGCGAAAACGTTAAGAATCCCATGAAATGGGTCTGGGGCACATCTCTAAGTTGCAAGCTATTGCATGGCTCCAGCAATATGGGATCCCTGTTAGGATACATCTTTTGCTGTTCTTTTCCTCAGATTGCTCTAGCTGTGGACTTTTCCTAATGCAGCCATTCAAACACAAAGATGTAAATGCTGCAGTGACAAGACTTGGGACACGCGAAAAGCCAAAGAAAATAAAAATGGAAAATCTGGGGGTGATATGCAATTAAAATGGACAAATAGATTAAAAAATGTGTTTGTCCTGAGAAATCCATAAATCCACTACCTTCATTTAAACATCAGATTCTTGGAAATTAGAGATTCATTATACTCCTATATCAAACATAATGTACACTCTGTTATACATTAGGGGAGCATACTCCATTTCTAATTTGTCTTTGCTTTGTAGTGCCAGGGTTGTGCCAGATTCCTTTGTGAGTACTATCAGATCAGCAAATCAGTGTACTGTTCTGCCTCAGTTCATAGCTGCATTAACATTTTCCAGCCTTCCCTGCTGCTAGATGTAGCCAGTAGGTTTAGCTTATGGAAGCAAGCAAAAACTTTGAGAAACTACCTTCCATTCTCTTTTCCTGTCTGTGGTCAAATAGTAAAGAGAGCAGAAAGGCAAAGTTAGAAGAAGTCTGGGCCTCTGAATGACTTGGAGCAGAGCGTCATTATGAATACCTCTTTTGGATTTTACATGATCAAAGTGAACTGTTCAGTTATGGTTAGCAGTTAGTTTTATCCTCAGCAGCGGACATTGGTGTCAAGAATGAGCAACAGAAGCCGAGCTGTGGTGGCACACGCACTCGGCAGGCAGAGGCTGGTGGATCTCTGAGTTCAAGGCCAGCCTGGTCTATAGAGTGAGTTCCAGAAAACCAAAACCAACCAACCAACCAACAAACAAACAATGAGCAACAGAGGAATTTTTGCCCTGGAAGAGCTCACAGTGTATTCAATTGTATTCGTCACAGTCTGTCATCATTTTGTCACCTTGTTTACTTTGTTGGTCGCCTGCTTCGCTCACAGGAGCGAGGACCTCATCTGTTTTCGCCTGTGTGCCTACCATCTACTGTGTTACCGACATAGGGAAATCTTCCGATACACTTGTCAAATAGGAAGTTGGATAAATGAAAGACCTCAGACTAAGTCAGCCATGATATCTGCCCTTGCAGAGCTTATAGAATGTAGTAGGTAGAGCTAGGTGAAGTTAATGACTAGTGGATATGTAATTGCAAAGTGTGTGTGAAGTATGATTAAAGAGTGCCAGCAGGCAATCTACTGTAGATCTTAGATTCAGGGATAACCAGCCAGAAGAAGTGACAGCTAACCTGGAACCTGAAGAAAGGAGGGATTACCTAAACGAAGTCAGTGAAGACTTTTCTATGCAATGCCTTGGTGCGGAGGTCACTTGGCCGATTTTAGGACCAAACAAGGAGCGGTGGAAAGGATCAAGAGGAAGTTAGGAGCAAATCTTATGACCCTTGTTGGCCACAGTATGTGTTTGGTTGCAGCAATGGAAATCTGTTGAGAATTTTTAAGTAGGGCATGACATGATCAGATTGGTGACTTAAAAATATAGATACATGCATGAGATTTAAAAAAAAATAGAAATCATAATACCTTTGGTGTATGGTGGAGGGGGGCCAGCAAGGGTGTGGACTGAACAGTGAAGAGTTTATCACCACAGTGCAGGATGGCTTGTGCTATCTATGATCCATGGCCACCAGGCAAAATCTTGGGATCATGTCTTCTACAAGAGCCGGGTGGGCCGGTCTAGTCCTAGTGTCTGCTCAGGTTAAGAACGCCATTGGATTTTATAAAAGTTCTAGAGGATTTTAGAGGCGCAGGAGAATGGGCAAATTTGAGATGTATTTTGGTGGTGAGTTGGAAAGCACTTATTAAATTGGCATCAAAGATAAAATGCTAAGAAATTCTAGGCTTCTAGTGAGAACCAGGTTGAAAGAGGGAATTTGCAGAGGGGAGCTGCAGTGGAGTGAGGGTTGGTTTGAAAGTAAGGTGTTTACTTTTCAACTTTAGGAAAAAACACTTCTGAGATATGACTTGATTGTTCAGAAGGCAAGGTTTTCTCAGAGGACCGTTCCAGTTTGTCCCTTGTTGAGCCTAGAACTCCACTCAAGAGGTGTGAGTAGACGGGATGCTCGCAGGAGGGGAGCACTCCCACCTGCTGAAGAGATGTTAAGTGACTTGAAGCAAACATGGGATCCAGTTCTGGAGTAACGCTGATATTCATGGGAAATAAAGGGGAAAATGCTATGTGTAGTCTTTTATTGACAGGTCTTCAGAGGGTGACAAGCTCAGGTAATTGTACATGAAACTGAGTATGTGCACAGGTATTTCTGCTTCCTTTTGCTTTTTATTTGTAGTGTTTGGACTACTCAGTTATTTAAGTAAGCCCTCCTCAGTAGTCCCTGTAGCTTTCAGAATTTTCAAGTTCTGTTTCTGAGTTGCTCATCTTATCACTGAATGATTTTTCCTTCACCAGTACCCTCGCTGTCTGCTGTCTGCTTTGGATTTTCTCTTTGAAAAATTTCCCACCATGGTTCTAAGGAGCCAAATAACATCAGACAATAAAAGCAACAAGAGTTGCCGGGCGGTGGTGGCGCACGCCTTTAATCCCAGCACTCGGGAGGCAGAGCCAGGCGGATCTCTGTGAGTTCGAGGCCAGCCTAGGCTACCAAGTGAGTTCCAGGAAAGGCACAAAGCTACACAGAGAAACCCTGTCTCAAAAAAAAAAAAAAAAAAAAAAAAAAAAAAGCAACAAGAGACTTTGCTCTGAGTTTTAGTGTCTTTCTCGGCGTGCTGTATCACTGTTCTTTTAACTCTGTTTAGAATATGAAAATTAAAGATGGAATACATTTTTAATTAAGGATGAATGTATTTGAGGTTCAAACAATATTACTTACTATCATGTTTACTTGGCTGAAAATACAATGACTCCAGTAGCCTTCCACATGGTCTTGTAATTTTCTCAGCTTTCAAAACATTTCAAAACATGATCTGACCTGTGATTTAATGTAGAAAAGGAAAAAACATTTTCCCCTCTACCCTGGCCAGGCCTATGCAAATCTGATTAACAGGCTAACAAGAGCAAGCAAACAATTACATGTCTGTCACAGGACACATGGGTACTCAGTAGCGGACTGCTTAGAACTTGGGCTTCGTGGGCGCCTTTGGGAACAGCACACTTATCGAGCAGTAACAAGGTAAATAAGAACTTGGAGATTCTACAGTAGTGAGTGTGGGAAGTACACATGGGAAACAGAAGCCAAAGGCTCCTTAGTAAAGGTTATCATGTAGACTTCTCTGATGGGGCCTTTAAGCCAGTGAGCATCTAGAATTGTCTTCAGTTGTCACCCCCGGATAAAGAGAGGAGGGGACTTTTGTAAATTTGTGTCCTGGTTTTACTCAAATAGTCTTTAGTCTTGCAGGGGGCAAGAGGATTCCTTGTGTATATTTCCAATTGCCTTTGCTTCAAAATAGTGTAGAATGTTTTAGGGTGCCATATTCAGCCACTCTTTACTTTCCAACTAATTTATCAATAGTAGTGCTATTAATAGTTATGAGCTTATTTTTATGAGCTTGTTATGGGAAAAATACAGCAACCCAAATGAAGGTTTCATTATGAGCCCTCACTGATGAATGAAGCTAGCCCATTGTCACTGACCGCCTCTTCTGTCCCCAGCTGCATAGTCACATGTGGTCACAGCTTCCCACACTAGTTCCTTCAGCTCTCCCCTCCTGTGTTATTCTCACACCGTAAATCCAGACCTACCCCGAGCTCACCGCCTCCGCTCCTCCTTTCTTCCGGAATATCTGCCCCTGTCTAGCTTTTCTTTACTCTCCTCAGCCTTCCCAATCTTCAGAGCCCTTCAGAGTTCTCTCACCTCCTAAAGGTTTTCTTTCTTCTGCTAGTGGCCCCGTTCCTTCCCTGTCTTTCCACAGCATCTGCTACCTCACTCTTTATTGATGCAGGGTCCCTGGCTGAACTTAGAGCTCACCAGTACAATGTGGCAGAACCAAATATAAATACGTTTCTAACTTTCCAAAGTGCATGCATACTCTTACCCATAATTTTGTCCTATTTATTGTTAATCATATATATGTATGCATCTGTTTGAAAATGACTTTTCAGTAGCATGATGTCAGAAAACGTAACCACACTACCTCTTTTGAAATTACCCTCAACTACTAGTACACAAAATCAAATATTAAATATTTTAAACTATTAAATTAATTATTCTATACATTAATGTATAGGATTATAGAATTGTATATTAATGGAATACACTACACAATAATTATACAATATCATGTTGTGTATAATATAATATTAATTGTATTAATTACAATAATCATGGTAACAATAATGACAATATAATTGATTATAATAATAGTACAATATTAATTGTATACAATATACAATTGTATAAAATAGATAATAAAATTGTATATTATATAATAAATACAGTAATTTATACATTAGTGATTATTGCTGTGTGTGTGTGTGTGTGTGTGTGTGTGTGTGTGTGTGCATGCACATGTGCTACAATGCCGATGTGGAAATCGGGATAAACTTGATGAGATCTTTCTCTCCTTCCACTATGAGATTTCTGGGGGAATTGAACTCAGGCCATCAGGCTTGCAGCACCTTCACCCTAGCGCCATCTCACAATCCTTCAAATGTTAAATATTAATGACTTGGGAAATATAAATCTCTCTGATGAAATCAAAATTTAAAAAACTTTTTACAGTAGCCAAGTATGGTATCAACACTCAGGAGGCAGAGGCAGGCAGATCTCTGTGAGTTCCAGGCCAGCCAGGAGTGAGACCTGTCTCCAAAATAAAGTAAAATAAGCAAACAGAATAATCCATGGGGATTTTTAATGCCTAAAAGTGTGCCATTAATACATTGAACTTGTATTTTAAAGACTTCTGGAAAGAGAAACTTCTAAGGCCAGATGGTTTTACTAGTGAATTCTACTAAACAGCTAAGAAGAAACAATTCAGAGGAGTAAGTTCTCTTCTCAGTTCAGTTTCTGAAACTCCTGGAGTGGGGCTAGGTAAAACCGGTGGGCAGGATAACTCAGCAGATAAAGGGATTGCTACGCAACCCTGAAGAGCTGAGTTGAATTCCTGTGTCCTATGCAAAAGCTGAGGGAGATAACAGACTCCAGAAAGTTGCACGTGACCTCCACACATGCATCATTGTATGTGCCCCATCTCACATCATTTACAAACAACAACAACAACGATAGAAGCTAGGTAACGGTACTGGAGGAATAGCAGACCAATATTCTTCCTGAACAACGATGCAAAGACCTTAACAAAATACAAGCAAATCAAATTTAGGAATAAGTCAAAATGATAACATGTCCCAAACACTTGGGGTTCATCCTGAGAATGCAGCCTGATTTAATTAAAAAAAAAAAAAGAAGTATTATAATTGACACACATAACAGACAGACACAAAGAAAACCTACATAATCATGCTCAATAAAAAAGGGAATATGAAAAAACTCAACATCTATTCATGAGGAGAAGGGCGGGGGGGCTGTAGCTCAATTGTAGAACCTTTGATCCTCATTGTGAGTCCCTAGGTTCAATCTCTGCTACTGCAGACCACACACACACACACACACACACACACACACACACACACGAGAGAGAGAGAGAGAGAGAGAGAGAGAGAGAGAGAGAGAGAGAGAGAGAGAGAGAGAGAGAGAGGTGGGAAGGGGAGAGAGACTCTAAGCAGAAATCTTCAACCTGACTAAAGAAACCTTAAAAAAAGGAAAAGAAAAACAACAAACTTTAAAGTTTTTAAAAACTGTGTCTATAAAAGTACAATGAGAGACTGAATGGCTACATCAACTTGACACAAGCTGGAGGGAACCGCAACTGTGGAGCGGCCTCTATCACATTGACCTGTGCATATTTGTGCGCATTTTCTTAGGAGGGCTAATTGGCGTAGGAGGGCCCAGGCCACGACAGGCAGTGTCATCCTCAGATTGCTGAGCCTGGTTTGTGTGAGAAACACAGGTGAGCAAGCCAGAAAAGGCGAGCCAGTAAGCAGCATTTACTAGAGATCACTGGCGTCTGCCTCTCCCGGACTTCCCTCAGCTATAGACTGTAACCCGAAAATATAAGCCAAACAAACCCTTTCCTCCTCAAGTGGGTCAGTGCTTAATCACTACAGGATACAGACCAGAACAGAAACAAGCTGAAAAATGAGGAAATGATTTTGAAAAACCACCTATTTGACAAATGACTTGTATGCAGAATACATATTTTTAAAGTCCTCAAGAATCAATAGAAAAATCAGCACAATTTAAAACTTGGTAAAGATCTTGAACAAAGTATTCACTATCATCACCCATTAAGTAAATGCAAATTAAAACTCCTGTGAGCTACTACAGTACACCTACAAAAATGGCTGAAATAGAAAATGCTGACAGTGTGAGATGTCGAGATATAGGTCAATCTCATTCTCATTTCCTGCTGGCAGAGGTGCGACATGGTGCAGCAAGTCTGGAAAAGAGGGTTGTTGCACAGAAAGTTTAATGTTTAACAAAGTGTATGGCCTGGTGCTGGGGCCCACGCCTTTAATCCCAGCACTTGGGAGGCAGAGGCAGGCGGATCTCTGAGTTCGAGGCCAGCCTGGTCAACAGAGTGAGTTCTAGGACAGCCAGGGCTACACAGAGAAACCCTGTCTTGAAAAACAAAGCAAAACAAAACAAAACAAACAAACAAACAAAAAAACCCCAAAAACCAAAAAACAACGTGTATGTCTGCCTGAGGATAATTAAACAGGCTCACAGAAACACTATCCACATGTGTTCCTAACAGCTGTATGCACAGTTAACTAAAATTTGGAACCAACTCAAAATTGCTGTTTCATTTAGTGAATAAACTGTAATATGCCTAGTCAATGAAATAGTGTTCAGCAATACACACATACCATCACCCAAATTATCAGTACATCCAATGTTGTAGTTTAAGTATAAAATGCCCCAACAGACTCATGTGTTGAATACTTGGTCTCTATCTAGTGCTGCTATTTTGGGAGCTGGTAGAACATGAAGCATATGTAGAAGTTTAGGCCACAAGGGTATAGCTTTAAAGGTTACACATGGTCTCCAGACCCTTATTCTCTTTCTGCTTCCTGTCTTCCATGAGGGGGTTAGCCTCTGCCAAGGGCATCACAACAATGTACTCTTCACCTCGGGCCCATAGTCAATGGAACCAAAGACTAGAGACTGAAAGGTCTGAAACCGTGAGCCAAAATAATTTCCCCCATTCATTATCTAGTGTCCTGGTTAGGTTTTTTTTTTTTTTTTTTTTTTTATCAACATGACACAGATCAGGGTCACCTTGGAATTGGGAACTTAACTGAGAAAATGCCTCTATCAAATAGACCTGTAAGCAATATGTTGGGACATTGTCTTGACTAGCAGTTGATGTGAGAGAATCCAGCCCACTGTGGGCTGTGCCACCTTTGGGCAGGTGATCCTTGAGGTATGAAAAACGTGGCTGAACTTGAGCCCTGGAACACAAGCCATTAAGCAGCCTCTGGCCTCCGCTTCATGCCTCTAGGTTCCCGCCTTGGCTTCCTTCCCTGACTTCCCTCCATTGTGGATTGTGATAAGCTGTGTAAGCCCTTTCTTCCCACATGGCCTTTGGTCAGAATGTTTTATCTAGCAATAGAAGAAAAACTAGGACATCCATGTCATCTGGGCACAGTTACAGAAAGAGAGCTAACACATGCAGCAACTTGGATACACCTAAAAAATCATGATGCTAAGTAAGAGAGAATGATTTGAAAATGGTTCTGTGCTTGCTGTTATGATTTGTATTTAAAATACTCCTTAAAAGCTGTATGTTGAAGATTTGGTCCCCAATGCATCAGTGTTCAGAAATGGGACCTTTGTGAGGCCTTGGATCATGAGGGTTCCAGTTAATTCATTTGTGGATCTGTAGCTTGATTGGTATTGAGAAGTGATTGAAAGGTGATGCCTAATTGAAAGTAGCCTACTAAAGGCATGCCCCCTTAGGGTATGTTCATTCTCTCTATCATCTATCTATCTATCTATCTATCTATCTATCTATCTATCTATCTATCTATCTATCTATCTATCTATCTATCTATCTATCTCTCCTTTCTTGCCAAACGTAAGGCAAGAAGCTTTGCTCCACCAAGTGTTCCTCATCATGATGTTCTGCCTTAGCAGGGGCCCAGATGCAATGGACACAAGGACCCTGGACTGAAATCTCTGAAACTGTAAACCAAAGGAAATATTCTTTCCTTTAAGTTGATTTCCTCAGTAATGGAAAGCTCTCTAACACATTTGCTATGTTTAGATATTCAATATGCCCAGTGGTCAATATGTCAAAGTCTTGGTCCCTAGCATGGCACTATCAAAAGGTGAGACTCTTTAAGGAATGGAGCTTAGAGAGATGTTTGGATCACCGAGGGTGTGCCCTCAAAGGTGACTGTGGTATCCTATCCCTTTCTCTTTGCCTCTTTCCGTTTGTGGCCATGAGATGAGTGATTTTATTTTACCATGGACCCATACTATGATGGGCCTCCACAGGCCCTCAGCAACGGGGCCAATGGATCATGGACTGAAACCCTCAGAAATATGAATCAAAGTAGACTCACTCCCTTCCTCTCTTCTCTCCTTTCTTT
The DNA here is from genome assembly GCF_004664715.2 of Peromyscus leucopus. Lineage (NCBI taxonomy): Eukaryota > Metazoa > Chordata > Mammalia > Rodentia > Cricetidae > Peromyscus > Peromyscus leucopus. Next base: position 139,607,821 of record NC_051067.1, read on the forward strand.
CTTTTTTGTTCATTTGTTTTTGTTTTTGCCAGGGTCTTGCTATGGAGACCAGGTTATCCTCAAACTTGCAATGATCCTTCTGCCTCCAAAGTGCTGGCTAATTTTATGTCAGCTTGACACAGGCTAGAGTCATCTGAGAGGGTGGAACCACAACTGAGAAGATGCCCCCACAAGACTGAGCGGTAGGGCATCTTCTTAATTAGTGACTGATGTGGGAGGGCCCAGCCCATGATGAGCGGTGCCATCCCTGGGCTGGTGGTTCTGGGTGCTATAAGAAAGCAGGCTGAACAAGCCATTGTGAACCAGCCAGTAAGCAGCACCCATCTATGGCCTCTGTTTCAGCTCCTGCCTCCAGGTTCCTGGCCTGTGTGAGTTCCTGTCCTGACTGCCTATGAACAGCAGTGGAAGTGTAAGCCAGATAAACCCTTTCTCCCCAGTTGCTTTGGCCGCGGTGTTTAGTCACAGCAATAGGAACCCATCAGACAGTACACACCACCATGACCAACTGCAGTGTCTTTCTTCTTAGAAAGCTGAGTAGCTCAGATATGTGGTATAGTAGCAGAAAGCTGACTAATATGTACAATATTATCCATTTTATGACAGTCTCACAAAGACAAAAGTACAGAGATTAAAATATGAGTACTTAGCAATTGTCAGATATGGAGGAAGGGATGTCTGTGAAGGATCAGGATAAGAATTCTGGGAGTGATATACTTATTCCGAGTCCTGATTCTGGGTAGTTACATGCATGTTTGTGTTAAAATTCATAGAACTATTCACAAAAGTAAGCCAGTTTTAGTCTGATAACTTTTTTTTGAACTCAGTAGTACATTTACATTTTACATTTAGTAGTACATTTTGCCTCTAGGAGACTACTGAATCAGAAACCACTGGATATGGGGTAGCAAAAGAATTCATTCTGGAGATCTCCCTTTTATCATTAAAAAGAAATACAGCTTTGGTACATGAATCAGTACAAAAATCGAAGTAGCATTGGGAGGAGGGGCATCTGGTAAGAGCTAGGTGAGTCAACTAGACCATGAGTTAATGTTTTTGGATGAGTACACACCATTCCACTCATGTATGACCAACAAGACTTTTGAAACACAGTCGTGGCTCCCCTGTAATGCCACAGTGTGGGGGATTGTCCGTGGACATGTATGTACTTTCAGTGCTCTTCTTAGTGATTCAGCATGATTTCAACCCGAAAGACTTTATGCAGTTTCTTAACACACCCTTCCTAATCCCAAAGGAAACTCTTACATTACACACTGCAGAACGCGTATCACCACTGATATGTAGCTAAGTGAAAACTTTTTTCACCTTTTTCAACATTTAAGAGAAGTCATAATAGGTATAACAATTTGACCTTTACTTCATGCATGAACTTCTTTCTCCTGTGGCTAAAGAACTTATAATTTGGTTTTGGTGGTAGTTTTTAGAATTGTCAACTATAATTATATTTACCTTTTATGTATGCATGTAAGTGTGTGTGCATACTATATGCATGTGATACATGTGTGAGGTGTAGACTCACACACAGGTGTTGTGCAGTGTGCATGCACAGAGGCCAGAGAGGGTGCCAGGTGTCTTGTTCTGCAACTCTCTGCCTCCTTCTCTTGAGACACGGTTCTTTCTGGACCTAGGCTGGCAGCAAGCACCCCAATCCTCTTTTTCACATCACCTTTTGCTGGGGTTACAAGCATGTGCAGCAACACCCCGAGTTTTACATGGATGCTTGGGTTCCAAACTCAGGTCCTCATCCTGGTCTAGCAAGTGCTCTTATCCACTGAACCGTCTTTTCAGCTAGCAGAGTCTTAGGTTGTTGAGGATGACCTTGAACTCTTGATCTTCCTTTTCCATCTCCCAAGAGCTGGGTATCTGCCACCACATCCAGCCTAAAACTACTCTAAAGTTTAGTTATTATATTTATTTATTTGTGTGTGTGTGTGTGTGTGTGTGTGTGTGTGTGTGTGTGTTTCTATCATGACGCACATGTGGAGCTCAGAAGACAACTTGCAGGAGTCAATTCTCTCCTTGTACTATGTGGACCACAAGAATTGAACTCAGGTTTTCAGGCTTGGCGGTAAGTGCCTTCACTTGCTGAGCCATCTCCCTACCTTTTGAGAGCAGTTAATAAACTGTGGTATACCCATCAAATAGAATATTGTGTGGTCATACTAAAGGAGGACATCATAGAGCTGGAGAGACGTCTTAGGCATTAAGAGCTTGTACTGCTCTTCCAGAGGACCTGAGTTCAGTTCCCAGCACCTACATTGGGCAGCTCAAAACTGTCAGTAACTATAGCTCCACAGGATCTAATGGCCTTTTCTGGCCGATGTAGACAACTGTGCTCATGTGCATATACCCCCCTCCCCACAACTAAAAGTAAATATGGGGAAATGGATCAGTGATGAAGAACACAGGCTGCTCTTCCAGAAAATTCATGTTCAATTCCAAGCACCCACATGGTAGCTCACAACCATCTGTAACTCCAGTTCCAGGGAATCTGATGCCCTCCTCTGGCCTCTGAGGGCACCATCGACGGACATGGTGCACAGACATACATGCAGGCAGAACATCCATATACATTAAACAAATCTTTTTTTTTTTTTTAAAGAATGAAATTACTTTTAATGTCCTGATATTGAATGAGCATTTTTAGGTGTGGAAAGATAAGTTCAAAATAGTATATCTGAAATGTTCTTTTTTTGATGTAAAAAGAGAGAGATGTTCATACATATTCCTACATACATAGATTATATGCACGTATTTTATTTCTACGACTTTAATTTGCCTTTGGAAGAATAGAGACAAGCTGAGGAATCAGTTTATAGTGAGAATTGAGATGAATCATTGACAACTTTATTTTACATATTAAGCCTTGTGAATATTTACTTATTATAAAATTAAAATTAAAACCTTCCCCAGTACTCAGGAGGCTGAGGCAAGAAGATGGTCTTGAGTTTGATGCCAGCCCAGGCTACAAAGTAAAATATGTCTCACAAGCACAAAACAAAAGATTTCTCTTTTTCTTAAGGATTTTCTTAGTTATGTGTACATGTGTGGGCCTGTGTGTGGACATGCACATCTGAGTTGCAGGTCCCTGGGGAGGCCAGAGTGTTGGATCCTCCTGGAGCTGTAGTTACAGACAGTTGTGAGACATCCAACATGAGTATTAGGAATTGAACTTGGGTCCATTTCCAGAGCAGTTTTCATTTAACCACTGAGTCAGCCGTCTCTCCATTCCCCTCCCCTTTCTTTTTTTCAATAAATAAAATTACATTAAATATAATTAACTGGAAAAAGAGTAATTAATTCAGTTTTTATTTTTTAGAGCCCAAGAAGTGAGCAGAATAAAAAATTTCTCATTGTTACATTTTCTGATATTTTTTTCTTCACAAAAGAATGGAGAAGTATGTAAGGTCCTTCAGATACTTTAATATATTGATGCTCAATAAATTATATGGTGTTCCAGCCTTAGCAATATCTGGAGCTGGCTAGAAAGACAAAATACTTGGTTCTCCCAGACCTACTAAATCAAAATGTTTCTTTAAGAGATCCCCTGGGAGATTTGTAAGTGCTACAGTGTCAGAGATATATTTCCAACAGGCAGGATGCAGTTAGATGGAGGCAGTGCCCAGCCAGAGACAAGTAGAGAAGTGGGTAGAGAAGTGGGTGGCCTTCCGGGCAGCAGGCAACTCTGTAAGGGATCTGGTGAAGAGCCAGAGTGAATCAAACAAGACTGGGAATGTAGCTCAGTTGGTAGAATGCTTGTCTAGTGTATGTGAAGTCCTGGGTTCTGTTCTCCAATACCACGTACACTGGGTTAACAGTGATGCTTGTAGTCCCTACACTGAAAAGGTAGAGGGAGGAAGTTCAGAAGTTCAAGGTTTTCTTGGATACATACTGAGTCTAAGACCAACTTTGGAGATCTTACCTCAAAAAAAAAAAAAAAAAAAAAAAAAGAAAAGAAAAAAGAAAAAGAAAAAGAAAGAAGGAAATCCTAGTTTCTAGGTGCAAATACAAATGAAATACAGTTTCTACTTAACCTACAAACAACCCATTGGTGGAACCCCATAAGAAAATGTACCTGTGTCCTTGACTGACCTTCCCCTGATCATATTCATGGGAAGGGGATTTCTACAAATGTCATCCCATTGAGGGTTGGAGCTCCCCCACACAAATTTGGGGCATGAAGTAGACACAATTCATTTTGTAGCAGATCCCATGATTAGTTTTTCCTTACCGTCACCAAAAAATTCTCCTCTTGGCTGTGAGTCCATTTTTGTTTTTAATCTCATTCAAGGCTGCATTTGGCATTTAGTTTAATGTCTCTCCTTGAACAAAATGCTATAACAAAGGGTGATAGCATACCATATGAATTGCCCTGGGAACGGAGGTGGAGTTTTTAAGGAGCAGAGAGAGGCAGGGAGCTTATATAGTGTCTTCCACACTCACTACTCAGATGTTATTGAATATGTATTTTTTTAAATGTTGAGATAGGTAGATAGATAGATGACAGATAGATGATAGATAGATGAATAGATATAGATAGATGATAGATAGATAGATGATAGATAGAGATAGATGATAGATGATTGATAGGTAGGTAGGTAGGTAGATAGATAGATAGATAGATAGATAGATAGATAGGTAGATATAGATAGATGATAGATAGATGATAGATAGAGATAGATGATAGATGATTGATAGGTAGGTAGATAGATAGATAGATAGATAGATAGATAGATAGATAAAAGAATTTGAATTTTGGATTGCAGGTGTTTGCTGCAGCAACTGCTCAGTCTCCTGTCTTCCTTGATTTGGATCTGGCTTGCTCTGCCACTTCATAAGACATTAGGTAATTGCAGCTTCTCTCAGATGCTCCATGTCCACCCCGTGCCAGAGTGCAGGGCCCTCCCTCCCCATTTGCCACTTGCTTCTGTAGTTCTGTATTAGGAACAACGTACCTAAAAAATGCCATTGAAAAAATTCTGTCCCAGTTGCTGAACTTGTAAATCTCAGTGTTGTGATTGTCAGCCACCGTTGCTAGAATCACACATAGACTTATTTCAGCATACAGACCGAAACTCTCTAGAATACGAACAGACAGCTTTCCTTGCTCCGTGTCTAATCCCCTGAACCCTCCTCTTCTCAATATGGCCTCCACCTGAACACAGCATAAATTCATTCACCTCTACTTCCCCTCAACGTACACTGGACATGTGAACAGACATTAGCAGGGTTTGAACAGCTCAACTGCACATTCCTAAAGTGACAAGCCCAGCCTCCATAAGTTCTTATCTGAAAAGGCCCAATGGCACCATGAAGAATTCCATTACTTTCTGCCAGTTAAAAATCATAGGCAAGAAGACCCCGTTTCTCCTCTTGGAGCAGTTACTTTAAAGAGTTTGCTGGGCCAAGTTCTTCTCTGATCCTCTGAGATGTGTTCTTCCACTCAGAACTATCTTCGCACAATTCTTGGTCTACACCTATCTCTGATGGCCCAGCCTTGATTGACAAGTGCTCTGACTCACATTGCTCCCTCTTCTATATCCAATACATCAGAAGCTTGTCTCCCCTCACGTGGACCAGCCGCCTCCCACCCATCTAGTCTTGTCTTACTTTCAGTACATACCAACTTTTAAAATGCCACTTGTCTTTTTTCCCCAGTGAACTTCAGTTCAGTTCACACAGGCATTCTTCCTTATTTTATAGAAACTTCCGTAGGAGAGTCTCCTGGTGCAGTTAGATTTGCCCTACAGCAGTCTGTGGGATATCGGTCCCTAAAGTGGGGGCAACAGCATCACTGTCACCTGGGAACTTTCATGTGCTGACCTTCTCATCCCACTGATTCTGAGACTGTGGGGATGTAACTCAGCAACCTGTGTTTTCTGAAAACACTTTTCTCCTCCACTCCCTCTTTTCCTTTTTCTCTTGCTCACCCATACAAGTGCTTGCTGGGTATCTCAGGCTGGCCCAAGGTCCTCCTGCTTAAGCCCATAAGTGAGTGTGTATGTCTACCACCACCTGAACCTCTCGTGGTAATTTTCAGGCACTAAACTTTGAGAACCACTGCTGATGTGGTTAAATTCATTCTGTATATAGAATCGGGACTTGGTTAGTTGTTAACTGTGACCTGAGCCTAGTTCCGTCAATAAACAACCTGGAAGAATGTGTCTGCATTCTTGTTCCTGCTCTTTCCTCCTTACTCTATTGTCTCTAGAACAAGAACAGAGGGATTCTTGGTCGTGAATAGTTATGGAAATCACCGTCTATCTTTGAAATCACAGCATGGATTGCTAAAGTTCAATGACAACGTTGGACATTGAAAGGGAAAGTAAAATCTAGAGCCTACAAACCAGACTTGTATTCTCCCCTGTTTAAAAAAAATCCCCAAATGTCCTACAATTTGCCTTTTGGCTAACACTTTTGTGATTGGATATATGCTTCTGAGACAAAGATTGGGAAGGAAAAATGATAGGATTTATATGATTGATTTTCCCTTCTATGTTTACAGCTGAATATAAAGCATGCTTGGTTCCTCAATAGGCAGCCCATTGCCAGCATCTTCTGCGATCATGCAGCATTCTGAAAGTATCTCTCACATTCCAAGAGACTGGAAATTTTGCTGGACTCCAGAGCAGTCACACGTAAGACGCATAGACACAAACAGAGACACATAGCATACAACAGACAGACACACATAGGGTCAGACATACACAGCCACAAATACCACTTACAAAGGCAGGACAAACACGCACAGCTCATAAGACACACATATACATAATCAGTCAGATACTGCTTATACACACAGACACATACAGACATCCACAGACACACACACACACACACACACACACACACACACACACACACACACACACTTCTACAGATAGATATCACTCACAGAGACAAAAACAGCAGACATACATATGGACAGATATGAGGACAAACCGATTCATAAACAGACTTGAGCCAGGTACAGATTAAGACTCCTGCAACACACTGATGGAGGGTGGAAGGCACTGGGAGCATGAAGAAGAGAATTCAAATCTGCACCTGCTTTGGTTAAATGTCTCCAAGAGGAAGGTACTTTCCTTTCTTTCCTTAAGGTGACACAGATGTATTACTGGTAACTCAGAATTAATCACCAATGGGCATAATCTGTACATTCCTCCTACTACCAGAGAGCAGAAGGGATATTGGGGACGTGAGCAGTCATGGGGAGAGGTAGTATGGAAAAGGACTATGGTTCTGAACTTTGTACTCTAGCCATCAACACACTGTACTGACTGACTTAATGTATTCCTGCATCTCATTTGCAAAACACATTCCACAGAAAGAAGCCTTGTTTCTGAAAATACGTGTTTTGGGGGTAGGGATATATGAGGAAGCTCTATTTGGGGGAGATATATTCTGTTGTTTTTCTGTGTTAAATATTTATGTAGCTTTGCAAAATACATGATATGGTAAAATAAATGAAAAAAATAATTATTCACACACAAGCCTACCCACAGTGTTCTTTCAAAACACAGAGGCATAGAAAATAATCTTGAACTTCAGAAACAGATCGGAGCACAGGGCCATCTCTTTGTTTTGATAACACTAGGATTTTTATTTTGTAACTCCCCTCAGATGGGGTAAATTACCAAATTTGAGAGACATCATTTCTAGGAGCTATCAAAAATGTATTTTGGCCAGATGTAGTGGCATACAATTGTAATTGAAGTACTGGGGAGGATGAGGCAGGAGAATCTTGAGTTTGAAGCTAGCTTGGGCTACACAGAGTTCAAGTCCAGGGTGGAATCCATAGGGACAAGTGGTCTCAACAACAAAACAATATAAACACCACAAATCAATAAGATCCCGTGGTGGTTTGAATGGAAATGGCCCCTATAGGCTCATATGTTTGAATGCTTGGTCCTTGGTTGGCAAAACTGTTTGGGAAGGATTAGGAGGTGTGGCCTTGTTGGAGGAGGTGTGTCACTGGGGGTGGGCTTTGAGATTTCAAAAGCCTACACCATTCCCAGTTAGCACTCTCTGCCTTGTGCTTGTAGATAAGAATATAAACTCTTAGCTACTGCTTTAGTGCTACATTCCTGGTCATGAATATCATGGACTCATCCTCTGAAACTGTAAGCAAGTCCTCAGTTAAATATTTTCTTTTGCAGGTTGTCTTGGTAAAGTATCTCTTCACAGCAACAGAACAGTGACTAAGACAGACCCACTTGCTCTTCAAATAATCAGAGTTTCTGTGAAATTTCCTTAATTTTCACTTACATCAATGCTTCTTTGAACTCTCTTGGGAACTCTTCAGTAACTACCCGTAAAGCTTCGACTATGGCGTGAATTACCATTGCCTCATCTGAACATTTGTACCAACAAGTCAAACCAGTCTCCCTTCCTGCCTTCCTCCCCACCCCAAAACATGTTTCATAAGGAAAAAGCAAAGGTAAGTTCAATCGGGAGGGGCAGAGGAGGGTGCCTCTTGCTGGAAGTTAATTATTTCCTTCTGCTTCCTCTCCAGCGATATTATCAGCCAACCCAGGGCCTTTTCTTCCATGTCCATCACTCTGTTCCATTAAGCAACAGGTGCCATTTGCAAAAGCTTTAAAAAAAAATAGAAGCAAGCAACAGTTTTGGTTAGCAACATTTCCTAACTCCTGTCAGAGACACACCCATGGACTTTCCACATTGCATGGCAAGGTGGAAAATTCTAACCTTTTAAAAGCCTCTGGTTGCCAAAGATTCATGGGTAGGAGTAAAAGCCAGCGAAGAAACTAAGTCACTTCCTGTGTGCATATGTTCTATTTGACACCCCGGCCGTGACTGCTGTCTTCTCTAAAGCCCTCATACTGCAGGTTGTGGAGATGCACTTACAGGGGGAGACTGTCAGTCCTCAACAGCGGAAAGAGAAGCCAGGAGAGAAGAGTCAGACACAGAAACCAGTAAAGCTTAAGCAGGATGGACTAAATGACAGACATTTATGTATGTCTCTAAGGGGACAGAGAGGCAAGAGTGACGACTCCCTATTGAGAGACTTTACAGTGGAGCCCCACGTGGCTCATACACCCTAGTTCAGACACACACACACACACACACAACGGTGAGATGAGAAAGCGAGACAAGAGAAAGCAGACTGAATGACAGGATGCCTATGAAGCTCTTTGGGTACCATCTCACTTATTTCTAATTGGCACCTGATGTAAAGTCCTAAGGACAGAAGACCTTTAAATGGAGGAGAAGGGTGCTCCAGGCTTCGGGAGCAGCACAGAGTCAGAGCTGACAGTCTGGGGCTCAGCAGTGAATCGGAGAGTGACAGTTGCTGTGTACTTACTACAGAGAGGAGATGGAAACGAGACGTGGAAAGTTACAGTAGACAAAAGTACCGGGAACTGTGTGCACCGGGCCATGGGACTCAGACGTGAGGAAAAGGTGGGTGCTTTGCTTCCTCCTGGGGTGTCATTACCTTCTCTATCAACCTGGTTTGGGTTTTGTTTTGAAGACATATGGAAAGGAAAACCAACATGTCACAACCCACGAGGACATCTTGGTTGTACCCTGTGTCCTAATTAATGAATTGTGAAATGGCCACTGTCTCTGCTTCCCTTGACCCTCTCTTCCCAGCCTGCTCCCTCCCCACTCCATGGATACCAGAGCATTAACTCCATCTTCAGTATATCTGACATCACCTGGGACCCCTACATCCCAGCTCTGCCGTTCACTCAGCCACCGGCAGCACTGTCACCAGCCCCCCCCCCCCCCGCCAGGATCCCACCATCGCCATCATCGCCGTCAAGCACATGGAGGTGAGCAAGAGGACATGGATGAGAAAGTGGCTGCACACTGTCCTTCCCGGGAATGACATTCTTTGTCCTCGATTGAATTTTGTGGAGAAGATCCACCTTGGCAGATGGATCCAGATGGTGGCTGGTATTCTGCAGGGCCTCAACAAGTCTTTGTTAAATTGAGTTTTAATTGCTTATGAGATCTTGATTAAAATAAACTCAGCTACTTTTTGCTCTATGAACCTTCATAAGTCAATGTTTTTTTTTTTTTAATAATGAGATTAGGAATATCAAGAAGCAGCTGGGCTATTGTCAAATTTTAGTTTAAATGTTGAATAGTTTTGACCATAACCCCCATTTAGCAATATTAAAAATAAATCAATCTTGTAATTTTCCAAATGGCAGTTGACCTCTCTGATCTGTGATTTCACTTTCTTCAGTTTAAGTTAGTAGAGGTCAATAAAAGTCCATAAATATACATTTTTCTAGCAATAATTCATTAAAATTATTTTCATTACATGTATTTATTTATTTTGTCTGTTAAGATGAATGTGTGTGAGCCCACCTGTACATGTACATGTTGTCCATTTGCTTCTTCCATCCTGTGGGCTTCCGGGATCCACTTCAGGCCATCAGACTTGAAGGCAAGTATCTGGATCCGCTGAACCGCCTCACCAGACCAAGGTGAAGGAACACCACTAAAGGAGACTCTTTCATAAAAATAATAGATACATTTTATAAAATATAAACAATGTCGGACTCTCTCCCTTTCACAGTTCCCAGAAAAACAATAACTAGTCACCCACAGTATCCGTGTCCTTCTACTGTGTCCAACGGTTGTCAGTAGAACTTTGGGGACTTAAAATAAAGCCGAGGGCCTTCCCTCTTGGCTTTTAGAGGGGCTGAGGGTGTGGCTCAGTGGTAAGGTGCTTGCCTAGCACCTGTAAGGCCCTGAGTGTGAGCGGTAGCACCACAGAACCCATAAATGCAGTTCTGGAGGTCTGACCCGGATTCCTTGGGGTGAACCAGCATGTGTCAACAGGGCTGTGCTCAGTGTAGAGGCTCCAGGGACCTTCCTGTCCCTTGCTTTCCCAGTCTGGGGGAGTTGCTTACATTCTTGTGCTTGTGGTCTCCTTGATCACCTTGCAAGTCTGTGGCTTGTGACTCTCTGGTCATCCCTCCATAGCCTTCCTCTTTGACTTTATAGTCTCTTCTGATTACACTTGGATAATGCAGCGTAACCCAGCTGCTGGTTATCATTTGCAGCCTAATTCCTTTTTGCATGTAATATAATATGGCACGTTCTAAAGACTATAGTGTCTGTGCAGGGGTGCCACTATTCTTCCCCACCCACGTTCTCTCCATTCTTAATAATGTTTACATATATGTAAACATATATTACACACACACACACACACACACACACTCACACACACACACACACACACACACACACACACACACACACACATATATATATATATATATATATATATATATATATATATATATATAATGTATTTCTATGGATGTTCCACTCATTTAAAAATGAGATGATGTGCATAAGAGAATGGAGTCAGGCTCTACTTTTAGCTCAGCTAATAATTACCAAGGGTACTTTGAGTATGACAAGTGCACACTAGCCTCACTAAGGATGACCCTTTCCCCATTCAGGTGACTACGGAGCTAGAGTGACAGTTTCACCATATGATGACTCATGAGTGCACCAACAAGTTGGAAAGTACAGTCTTTCTTTCATGGAAGAATTGGGGGTATTCTGATGAGAACAGGGGCAACTAGCTGAAATGAAGCCTGGATGTGTTCACACTGGTAACAAATTAAGTTCCAGTCTGCTGAGGTCTCTGGGAAGGAAAGAAATTGGGTTTTCATGTATGTATTCTAATAGTGGGTATCCTACTGGGCAACTCTTCCCCTCCCCGGCATTTTAAGATGATACAGATGTAAAGAATGGCACATTTTCTCCCTGCTAGTCACTTCTGAGTCATCGTCTAAGCTGGCCACAGGATTGGCTGCACAGTCTGCTCTCCAGGTAGGGAGCTGAAAACAACACGTAGTTCACGCTCTCAGGGAGCTTCAAACGGGCAAAACCAGTGTAATCAAATAAAATTAAGAAAACTATATGGATTTTATTTTGTGTGACCTAATTATAACTGTAAAGGGATGTGTAATTATTATTTATACAGCACCTGTTCACTTTCAATCTCTTTCAGATGCACACACAGAAAGAAGGAAGGAAGGAAGGAAGGAAGGAAGGAAGGAAGGAAGGAAGGAAGGAAGGAAGGAAGGAAGGAAGGAAGGAAGAAGAACAACCATCAGGGCCTTACTTTGTAGCCCAGGCTGGCCTTAAAACTCAAGGTCATCCTCCTGCTTCAGCCTCCCAAGTGCAGCGATTATAAGGATGGACCACTACCTCTTTCTTCCTATTATCTCTTAAAAAAACAAAGCAGGAAGAGACAATTTGACAAATTTTATCTAATCTGGTGATAGGCAGACAGATCTCTCATTCCAATCTTTCCTCCATGACTCCTGTTTTTCTCATCTTTTTAGATGCCAGATTCTAGATTTTCAACTGGTGAAAAATGATGAGTAATCAGGCAAGAGATGGGTGAGGAGTAAGATGTGCTGCCATCCACAACATGGATATTTTCCGAGGCAAAAAACTCACTTGTTTCCTTGGCTTTTGAGGTCTAGATATAGCGAAGCCAATACTCTAAATCTATGCTGTGGCTAATTTCTAGGAATCTCCAGGCAGGCAGTTTGCATTCTCAAAGTCACCCCTGGTTCTAAGCCTCTAGTCTAATTTTCGTCATGGCAATGCCTGCTGGGAGTGGGGTGTGTGCGTGCGCGCGCGTGCGTGTGTGTGTGTGTGTGTGGGGGGGAGATGTGGGGGGGTGGGGGGGTGCGTGTGCGTGTGCGTGTGTGTGTGTGCGCGCGCGTGCGCGTGTGATCTTTCTCAAGGAAGTTTCCTAACGAGATCCTCACCTTTAACCCTGTACAAAAGTAAACTCAGCATGGATCAAAGACCTCAGTGTAAGACCTGAAGCCTTGAAGCTGCTGGAGGAAAACACTTCAGAACGTGGCAGAGGCAGGGGCCTTCTAAAATGACTGTGAAGCACAGGGGTTTAATTGCAAGTACTGATAGAACTGTATGAGAACACAAAACCTTCTGCACAGCAAAAGAAATAATTATCAGTGAAAAGACAACCTGAAGAATGGGAGGAAAGTCCTTTCCAACTGTAAATATGACAGGCTGTTAGTATCTAGGATATATAAATAACTGAAAATAAAACACCATAAATTGAGATCATTTAACCAATAAATCAATGAATGAACCAAATATACTCGTCTCAAAAGACAAAGTATAAATGGTCAATAAAAACCAGAAAAACTATTCAATATCTGTAGCCACCAGGAAAATGCAAATTAAAACTGCTTTGAGATTCTAACTCACCCTAGTCAGGATGTCTACCATAGGAAAACAAAGACCAACAGATGCTGGCAAGGATGTGAAGAAAGAGGAGCCATTATACATCACTGGTAGGAGTGTGGACTGGTGTGGCCACTATAAAAATCCATGTGAACTTCTCAAACAACTAAAAGCTGAACAACTGTCATATGCCACTCCTGGGTGTGTATCCAAAGGAATCTAAAGTCAGCACAACACAAAGATACCTGCACATCCATGCTCATTGCTGCCCTGTTCATAATAGCCAAGACATAGAAACAGCCCAGATGCCCACCAACAGATCAGTGAATGAAGAAAACACGAGGACTGTGTGTGTGGGGGGGCTGTGTGTGTGTGAGGGCTGTGTGTGTGTGAGGGCTATGTGTGTGTGTGGGCTGTGTGTGTGTGTGTGTGTGTGTGTGTGTGTGTGGCTGTGTTTTACTCAGCCATAAAAAATGAAATCATGCATGCAGGAAAAATGGATGAAACCGAAAATCAACATGTTAAGTGAAACAAGCCAGACACAGAAAGACAAGCTTTGCACATTTTTCTTCTTCTCATAGGCAGCATCTGGATTAAAAACATGTTTGATGTGGAAGTAGAAGAGGGACTGTGTGGAGGGAGGAAGAGGGAGGCTAGTGCTGGGAAGCTAGATTTTTAACAGGCTTGAAAGGCTCTCGAAGTGGACTCTTCCCTCATGATCAGCAGCCTGTGAAACCAGGAAATGAAGCTGCAGGGTCCCGACTGCCGGTTGGAGACATAACATTCTGAACTGCCTGAAAGTTCATTAATGCTGATAGAGGACAGTGATATACCATTGTCCTGTCCCTTAAGATTTAATCCAAATGGACCTGTCAATCTCTGGGGAAGGAAAATGCCTGTCAGGAAAAGCTGTCTGTGCTAGACAATCCTAAAATGTAGATCTGCCCAATGGTGCCCTTGGCCCTGTCCACTCAACTTCACTGTGATAAATTCTATGTATCTTCTGCACTGTGTTTTGTGCGTCTCTGCAGAATTCTTTTGATGGCATTCACAAGGAGGTGGGGAGAGTCCCGAGCAAGACCCAGGTGACAGTAATGGGGTGGGACAAAGGTGGCATAATTCCTGTCATGTGCAGAATCTGGATTTCACTCCAAATGTGACATGTACACAAGGGGGGATGACTATATGGGTGGCGGACCAGCACTAGGAGGGAGGGATTGCTAGGAGCGGGAAAGGGATAGTAGTTTGCTGCTGCAGTCTTTATTGTGGCATCCCCCAACAAGACCACAATGTCCTGGGTCTGTAAAGGGTGCCAAGAACCACTCCTGAGAGCGTCTCCGTGTCTGCTTTATTGCACGTGAGCAACCACTTACATAGTGGAAGCCTATCAGCTGTAATTGGTTAGCACATTACCTCCAATTAGACAGTGAGTACTCACACCACCAGAGTCTTTCTTTATGTGGGAGAAGCGCATAAAAGGAGAGCAGAGAGTGCAGACGCATCAGTAGGCCGGCTACCGGCTACTCAAGCTACTTCAGAACTCGGTGTTCTGACTGCAGGAGCATGGTGTACCGCACTTCTTATTTAGAAGCGCAGTGTGCCAGGTCACGCCTGCATTTTCTCCTACATGCGTGTGTGTGTGTGTGTGTATGGGGGTGTAAATAAGAGCAAAGTATAGTGATATTACGCATATGAAAATGCCATAATGAAACCTGTTTGTTGTTGTTTAAAGACAGGATTTCCCTTAGTCCAGACTGGACTCTACCTGGCTATGCAGCTGAGATGGTCTTGAACTTCCCACTCCTGGGTGGCTGGTTTAGAGGCGTGTATCAGCAGTCTCAGTGAAGCCTGTTTTTGTATGATAACTTAAAAAACGAACTTAAAAAGGAAAATTTTCAGTCACCCACTCTGCCTCACCTGGTACCCCACTTTCAGGTCATCAGCTTGGTTCCCGTTCCCCTTCCTCCTCTCTGGAACCCAATGTCAGGCAAACCATCAGGCCACCGTCCCATTTCCTCGGGGCCTTCACATCAACTTCAGGTGCTCCCTCCTCCAAGTGGCTTGTCACCTTTCTGTTCCCGAGAAGAATTCTGGAGCCAGCTGTTAAGAAAATACAAATCTCAACTCTGTATGGTTTATTTTTAAACTCCAGTGCTTTCGGCCCAGGGAATACTAGTATTTCTTTTACTGAAAGAGTATTTTCTGTGTGCTTGTTCTATGCCAACATTACTGCTGGAGCTGTAAGCACAGCAGGGAGCTTTATACAGTCCTGACCCTGGAGAAGTTTTCATCTCCTGAGGATAAAGGAATGCTTTAGACAAATAATGATACAGATAATTATTTGTGGTAAAGGCCACAAAGGAAAATCTCAGAATGCTATCCGCAAGGCCGTGATGGTGGCAGGAGCTTAATGACATGGAATTTGTTCTGGATTTTGAAACGTTGGTTATTCCTAGGTCACTGTTTTTGTTTGTTTGTTTTGCTTTTTTTCCCCCCTGCAAATATGGCCTCTGAAGAGTGGCCTGAAACAGGAAGTATGACGTCTGGGGGGGTTTTAGGTGCCTGGCACTGTGCTCAGGTTACAGGGATCTTATGAGCAGCCTGGTGTGTGTGTGTGTGTGTGTATGCGTGTGTGTGTGTGTGTGTGTGTGTGTATGCGTGTAAATGTGTGCGTGTATGTGTGTGTGTATGTGTGTGTATATGCGTGTGTGTGTGTGTGTGTGTATGCGTGTGTGTGTGTGTGTGTATGCGTGTAAATGTGTGTGTGTATGTGTGTGTGTATGTGTGTGTGTAAATGTGTGTGTGTATGTGTGTAAATGTGTGTGTGTGTATGCGTGTGTGTATGCCTGTGTGTATGTGTGTGTGTATGTGTGTATGTGTGTATGTGTGTGTGTATGCATGTGTGTGTATGTGTGTGTGTAAATGTGTGTGTATGTGTGTGTATGCATGTGTATGTATGTGTGTGTGTGTAAATGTGTGTGTATGTGTGTGTGTATGCATGTGTGTGTGTATATGTGTGTGTGTGTGTGTAAATGTGTGTGTGTATGTGTGTGTGTATGTGTGTGTATGTGTGTAAATGTGTGTGTGTATGTGTGTGTATGTGTGTGTATATGTGTGTGTGTATGTGTGTGTGTGTGTAAATGTGTGTGTGTGTGTGTGTGTGTGTGTGTGTGTGCGTGTATATGTGTGTGTGGGGGGGGTGGAGTGAAAGTGAAGTCTAACCATTTCAGACAGAGTACCAAATGAAGCCGCTAAAAACAGTGACAAGGTGAGCGGTCGGGCCGGCCACAGGGAGAGG
The DNA here is from genome assembly GCF_004664715.2 of Peromyscus leucopus. Lineage (NCBI taxonomy): Eukaryota > Metazoa > Chordata > Mammalia > Rodentia > Cricetidae > Peromyscus > Peromyscus leucopus. Next base: position 139,624,361 of record NC_051067.1, read on the forward strand.
TCTTGGGCAGAAGCCTAGCGAGTGAGGAGGTTAGCCAATGGAAAGGGATCTGGGGACAGAAACAGCACTGTGGCCTCATCTGACCACAGGAAAAGGCAACAGGCACTCAGGCAAGTCCAGATGAAGAGGGGTGGAGGTTCTGGGGAGGAACCAGCACCCTCTTAGGGAAGGGTCTTGAAGGCCATCCTAAGGAACCAGGGTCTTTGTTCCAAGAGTAAATGAAATTATCACTGGAGGAATAACTTATAAAATTTATGCTTAAAAAGATCATTGTAGGTGCAGGAAGGAGAAAAATGGCTTAGTAAAGTCATTTATAATAAATAATCTAAGTATATGTCAATACAGAATTGGTTAAGTAAATTATAATATAGCCATTAAATAGAATACTATGATACCATTAAAATGGTGGCATGTAAATACGTTAACCTGGAAAAATGTCCACATTACAGTAATGGGGAGGGGAGGATAAAGTTCAGTATAATGTATGTATATTTTTAAAAAAAGATCTGAAAGTATATAAATGAAAATGTCTATATTGTTTTTCTCTGAACAACAAACTAGTGATTTTTTTTTAAACCTTTTTATTTGCTTACCTACATAGTCTAATTTTTCTACTGGAGTAATGAAAAACAAGTTTCCCTGACATAAGATTAGAATATGACCTAAAATATTTCATTACTGTGAAATATTTATAATATTTTTTTTATAATAAAGAGTTGTGGAAGTTTTATTTTGCCTACTTCACATAGCCTTTTGTAGCACATTTCAACTATTATTCCATGTAATTTATAATGGAAAAACAAAAGTGTCACCACACAGGGAACATTCTTTAAAATTAAAGTCCACTATTCCTTTTTTCCTGCATGCGTCAATATCTTTGGTCTTAATATTTTTTTTGGAACCAGTGTACAGTTCCCTTCCAACTGAGTGTTGATTTTCACAGTGCTTCTGACGTGTGTGTGTGTGTGTGTGTGTGTGTGTGTGTGTGTGTGTGTGTGTGTGATATTTGTGTTCACGTGGTTATGTGCAATTATATATTTGGGTACATGTGCATTGTGTGTGTACCTGTATATGGAATCCAGATGTCGATGCCAGCTGTCTCCCTCAGCTGCATCCCTCCTTAGTTTTCAAGACAGGCTTTCTTACTGAGCCTGGAGCTCACAGATTCATCTGGGCTGACTGACTTCAGGGATCTGCCTTTCCCTGTCTGCTGTTTTCATGTCTGTTGCTATGATAAAATACTCCAACAAAAGCAACTCAAGGGAGGAAAGGCCTTGTTTTAGCTTATAAGTTACAGTCCATCATCAAGAGAAGTCAGAGCAGGCGCTCAACCAGGAACTTGAAGCAGGAATGATGAAGGAATGATGCTTGCTTGTTTAGATAGTGTTCTTATAGAAGCCAGGCCCATCTGCTTAAGGAAGGGTGCCATCTAAAGTGGCCTGGGCCCTGCTCTATCAGTTACCCATTGGTAACTGGCCAGTTTGATCTTGGTAATCCCTCAAGTGAGACTCCCTTCTCTGCTGACTCCCAGCTGTATCAAGGTGACAGCTAAGGCTAGCTAGGACCCTTTGTCATGCTCCAATGGTGGGGTGACAGACATATACTGCTCCATCTGCTTTTACATGGGAACTAGGATCTGAACTCTGGCCATCCTGCTTGTGTGACACTGAAAAGGTCTGATGAAAAACATCCGAATAATTAGAAACCAACACGCAGCGGAATGTATCTGAGCTCAGGTCCATTTTATGAATCAATATCTATACTTACTCTGGGAACATTGTATAGCTCTTGACATTCATGTCACTCTTTTGTTCAGTTTCCAGCATGAGGAGAAGCTTGAAATCCCTCAAATATTAGCTATTCCACAACAGTAGCACATCTGAACAAATGTCAAAGGACCAATATGTATGGTTTTCTGACTGTAGCTATGTGGGTTTCAGTTTCCAGCAACTGCGTTTTTTTTTTTCTTTCTTTCTGAGATTCCTTTGTTAACTCCAAAGACATCTCTTGAATTTTCAATTTCATATTATGTTTTACAACAGTAGATTCCTGTGAATGTGACCAGTTTATCTATTGGCTTGCAAACACCAAAGATTTATTTTTGCTTGTTGAAAAATCGTGATCCCTTGCACACAATTTCTGTCATTGTTCTATAAAGCAGCTGAGATTTCCTATGTCCTCTGGTGATCTGTCCGTAATACTTTCAAATAGACTGTCAAGCGCCTGGAGCCATGGCTCAGTAGTGAAGAGAACTGGCTGGTTTTGCAGAGAACCCCAAGGCCTTGGGATCAATTCCTGGCACCCACATGCCAGCTTACAACTGTCAATAACTTCAGCTCCAGGGAGTCGGTCACTCTCTTCTGCCCTGTGTGGGCACCATCCATGCACGTGATGCGCAGACATATACACAGGCAGAGTACTCACACACATAAAAACAAACTGTGAGAAAGCTGCACACCTTACCAATTATGCTAAAGGGAAGGTATGAATAAAAAACTGCTTTTAAACATTAAGCAGCTTTAATTCTTTCAGCTATATGAGCCACAACCCTCTGTTCAGCTGAGGTCTTGGGAAGGAGCTTTGCCTTTATTCTTTAATTTGTTTCAGCACAGCTATGGACATGTTCTACAGAAACGGAGGCTATCAGACTGACAATTCCTTGCTTCCTTGCTCTTCCATGTATCAGTGAAGTAAGTCTATAGTGCAGCTCAAATGATCCCAAAGACGAATTCTGATGTCAGTGGAGGATGCATCTGTCATGGCAATCAGTGGGCTTCCCCTACACTACATTCTATCTGAAATAGTCACATTCAACAGAAACACACTTTAGGCCCTGTGGTGTCTGAAGATCCTTTGCTCATCTCAACCCTCAAACACAGCTGCTCATATTTATATAATGGTCTGTATGTGGATCATCTTCTTGTCACTGTGACCAAATGCCCAACAGTAAGAACTGAAGGGGGAAAGACTTATTTTCCTCGTGGCTTCAGAGTTATCCCCCATTATGGTGGGGAGGGTGTAGCAGAATACCTTGAATGAGGGCAGAAAGAAAAGACTAGGGCATGTCCCAGTAACTCATTTCCTCTGTAGTCCCCAGTTCTACCATTTCCCATCTGTGCAGATGTCGACTCCATCAGTGGATTCAATCATTCCTTAGGTCAGAGTCCTCAAGATCTGATTATGTCCAGAAATGCCTCACAGACATCCCTGGAACACTTTAATCCTTTTCTGGGTGATTTTGTTGTTGTTTGAGACAGGGTTTCTCTGTATAGCCCTGGCCATCCTGGATCAGGCTGGTTTTGAACTCAATGATTTGCCTTCATCTGCCTCCTGAGTGCTGGGATCAAAGGTGTGCACCACCACCGCCCAGCATGTCTGGATGATTGATGCAATCAAGTTGACAGTTAACCAGAGCATATGGGTTTTAAAGTGTTTCCACATAGACCACTGGTAACAGGTTTCCAAAGACAGTGTCTTAGTAAGGATTTCTACTGCTGCAACAAAACACCATGACACAAAAGCAAGCTGGGGAGGAAAGGGTTTATTTGGCTTGCACTTCTATATCACTGTTTATCACTGAACTCAAATGTAGGAGGGAACTGGAGGCAGGAGCTGATGCAGAGGCCATGGAGGGGTGCTGCTTACTGGCTTGCTCTCCAAGGTTTGCTCAGCCTGATTTTCTTATAGAACTTAGGCCCACCAGCTCAGGGATGGCACCACCCACAATGAGCTGAGACCCCATAAATCACTAGTTAAGAAAGTGCCCTAGAGCACATCTTATGGAGGCATTCTCATCTAAGGTTCCCTTCTTTCAGATAACTCTAACTTGGGTCAGGTTGATGTAACGCTATCCAGCACAGATATGTTTAAGAAAGAAAAACAAAGTCCATGCCAGGCATGGTAGAACACTGCAGTCGTTTGAGGACTCTGAGGGTTGAAGGATTGACTTTAGAGCCTGCCTGCGTTGATAAGAAAACCCTGTCTTTAAAAAAAAGAAAAGCTGTGAGTTATGTTTTGAAAGCCCGACTTCCCAGCTGCCACAGATACATAGCTAGTTTTCAAGATCATATGACATAGACTATCAACTCTCTTTGGGGTCAAAATAATAACTGAGCACATTTTTTTTGTCTATCTTAATCAGGTTTTCTATTGCTGTGGTAAAACACCATGCCCAAAGACAACTAAGAGATGAAAGGGCTTTATTTTATCTTAGCACTCTCAAGCCACTCTCCACCACTGAGTCAAGTCCCGGCAAAACTCAAGGCAGGACCTGGAGGCAGGCACTGAAGCAGAGGCCACAGAGGAACACTGCTTACTGGCTTGTTCCTCAGGGCTTGTTCAAACTACTTTCTTACACACTCTAAGACCACCTGCCTTGGGGGTGGCACCATCCACAATGGCCTGGGCCCCTTCCACATCAATCATTAATCAAGGAGATACCTCCCAGGCTTGTCTGAAGGCCAATCTTATGCAATTATTTTCCCTCTTCTCAGTGTGGCTCCCTCTTCTCAGATAGCCTTAGCCTGTGTCAAGTTTACTTTTTTCTCTGTACATGGAATAAAACCCAGGGTCTCGTGCATGTTTGGAAATCCCCGTACTACTGAGTTACATCCCCAATCTTCCCTTGTACTTTTGTTGATTTGTTACAGGCCCCCAGACCTTAGCACAACCAACGCCATGCTGGGAGCACCATTGTGACCTTAAAACCCAGCACATAGGCTCCAATACCTGCCAAGACAGGAGCAAGGATATAATCTTTCAAAGACCCAGTCAATAGTTCCGGGAGCCAGGAAAGTCCTTAAATACACTAACTTTGCCTTTTGGCTTCTGTAGTTTCACTTTTCGCTAACTGTTCTTGCTGACTGAAGTGTATCAAATAGGATGTGGTTTTTGTGCATGAAAGAGTAAGAACAGCGAAGCTCAGGCTGCGAGATGTGGGCAAGTTCCCCATGCAGCTGCTGCTGGCCCACAATACAGACTTGCTCTTTGGCTCTAACCACGTTTATGTGTGTTCTCCGGTGGACTTGCCTCACAGCTTTTGAGATAGGGTCTCATTATGCAGCCCCCGGCTGCTCTGGAACTCACTATGAAGACCAGGCTGACTTTGAACTCACAGGGCTCCTCCTGTCTTTGCCTCTCCAGGGCTGAGATTAAGCACTACCAAGCCCAGTTTTGTTTTGGTTTTTGCTTCTCATGTTTCATTTGAGACATGAATTCAGGAAATTATCCAGGCTGGCACTGAACTACTCTGTAACCCAGGCTGACCTTGAACCTGGATTCCCCTGCCTCAAACTCTTGTGTAGTTAAGATTAAAGGCTTATTCCACCAGGCCCACCTTGATTTTTAAATACCTAATGACAATGCGAAGTGGTGTGAAAACTATTCAACAGAGGCGTAATTATGGACATGGAGGGGTGAGAACAATGGATTTTGACAAAACAGATCAAAGAAAGCCTAACCAAGGGATAACACCTGATCTAAGGAGTCATTAAAAAACAAGCTACCACCACTGTCCTTCAAAGCGATATGCTTGGCAGCCTCAGCTTTCATCTCACTGAGGCTGACAATTGTCAAAACATTTCAGAAATCGCCTCTCCATATTGTTTTACCACACAGGACGATCAACCCCATTTCTCTGTAGTCGCTTTAAAGAAAATCAGAATGCCAATCACCACTATCAGTTCAAGTAGACAGCATCCCTCCCCTCAGAGAGAGCCTTGACTCTGCGTCTTTGTGATTTGAAGAGAGGGACAAAAGATGAATAGTTCTTGCAATCTGAAGGCCTTTAAGGGAGCATTTTTGTCTGAATCTGAGCTCAAGTACTTGCAGAAGTCAGCCATATTTGCTAGTATGTGAAAGATAGGCCTGTCTTCAGAGGAAATATTTTGCCGTATGTAAGAATTTTTGTTTGTGTTTTGAGACAGCCTAGGCTGGGCTAGAACTCACTATGTATAGAAAGATGACCCTTAACTACTGATCTTCCTTCATCCACCAACTGAGGCCTAGTGACAGGCATATGTCACCATGTCCAGATAAGCATCTTGAGTGATATGAAAGTGGAAATTTTGGGATCTGTGTATATACACACACACACACACACACACACACACACACACACACACACACACACAGAGAGAGAGAGAGAGAGAGAGAGAGAGAGAGACAGAGAGAGAGAGAGAGAGAGAGAGAGAGACAGAGAGAGAGAGAGAGAGACAGACAGAGACAGAGAGAAAGAGAGTGTGCACATATAGAACAATCTAGTCTTCTCAGAGAAGTACTTATTGAATTGGGAAACTCAGGATAAGCCTATAAGAACTTATCTTTGATGTGAGATCTTGTGATCTTACCATGTCATAAGAGATGGAAAAGCATTTGGCTACTAATCTATACAGAATCAAAAGTCAAAGAGATATGTAAAATAATTTGGAAATAAGTTTCAATTTTGTGCAATGTTCAGTTATAGGAGTTGACAAAATGAGGAGAACTATGAAAGATGGAAGAGAGAACAAATAACCATGGGGGTTAAAGAGAGGAAGAGTGAACAGGCAGTGGAAACAGACAGGAGAGAGAAGAGAGAAGCTGTACAGAATGGAAGGAACACAGGCTCTCACTGAGGATGCTATGCTCTTGCTGTTTTATTTTTATTGTTTGATCATTTAATCCATGCACATATTGTATTTTGATAAAGTCCACCCCAATCTCTACTCCCCAATTCCTACCTAATAACCACCACTACTTATCACTCTTAACTTCATACGCTTCAAACACACAGCGTCCACTTGGTGCTGCGCGAACGTGCATGGGTGTAGGAGCATTTACTGGAGCACTGATAACCTCCCAGGGGCCACATCGTTGAATAAAGCTGACTCTTCCCCAGCAGCCATCGATTGCCAATAGTTTGTTAGCTCGGAGTGGAACTTCATGGCTCTGCCCCATCTATGCTGAGAGTCTGGTTGGCTTGATCTGCGGGCATGGCTGCTGGGTTCATGTGCGCAACTGTGCTTTCATGTCTGGCAAATACTGTTTTGGAGCAGATGCCCAACCTTTCTTTGGATCTTACAAATATCACATACTTCTTATTCCATGGTGATCTGCTGTGGAATAATGCTTTTGTACACTGGTTTAATAAAGCACTGATTGGCCAGTAGCCAGGCAGGAAGTATAGATGGGATAAGCAGACAAGGAGAATTCTGAGAAGAGGAAGGCTGAGTTGAGAGATGCCAGCCCGCGGTCCAGGGAGCAGCATGTAATGGCACATGGGTAAAGCCACAGAAAACATGGTGACATATAGATGAACAGAAATGGGCTGGCTTAAGTGTAAGAGCTAGTCAGTAGTAAGTCTGAGCTAATGGCCGAGCAGTTTTAAATAATATTAAGCCTTTGAATGATTATTCTATAAGTGGACCATGGGACTGCAGGGGCTTGGTGGGATGGAGAAACTTTCTGGATATAGTGATCCCTGAACCTTGGGAGGATGAGGTGTGAGACAGATGTCCCTTTCATAGGTGAACACTCCACAGTCTCTAATTTTCTGCAGGTTGACTAGTTGTGAGTTTCTGTATTAATCTTCATCTCCTGGAAAAATAATTTTCTCTTATGAGGATTAAGAGATGCACTAATCTATAGGTATAAATATAAGAACAAGGAGGCAGTTCAACAGGATGTCCATTTAGCCGAATAATAATATTAGATTTGTCCCTATGGCCTATGACCTAGCCAGGTACAGTCTTTGTCTCAGTTAAAACTACAAAGCACAAGTTTCAAGTTATGGAGTAAGCTTTAAATCCAGTCAGGAAGTAATTGTTCACCCCTAACAGCTATGTTGCTACTGTGGGCACTATTGTGGCTATTGCATTACTGTAACTCGCAGGATTCACAGCTTGGTAAGATTAATCAGTAAGATTAATTAATTAATCGATTAATTACTTTTCTCCCCTGGTAGTACACATAGAACCTTCCAAAGCTGTGAAAGCTAGTCAATAGAGATGAAGCTTCCAGGTTAGTACTGGTTGGATTTTTCCATGTCCTACAATTCAAATATGTCATGTTTTGAGCAATAGGGACTAGTTCTAGAGGGTGACCAAGAGCAATGGAGACACCTGTGATATTTGGGGGTCAGTCCATGGGACCCCACTGAACCACAACAAAAGAAGAGTCAACCTGGCACTGGGCTTTTTATTTGATAGCCTAGAGGAGGCTATCATAGTCTGGAGGAGGCATTATCCCTCCATTATAGGGTAGCTCCCTTTAAACCCCCTTTGTATATGTATATATTTTAGGAAGCTTATATAGCAGTATGTTTCCATATGGTCTTCAGTGTTAGGGATCCCACCCCATATGCCCTCCTCTGTTCTGCCCTCTTCCCCCCCTCTTTGTTTATCCCCTCTGTTCCATTTTTCTCCTTTCCCCTTCATACCACCTGCAGTCTATCTCCTCTCCTTGAAAACCTGCCCCAAGGCTCCTTACTGGTTTCTGGACTTCTACCATGTCTCAGTTACTTTAATATTGCTGTGCTAACATACCATAACTAAGGCAAATTATAGAAAAAGCAGTTTAATGGAGCCTTACATTTTCAGAGGATGAGATCCTGACCGTTATGGTGGGGAGCAAGGCAGCAGGCAGACATGGCGCTGGAGCAGTAGCTGAGAGCTGACTTCTGATCCATAGGGAAAAAGCAGAAAGAAATAACTGGGAATGGCATGGGCATTTGAAAACTCACAGTCTGTTGACAGTGTCAGATCTCCTTCAACAAGGCCACACCTTCTAATCCTTCCCAAAGAGTTCTACACAAATTATTCAAATATATGAGCCTATTCTCATTTAAACCAACATACATGGGCACCGAAACTTAATATACTTATCTAAAGTTTTAGAATTAGATTCCACATGTGAGAGAGACTATGGGTCATTTGTCTTTGTTGGTCTGAGTTACCTCACTCAGAATGATTATTTACAACTCCATCCATTTACCTGCAAATTTAATAATTTCATTTTTATTATAGCTGGATGATATTCCAATGTTAAATATACAACATTTTTATTATCCTTTTATTAGTTGATGGGGATCTAGGCTCTTCCCATTTCTTGGCTATTGTGAGTAAAGCAGCAATGAACATGGATGAGCAAGGATCTCTATAGTAGGATGTAGACTCCTTTGGGACTATGCTTAGGAATAGTATAGGAGGATAGTGTAGAACAATAAGGAACATCTACATATCGAGTCTTTCTCTGTCCTGCCAGCCAGCTCCCAAATCACAACACTGAGACATTATTAATTATGAAAGCTCCTCCAATAGTTTAGGCTTGTTTCTACTTGCTCTTGTAACTTAAATTAATCCAATTCTATTAATTTACTTTCTGCCTCACATGGCTTTATTACCTCATCTCCATCATGTCCATCCTGCTCGTTCTTCATCTCATGGTGTCTCTGCCCTTTTTCTTCTCAGTGTCCTCTGTGCCTGGAAATCCTGCCTAGCTATTGGCCATTCTGCTTTTTATTAAACCAATCAGTGACACATATTCACAGTGTACAAAAACATTATTCCACAACATTTCCCCTTTTGTCTAAATAAAAATGAAAGGTTTTAATTCTAACATAGTAAAACTATATGCAGTAATAACAATTATCAGATATTGTCTAAATAGACAGGAAAGCTATTAACTTTAACAAATGAAACTATATACAATAAGAACAATTATCAAGTAAGAATTACAGTCACAATGTCCAATCCATTTGTATTTGGCATTTTCAGAGAAAATACTCTAATATCTATCTTATCTTGATAAATTTAAAGTTTTATACCTAAACTCATATTACCATCTTAAAACTATCTTTTTAGATTTCAAAACATTTTTTTAGCTAAACAATTTAAGCTCTCAACCTTATAAACTTTATATCTCTTATGTAAGTTTCTTTTTTAACTTGGTACAAGGAAAACTGTAAACTTATAACTATCTAGTCTTCAATCTCCATCAGAGACCAAAGAAGGATAAAAATATTGCTTGAATAAACAGGAAATGAAGAGCAAACAACTTCCAAAACTATAAAAATGACAGAGACATCTGGCTGTCTGGATATTCACCCCAAGGTTCCTCTGCAACGTTGGGGCATTCATCTTTGGCCTACAGGCTTAGAATATTTGACAGACTTTTCTGCAAAGCAGGAATTTTGAAGGATTGTCTACCTTGTCTTGGCAAAGTTCAGCAGTAGCTTTCTTTGTGTCCTATTTGTCCAGTTTGGACAGCATACTGTCAGCAGTTAAGGCAAGGGCAGTTTCTTGCCTAAATGGCTAGCTTTTGCCACAAAGAAAGCAAATTCCACTTGGAGGTTTTTCATTGCCCCTCATCCTTTTTTTTTTTTTTTTTTTTTTTGATTTCTGGCCTCCATATGCATGTGCACATAGTTTATTTTTACATATATGAATACACACACACAAATACACAATCACAAAGCATACCACAAGACTGCTCTAGAGACCATGTTTTATGAAGGGAAAAATTGGGGCAGGGTCTTTGTAGGGGAGCTGGTTGAGCCTGGTTAATCCAGATGATGTTCAGGAAGTGTCAGCAGTTGATGGATTTTTAAAAAAGACTTATTTATTTATTATGTACACGGAAGAAGGTACCAGATCTCACTACAGATGGTTGTGAGCCACCATGTGGGTGCTGGGAATTGAACTCAGGACCTCTGGAAGAGCAGTCGGTGCTCTTAACCTCTAAGCCATCTCTCCAGCCCAGCCCCTCATCCTTTTTTAAAGTAAATTGGTGCTTCCAGGAGTAGACATTCTTACTGTCATGAAAAGCCTTATGTTATTAAAACCTCTTAAATGCCATATTTTATAGATCTCTGAAGTGTTTGAAGATCATCCGTCTATCTAAAATATATCTATGTTTGACCTTGAAAGCATACTACAAGTTTGATAATTACAGATGACTAACTACTAACCTGCATTCTTAAATTATACATTACATTTTTAAATGAACTGCATAAGCACAATATGCCAAACAAGAGTAGGAACATACATTCAGTATAACAAAAATAACTTGACATTTGTATCAATGTACAAAAATCCATCCCAATGTAAAATATTTTAGACTAGTGGTTGTTCAAAAGTAGACTCAACAATCTACCCTTTTATCTCATCATTTCTAATTATATCCCCCCTTTTCCCTTTTGAAAGAGATCCTTGGATCTAATCTCCATTGTTTAACTTTCTCTCTGACCATGGCCAATAATAACTTATAACCAACCCTCCTAAATAATGACAAACACCCATAACCCACCAAATGACCAAAAACCACCCATCCCACCTCTTGGAAATATGGGCTTTGTGTTTTCTAAACTTCTTCCTGTTGTCTGGGGACACTGGCATCTTTAGGAGATCCTGAGAAAATTGGGATAATGGGGGAAGTCCTGGGAGAACGAGCTATATCATTTGTTGTCCAGTATCTGTGTAATAGGAAAGTACAAGGCTTATTTGAAATCCTGGCTAGAGTAGTCTGTGAGGCTAGACCATCTCAGCCAGCAGCCTTGAAGTCATTCTGGATGCAGAACTCTGAGGAAACTGCAACAGAGGCACTGCTCTGAGAGGCTGGATCACCTGAGCCATCTGTTTTCACTGGTGTCTGGTCCCCTTTCTCTGAAAAATGCATAAACTTTCAAAGGTAACACACATATCTGCATTTATACAAGTATGGACTGTGTGTTGTACACAGCCAGGCAAAGATGATTTTTTTGTGTTATGTTTAAGCGGGTAAAATATATGTTACCTGTCTTATGTTTTTTTTTAGTTTTTTTTTAATGCCTGTAGTTAGGATTTTCTGGGGGCCTCCCCCAATCAAATCTGATATCTATCAACCTTGAATGAGTCTACAGCTTTTTGTTTTCTGTGGAAACAAAAGCATAAACTCTTCCTCAATGTAACATTTTTTTTGCTTCCATTTTGAACTTAAGACATTTAAACATACGTAAGTTGGTTTAATATAGTAGTTTTTATAATTCAGTGTTTCTCAGCAGCTATTGTTTGCTCATCAGCAATCAAAAAATTTAAAGTCAATACAACACCATGCAGGATCCAGACTTCCTGAGTATTTCCTATCTTATTCTTTCTTTTTATTACTTTAATTCTTGCTTTAAAGATTTTTTTAAATGACTGTCTATATGCTTTTCCTTTTCTTAAGCCTACACACATTGTTAAACACACTGTAATCTGGTTAAAGTTTTTTTTTTTCCATCTGAACCTGCTTTACTGCATATCTGTAACCTTTTCTGTCTGCATGAGCAAAATCTTAAACCACTACACAGCTTAGTTTATGGCATGCGGGTGGCTCAAGCCTGCAGGTAGTGGCCGGGAGATGACTCTGTACCACTACTGCATGAAAGACTTCAGGACTAGGGAGTGGTACCAATCTGATCACAGTAGATGGCTAGTTCAGGCACCCTCTCCACTATTGCTAGGGCGCCTAGCTGGGATCATCCTTGTGGATTCCTTGGAGTTTCCCTGGCACCAGGTTTCTCCCTAGCCTTCCATCCTGCCCCCAAACCACCTCCCGTACCAAGCCCTCCTAACCCACTCCCTCAAGTTGCCCTCACCCCCGCCCCCAGTTTACCCAGGAGATCTCTCCTATTTCCTTTTCCCAGGGAAATCCATGCATCCTTCTTTGGACCAAGTTTGTTATCTATCCTCTTTGGGGCTGTGGATTGTAGGTTGGTTATCCTATACTTTAATCCTAATATCCTCTTATGAATGCATACATACCATGTTTGTCTTTCTGGGCCTGGGTTACCTCACTCAGAATTATTTTTTCTAGTTCCATCCATTTGCCTTCAAATTTCATGATGCTATCGTTTTTTTCTCTGCTGAGTAGTACTCCATTGTGTATATATGTACCACGTTTTCCTTATCCATTCTTTGGTTGAGGGTCAGCCTGATCTACATGGTGAGTTCCAGGATAGCCTGGGCTCTGTAGGCGGACCCTGTCTCAAAAAGAAAAGAGAGACATTACAATAGATATTGATGAAAATCTGAGAATCATAAGGACATACTTTGAACATTTATTTTCCAGTAAATTGGAAATTCTAAGAGAAATGGATGAATTTCTAGATGCATATGACCTATCAAAGTTAAACCAAATGACATAAATAATTTAAATAGGCTCACTATAACCAATGATATAGAAACAGTAATTAAATATCTCCCAACTAAAAAAAGCCCAGGGCAAGACCTATCGAATACAGAATTCTACCTGATGTTAAAGATGAACTAACAGCAATATTCCTCAGTTTGTTTCATAAGACAGAAAAGAAACACTTCTCAATCAGTATTACCCTGATACTCAAGGATAAAAACTCAACAAGGAGAGAGGCAAAGAGAATCATAGATTATCTCCCAGATGAACATACATACAAAATGTCTCTAAAAGATACTTGAAAACCAAATTCAAAAACACAGCAGAAGATTCTTCATATGACCAAATCAGTTTCATCCTAGAAATTCAGGGATGGTTCTTACTACTATTTTAAAAAGGGTGAGCATATTATATGCAAACTTAGATGTTTCTTATAACTTTGAATGGACTTCTACAGAAACTGAAAATTTTACATTGGAAGACATTTCTTTCCTGGAACTGTGTTTGCCAAACTGAGTGTTTGAACACACATTCTGAGGAATGTGAGTCTTTGAGTCAAATTTGATGGTCTATTTGGTGATAATCTAAAATGTTAACAAAAGGATAATTATGATTCACTGTCAGATTTACTTTAGAACATACCACTGCCTCAGAGGTTTGTGACAGTGTTTATTTCCACTTGAGCTATTTGGGGAGGTGTGGAGTTCCACTGAGCTGCACTAAGTCTCAAGGCTAGTAACAAGTGAGCGTGGGCAGCTTAATTAATGATATCTGTGCTAAGCAAAGATCAAGTGATGCGAAGTAGTAAAACTCAGGGTGGACTTACACAGGCTTTTCAAATTACAAAGCAAATGGGTAAGCACTGTAAGGTTGAACTGGGACCACTTGCTGGTGAATCTGGGTCAATTTTTTAATGGGGAAATAAATTCTTTTTTAACTGCTTCTGTGTATTTGTTTACTTTTCCTGTGGTGGACTGCATCTAACTCCAGCTACCTGGCATTTTGATAGAAATGTCAGAATGGGAAAGTAAAGGCCATTTGAAGGGGGGGCGGGAAGGTAAAGGAAACAAATGATTTAACACCTGAATAGAGAAAGCAGGGCAGAAGTGGAGTGATTTTTGAGGCCTAGACACACTTAGACCATGGGGGCACCAAGAACACAAGAGATCCCACATTAAATATGGGTACCACAGTCTGAATGAAGACGGCAATTTGGCTTCATCAAAAGGGCCTAATCGATCACGTGAATGTGGATTAGCATTTCGTTCATTTTACCATTTTATTTGACTATAATTTAAAATTTTATTTTGAATTTAAAATTTGATGAGACTGTAAGCATAAGGTATTGGTAGTTTTCCTTAGGTTTTGTTTTACATTGTTGGGCTGGGACTTTTTTCTGTCATCCAGGCTGGCTTCTAACTCGCAGACATCTGCCTAAGTCTGCCGCCCAAGTGCTAGGAGTGAAGGTATATATTATCATGCTTGGATTTCCTCAACATTTTTTTTAATGTATTTAGATACTCATGCAGTAGATACTAACTAGGGCAAGTTTGCAAATTTGGAGGATTATTATATTTTCAAGCTTCAGAAACACTGCTCTAAACTGTGTAGAGGATCAGTGCTACCATGGTGATTAAATAATATCACGATATAGACCATTGAGATCAAACTAGAATGCTCTGTGGAAATTGAATCATACTGGAGCTTTCATTATTACTCTCTAAGTATTTCATATTAACTTATAATTATGAATTTGCAGACAAGTTTCTGTGTCTTTAATTATTTTTTCTCTTTCTAGTCATTTCATAAATACATTTTAGGATAAAAATACTAAACTTTTAGGAAGTCCTCTTATCCTTTCCATAATAGTTACAGGAATATTACTCTGCAAGGTATTTACGTGTGTGTGTGTGTGTGTGTGTGTGTGTGTGTGTGTATGTGCGCGTGCGCACGCGTGTACAAAATATGTAAGCACTAATAACCTAAGCAATATATTTATATATGCTCACTAATTATTATAGCCTGATCATCTTTAATTCTTAGCCTTGAGAAGTTCAATTCTGGCAGGGGAGGTAAATGTGAAAACATCTAATTATGAAACATAGAAACAATTGCCATAATAGATCTGTGACCTAAAACAAAGAGGAGAAACTATTTTTGCCTATAAGACGGAAAAGAGGAATTTACTTACACTAGGATGTAATGTTATATTGCTTTCTGAATTATCATTTTCACATTCCAGAGTAGACTGGTGCTACCTATGTAGGGTCTTGAAATTCTATCTCATGAAATAGGAAGGTCAGCATTTGTGTGGAGCATGTGATACAAAAATTTGCTACACAGAATAACAAGTGCATAATGTACCAAGAAAGTGTTGGGACTACTGTGTTGCATAAAACATTCTTTAATTTTATTGTGTACCACTGAATGTAAATAGAATACAGTGAATAGATTATACAAGACATCTGCATCATTTCATTCACTAATGCAGGTGGGAAAGCATGTAATTTTATGCATGATGTATTATCCAGGCATCAGGGAGAGAAAGGAAGATTAATAAGGCATTATTCCTGTCTGAGAAGGATTATTACCTTGCAAAGAAGTAAATGTACTCAAATAACAATCCAGACTAGTTTGTGTTGCTGGAGTTTTCTCCAGTCCTGCTCAGACCTGCAGCCACTCAGACCCAAATAAACACATAGGTGCTTATATTAATTAAAACTGTTTGGCCTAATGGCTCAAGCTTCTTGCTATCCAGTTCTTATATCTTAAATTAACCCATTTCTATTAATCTATAAGTTGCCACATGGCTTGTGGCTTACCTGTACTTTTACATCTCACTTCCTCTGTGTCTGTCTGGCGACTCCTGCCTCAGCCTTCCTGTTCCAAGAATTCTCTTCTCTGCTTGTCCTGCCTATACTTTCTGCCTGGATACTGGCCAATCGGCATTTATTTATACAGAGTGATATCCACAGCAAGTTTGTGCCACCATCTTAAGCACTACATGACCAAAATACAAGATTTCAGAGAAGAATACTTTGTCTGGGTATGGAGGGTGATGTTTAGAAAAAAATGGGTTTAAAGTGGGTCATCAGCCAGTAGCTGGCTATCTTTGAGGGATGGTGAGTATCCTAAACAAAAAGACTCTTTTGGAGGCTGAGGTGAGAGTCCAGTTTTGTAAAGTGTTTGCCACCCCATCACTAGGATTGAAGCCACATTAAAGAAAATGCTGGGCGTGGTGGTGTACACTAAAATTGCAGCACCAGGGCTCACTGGCAGCCAGCCTAGCCCACTTAGCAAGCCCCAGGCTGAGAGGCCCTGTCTTAGAAAACCAAGGCAGATGGCACCTGAGGAACAATGCCTGTGTAACTCAGGTTGACTTTTTGTGATGGGATAATCTTTTTGTGCACTGTGAAGATGTGTCTTTGCCAAGCTATCTTCTGATTGATTTAATAGAGAGCTAAATGGTCAATAGCTAGGCAGGAGGTATAGGTGTGACTTCCAGACACAGAGAGGACTATGGGAAGAAGAGAGGCAGAGAAGCCAGCCAGATTCAGAATGAGTCAGACACATAGAATGGGATAGAGGTAAAATCCATGTAGCAGAATGTAAATGAATAAAAATATGAGTTAATTTAAGTTATAAGAGCTAGTGGGACAAGCCTAAGCTAAGGCTGAGCTTTCATAATTAATAATAAATCTCCATGTCATTATTTGGGAGCTGTCTGGCGGGACAGAGAAAGACTTGCTACAACTTCTAGCTGCCATACATACACACATTTATGTGCATCCTCCCACACATGTACACATACATGAGTGTACATACACACACACACACACACACACACACACACACACACACGAATCCTTTGGATCATGGGCAAAGATAGAAAGTGTATCTATAGCCAAACCTCCCCAGATCTGATTGTAGAAGCTAAGCAGATTAGAGCTGGGCAGTAGGAAATTGGGTGGGAGATTGGAAAAGCTAAATTATATTTGAGCAACCAGAAGTATTTTAGATTGGTTTGGAGAATAATTTTGAGAGAAAATTTTTGAAAATCTAATAAGCAATAGGCTATGAGTAGCTTGAAACACAGGGAATAATAAAACAATCCCACAAATATTTATTAGGGGCTTGTCATTGCCTAGGAGTTGGAAAAATTTAGAGATGAACAAAGTGAAATCAGACACACTGCCATCAATGACTCAGAGATAAGTGTGAAACAATGAGTGTAATATCTGAGGGCATACGCTGTGATGAAGATGTGAAGAGCTGTTGGAACAAACACCTTCCCCTGGAGGAGTTAGAGAAAACACCAGAGGAGACACTATTGTAACTGGGTCTTGATAAAAGCATGCAGACAACAAAAGAACACGATGTTTCCTCTGCATACAAAGTCCCAGAGACAGAAAACTAACTTTGTCAAAGAAAAACATTGCGGCCCCCATGAACCAAGGAGAAGTATGGGAATGGAGGCTGGCAGGAAAGTTGGAATTAAGATGGGAAGAGTGCAATGCATTGTCTTAAGTAATTTGAAACCAGTTTATGTACCCATGATTTTCAGCCTTGTGTGTTTATGGCACACTGTTAATTATAAGCCACGTGCCCTTGTAACATATATGACGGTCGCTCACGGACACACACACACACACACACACACACACACACACACACACACACCAGTACTAGCTAAGACAAAGAAAAGGATTAAAAGTCTGACAACTCTGTACAAGACAGCCTGCACAACACAATGGTGTGATTTTAGTCTTATGTGTCCATGAAAGCATTCACAGTTACCACAAAGTTCACTTCCTTGACCTTCAGCACCATGCTTCTGCTGGAGTACAGCCATTGTCTCCCTGATGTGCTCTTGTGAGTACTTGGAGGCAGTGTTCTTACAGTTCCGATAAGTGCCAGGTCATTCCCTGGGCACACCTGATGCTTTCTTACTTGTTACAACTTGATTTCTACTTTAGACCTTACAGATTGCTCGGGTCAGTATTCTGTCTGACAGAAAGTGTTGCTAAAAGTTTGAATGCTGGCGACAGGGAGTTTTTAGCTATTATTCCAAAGATGGTAGGGCAAAAGAAAACAACACAAGATAGAGGTTAACAAAGAAAGTTCTCTGTCTTAACCAGATGGAGACCATTGCTGTAGGCAGCCAAATGCAGGAGGAGGGTTAGACATGAGGACTCTCTAACCTCAGGGATGCAATAAGCAGATAAACCCAAACTGTCTTGTGCAAAATGGATGAAAGGGGGAAGGAGCAGGAAGTTGGGAGACTGTTCAAAGCCACAGATAGAAGCAGAAGCAGCATTTGGTAGGAAAAGAGCTTCAGGTCACTTGGTTGACAAAAATAGATGGGATAGTGGGGTTTGGCAGCTGATGACGTGGGGAAGGGGATGTCATGAAAAACAATCAAAGGTGGGTATGACATCTTACATCTGGCCAAGCAGAAGACTATTGATGCAGTTAACAGAAATAGGATATTCAGGAATTACAGAGAACAGAGAAATGTGGCTGGGAGTAATTGGGTTTTAAATGGTATGTATACATTAGCTAGAATTAGTGATGTCCTTTAGGATAATCTTAGCATTCTAGCAAAAACTTGGGGACCATGGATATTGTCCATTACAGTAATTCATCAGTTTACTGCTTTATTAAACCTCATGAGATATATATATATATATTCCTTCTAAATGCAATCTATCTATCTATCTATCTATCTATCTATCTATCTATCTATTTATCTATCTATCTATCTACCTGTCTATCTTCTATTCATCCATCCATTCATCTATCTAGTTAATTTTAGTTTTTCTAGACATAGTTTTTCTGTGTAGCTCTGGCTGTCCTAGAACTTGCTTTGTAGACCAGGCTGCCTTGAACTCACAGAGATCTGCCTCTGCCTCTTGAGAGCTGGGATTAAAGTCCTGCACCACCACACCCAGCTGAAATGGGATCTTCAGTAGTCTAAGGCCTGTGGAAGTCATGTGTGAGGGCTTTGCTGTGTCCCACTCTTTCTCATCCTTTGGAGGAAGAGGCGCAGGTCCTGGCAGCACATACCACAGTGTCTTGGCTTGAATGCTGTAGGCAAATTTCAAGTAGGGCAGTCAATAGGTGAGTCTAATTTTTGAGACTTCTCGATGCCACTACAAATGAGGAAGTAGAAAACAACTTTCCCTTGTTAGTTATTTCCCCAATTTGAAAAATGGAAATGAAACCACCAGAATTACTCAAATCTATAGTTTAGTGGATGCAAGCACAAACTTGAGTGATTTGGTCAGAGGCTTAGTATTGCACAAATCCTAAATGGTCTGGAAATAAAAACCTGGAGCCAGATATTGGGGTAAATGCTGAAAGATCAGAGGACAAAGGAACAAGCCACAGCCACTTCTCACCTCATCAACTCCTCAGCCGATCTCCACCAATCCTCAGACTGAATGCTTCTGAACCCTCGGCCAAAAAGCTTCTAGTTCCTGCCTTATATGCCTTTCTCTGCCCAGCCATTTCACTTCCTATCTCAACCTTCCTAGTGCTGGGATTAATGGCATGTGTCCTTCCCAAATATTGGGGTTAAAGACCTGTGCCACCTCTGCCTGGCTCTGTTTCTTTCCCAGGCTGGATCAATCTCATGTAACCCAGTGTGGCCTTGAACTCACAAAGATCCAGATGGATCTCTGCCTCCCAAGTGCTGGGATTAAAGGTATGTGCCACCACTGCCTGACCTCTATGTTTAATCTAGTGGCTGGCTCTGTCCTCTGATCTTCAGGCAAATTTTTTTAGGGTATAGCAAAATATCACCACAACTTAGGGTTTGTAAGCTACTTTAAGGCACTTCAGATTTCTCTGGGGTGATGCTGCAGATAATGTCATCAGTGTTCTGCATATTATCTGTGTCCCCAAGATGAGTCACTTGAGATACTTTTTCTGATAGTCACATACTAGGTCAGTTTGTGGCACAGAACACGGCAAAATCCCATCGGAGTAGTCTGGTATCTTGACCACTTCCTTACAAAGACCGTTGAAGGGATCCAGCAGTCTGAAAAGAATTGGAAATGTGAGGAGAGTT